>NC_089781.1:13552880-13560380 GCF_040412425.1 Macrobrachium rosenbergii
CTGACACACCCTTACAAAATAAATGTTACCTAGTCCCTGACATTTCAGCTGATGAGCATTTACATAATCACTACAATTTCACTATAATGTAATTATCTACCCAAAATTATGCGCATCAAATTTCTAACAGGAATTCCCCTTGAATGCGAGTTTCCCGGAACGGTTGTAACACTATAACAATTTCACTGGTATACCTTCAGAGTATATCTAATAATATTATTGCCATTATAATTATCCGACCATTTTATGGTTTTATTAACCGATATCCTAATTGAATCTCTGCTGAGGTTTCAACGACATATGGTATCTGTTTTCAATTCAGCCAGTAAACAATTTCAATTAATTCTCCTGAAACCATCACTTATCTTAAAATACCGCGAAGCCCGGTTCTAGGAACGCAGCCCAACACCGCGTCCATTACTTTAGAAAGCAAAAACAAATTAGGGAAAGAACTGGTGGAGATTTCGGTGAAAACGCACAAATAAAATTTCTAAACGGTCAACAGTTTAAAACTAGGTTGGGGAACGCGCACTGACGATTCAGCGGTTTTCAATTTAGGAATTAAACTGCTGGGCGACTAAAAATCATAAGGGAACTCTCACTAAATATGAAACTCGGACAAAATGGCTAACTGAGCAGTCTTTATATTTTTGAAGTGATGGAGATAGACAACGATGGACTTTTCTCTGGGAAGTGGAAATAATAAGGTAACTACTGTGTATTTCAGAAGTTTGAGTCATCGTTTTTGGCTAATATCTTTCAAACCAACCAACTGATTGGTATGGTACTTTGAAACAGTTTCTCACACCCTCCCCTAATTTTTGAAAAAAAAAATCCCATGTCCAAACACAGATATTAAAGGCCCTTAATCTTGAATCTTAGGATATAGCCAAACCTAGCCAGTCAAGATTTACGAATTTATTCAGATAAGCACTCTTGGGGTACTTATCCTTCCCAACACCTGCCCTTCCTCATTCTTTATACCTCACTTCCCCGTCTGTCTTTTCCTTCATTTCCCCTCTCTCTCTCTCTCTCTCTCTCTCTCTCTCTCTCTCTCTCTCTCTCTCTCTCTCTCTCTCTCTCTCTCTCTCTCTTCGTAATATTCGTTATGTAATGGAATGTTTTCAGGCACAAATTAGCATTGCAATTTTTCAACTGAGCAATGTAGGATGAAATGAGCTAACGACCTACATGGTTATACAGAATGAAAGGGTTTCTGAAGTCTTTGTAGTTGAAGAATGAAATATCGGGTTAAATGACGGGTTTATCACTTGTGTATCCAACATGTACGTCAGAGTTATGACTTACATGTCGGAATGTCCCCGTGGATGCAGAAATGCATTTGCTATACGTCTTCTTGAAGTTTACAGCCGGGAGAAAGCTGCCCAAAAATTAAGAATAAATCTGAATAGGTAAGATATTGCTTATGATTGTATTTCACGGTCATATACGGTATATAAGGGAAAAAGGGAAGGATAAAACTGATTTACTGACATATATCTATGATATCGTGTACACTGTCTCACATGGTTATAAACTGTTCTGTGATTTTAACCATTATTTTTTATATTATATACGCAGAACATTGAATATAGACTCAAATCACATGAAATCACTTTTCATCACAAAAATTATGCAAACAAAATCTAAAAAATGACATTCACGAAGAACGTAACACACGCTACGGGGTGTAATAACGTCGAGGAAGAATAGGGAGAAGACTGGTAGAGTCGAAGAGGAAAGTTGGAGGTAGTGAAGAATTTACTCCAAGCAGATACTCACGACAAGTTCAGCAGTTAACAAGCTCATAATGACCTACCCCATCAAATTCAAGAGTAAAGTGCCTGAAAAAGCTGATTTTGGAAATTGAATTCATTGCCAAAAATTAGAGGAGGTTGTGAAACACACTGTTGCAAAGTAACACACCGATCCACTAATTAATTTGAAAGATATCGGCAAAAAAGACTCAAACTTCCTGAAATACATAATAGGTTATTCAATCGAAGCAGTCCATCATCTGTAAGGAATTTTTCATACCTTTATATTTCAAGGATCTCTACATTTCTTTGATCTTTCCATGAATTGCTTCATATTTGTGGAAATCACTAGGTGATAAGATCCTAGAATTCCAGTCTTGAGTATTCTCTCTCATTCTCTCTCTCGTCTTCTTGTTAGTACATCCATACCTTTGCCATGGTGTTTAGTCCATTTTCTCATTACTCTTTTCGGGTTTTCCCTGTTCCCATTTTGTGTTCCCCTTTTCCACTTAGCCAAAAGAAAAAAATGAGTAAAAGGAGGTAACATTTGTACCAACTGACGGTTAAACTTAATCAAGGAGTACCGCAACCTTTCCCGTTGTCTAATCGTTTTTCACATATTTTTATTTAATGAAATCTCTTCAGTGAAAGTAGTGAATATGCTGATCCATTTCATATTCACCTGTACTCAATCTACCTTCTTTTGAAATTAAGAAGACCGAATAGATGTTGATACACATACTTGAATTAATTCTCATAATTTTTTTTTTTATTTATTTCCTTACAATTGTTCGTTTGATATTTTAATCTGAATTTAAAGTAATACCTGCGTATCATTTGTGAATGAATTTCATACGAAAAAATATGTAGCCTACATTTTCAAGTTATTTGTCTTAACGTTCTTTCATAAAAGATATTCTGCTCGCCTTTTAATTTCATCTCTTTCTTACACCTATGCAGAAAATTGATAAGCGCACAAAGAGTCTTATTATGTTCCAATTGTGCTGTCACGATACGAATTAAAAAATATTTGTCATTTATTATACAACGCATGTTGGCGCTATATAAAATTTCCGTAAAGAATGTACAACCTGATAGGAATTTATGGATTCGCAACTGACAATGCTATCACACACGTAATGTTATTGATAATGTTTTATATCATTGTTGACAGCTGCAGGTTCTGCGGGTTTAAAACGAATACTTCACGCAATACACCACTCCGTCATCTTATCTACGTATTTATCTGCCTACTCCTGCGAAGCATAATTATATAATGAGCATAAAATTTCGATTAAAAAATACTGGAGACACAGTAGGTAACTTGTGGGAGGTACACAAGTCTTGTTTTACATTTCCAAATTAAGAAAAAAATAATTATGCACAGATTTATCAGGCAAGTTCGTATCCTGAGTAACAGAATGTAATACGTAATAATATTATTTAGATAAGAGAGTATACAAAAGCTTTTTTTGCAGTCCATAAACTTTATATGTGAAAATCGTGACAATTCAGTCAGAGAAATAATTATTCACGAACTTATGTAAATCATTATTGCATAATATTTTCGTTCTGTGATGAATGGAAAACTTTCAAGTACATAATATTTCACACAAATTATTGATGGGACATTCAAGAATCGCATGTCCTCTCATCTTGAACAGTAAATGTTTTTTTCCAAAATATCTCTCTAAGTTAAGAAGGGAATCAATACGAAGAGGTTCACGAGTGAACCGTTATGAATATTCGTTTTCCTCTGAAAGAAATGTTTAATTATTGATAGTACCACAAGCTTTACTCTTTACAAGTAGGGAACCCACCTAACATGCCCTTCTGAAAGACCATTTCTAGGAGGCAACTTTGATAGACCTGGAAAGGGAATGGATTTATTTTACTCTATGAAAATAGGAGTAAGCTAAAGCACGTTGAGAACCTGGAAAAGAACTTATAAAATACTGTTAAATCTGGCCAGACTTGCAATAAAGATGAATGAATAAATGCTGGTAAATAAATACTTTTCTTGCTTTTTGTATCACACACACATATGTGTGTGTGTATGCTCGCGCGCGCGTGTGTGTGTGTATACATATAATACATACATACACACATATATATATATATATATATATATATATATATATATATATATATATATATATATATATATATATATATATATATATATATATATATATATATATATATCAAAGAGAGAGAGAGAGATAAAAGGAGCACGAGGACGTAACTGTACACAATCAAAAATCGAATGCCAGCACTAACAAGCTCTTATTGATAACGAATACCGAGCAAGAAATTCGAATCTTTTTCAGCAAGTCTTCACAATTTCGAGCGGAATGACAATCGCTGACTATTGGCGTTGAAAGAACCATTTTTACCCTCAAACTTTGGTGCAACTCGGATTTTTTTTTCTTTTCTCTCTCTGGCAAATTCTGCTACATTTTCTTATTCTATGACTTTCATTTTTACTTGATTGGGTATAGCAATGGAAATGTTGGAGCAAATTACCTTTTACTGTATTGGGTATAGCAAAGGAAATGATATGAAAAATTACCCTTTACTAGCTTGGGTATAGCAAAGGGAATGTTACAGCAAATTATCTTTTACTGTATTGGGTATAGCAAAGGAACAGATAGAAAAAAATCATCTTTTACTAGTTGGGTATAACAAACGGAATGTTAGAGCAAATTATCTTTTATTGGATTGTCTATAGCAAAGGAAATGTTATAGCAAATCATCTTTTACTGGACTGGGTATAGGAAAGGAAATGTTATGGCAAATCATCTTTTGCTGGATTGGCTACAGCAAAGGAAATGTTATAGCAAATTATCTTTCACTGGATTGGGTATAGCAAAGGAAATGTTATAGCAAATTATCCTTTACTGTATTGGGTGTAGCAAAGGAAATGCTGGAGCAAATCATCTTTTACTGTATTGGGTATAGCAAAAGAAATGTTATAGAAATTATCCTTTACTGGCTTGGGTATGGCAAAGGAAATGTTACAGCAAATTATCTTTTAATGGACTGGGTATAGCAAAGGAAATGCTACAGCATATTATCCTTTCATGCAGTGGGTATAAGAAAGGAAATTATATAACAAATTATCTTTTACTACAATGGGTACAGCAAAAGAAATACTATAGCAAATTATCCTTTAATGCTGTGGGTATACCAAAGGAAATGTTATAGCAAATTATCCTTTAATGCAGTGAGTATAGCAAAGGAAATGTTATAACAAATGATCTTTTACTAGAATGGGTATAGCAAGGGATACGTTATAGCAAATTATCTTTTACCTAGTTTCCTTAAAAAATAAGAATATTAATCAAACCAAATATCTTATAATCAGTCAGACAAACTTACTTTTAACCTTCCTTCAGGGTTAAGCATTAAAAAAGTTTTCAACTATATAAATAACAGTTAGTAGCTTAAATTTCGGACAACTCATCCCAGTGCCCAATGTAACCTTATCCTCGCCCAGAGGATGATTATTCTAATTTCTTTGTCCTACCACTTCATGAAAGGCAATTCGAAGCTATTTTCCCATTGTACAATATCAAGGCATGTCCAACATTACAGCTACCCTGTTTTTTCAGTACTTCCAAAACTAAAAATAAAAGCATATGCACTGCTATCACGTGACCGTCATTATTTTAAGATTACACTTCCACGCGCACTCACAAAAAACACACACACACACACACACACACACACACACACACACACACACATATATATATATATATATATATATATATATATATATATATATAAAATATATATGTATATAAAATATATATATATATATATATATATATATATATATATATATATATATATATATATATATATATATATATATATATATATATATATATATATATATATATATATATATATATATATATATATATATAGTATACAAACTCAAACAATGGTTTGTTAATGTATGTACTCCTGACCTTCTTAGTATCTAAAACGCATCGGCATGGCTACTATAAAAGTCAAATAACGCCAAAGAGCTAAGGGGGAGGCGGTACAGCAATTCTCCTCTCTCCCCTACCAACAAGTCGCATGAAAAGAACTGCAGTTAAATTATCACTGTACTCATTCATTGTGTTGAAGTGGTTCGATTCGCTTTTATAACGCTGTCATATAAATAAGACATAACCAACTACTAAGTTCATGACGTTATTGCACCACACAATTTTCCTAGAGATGCCGAAACTTATCTCCTTACACTTCTCTAGGTGCTCGTGGCTGCAAGTATTGATAATCTGAAGGCATTTCCTGTACTGTGTACTGTGTAAGGCAGAAAGTGAAGCCTTTGACTTTCTACTGACATATATATAGGATCCCTTAGATTACAATGCAAATCTTTATCATAACCTCCGTTGACCTGCAATAAGAACCCTGAATAAAAAAATTTAAAAATACAACTCTATACTTGATTACATTTAACATGTGTACTCATCCAGGTGGAAAGAAGTATAGTTACTACTAAACGTACAAATAAATGCGATTAGTATGGAGAATAATATTCATAAACAAGGCACCGCTTTTAAAAGCATGATGGTGTTAGTTTCATTTACAATGAAACATCAATTTTTTTTTAACTCTGGACAAGCTAACTAAAAAATAAATTTTCAATGAATTTCTCAGAGTACCAACTTGTCCGAAAATTAAGTTGAAAGACAAACCCAGATCACAAAGCCTGTTATTTCTGGACTGATGCCCTCTGAGACAACCAAAACTGAATATGGTATACTGGCCTCTGCTGGTAGTGTAAGGAACATAACCCCCCAAAAATAGTAAACATATGTTCGACTTTTGCTCTCAGTTATCTGTTTTTGCAACTAATGACGAGCTATAATTTCTGACTGCCCATTAAAGAGAAATTTTACTTCAACTTCGTTCGGAAAACGATTTATCAGATTGTAGAATGAATCCGTTCCCTAATCAGTTAAGTTATTGCATCCGGCTGAGATTTTAATGAGGAAAGGGCAAGAGATAAAAGTGGTTTTATCGTAAACCGATTAAAATTCACGAGAGAGAGAGAGAGAGAGAGAGAGAGAGAGAGAGAGAGAGAGAGAGAGAGAGAGAGAGAGAGAGAGAGAGAGAGGGTGGGTAAACGTCAAGTGGATAAGTTTGTGTCTATCACCACGAAGTTGAGGGTTGATGCTGCATCAAATACCTTCAAAAGATTAGAGTTCTATGAAATTCTTTCTTATTAAGGAAGAGAAACGATAATGGTAATATTTTACCAGCCAGATCTCCATGGCATGTCAAGTGATGGCTGCTGAAACTCGGCTATTCCAGGATTCACAAGAGTGACACACGTGTCAAGTTATTGCTCTAACGTCTACGATTCAAGAAGGATATGTTGCTATTTCCGAGATCACATTGGCTTTGGATATAACTTACGAGTCAAGACCTGAATAAGTGTTTCGAGTGTTATATCCTTAGCTCTAACAAGCTTAGTTTTTATTTATTGTAAAATTATATATATATATATATATATATATATATATATATATATATATATATATATATATATATATATATATATATATATATATATATATTATATATATATATATACATACATATATATATATATATATGCGTGTGTGTGTGCGTGTATGTATGTGTGTGTGTGTGTGTGTATATATATATATATATATATATATATATATATATATATATATATATATATATATATATA
>NC_089781.1:13565380-13592880 GCF_040412425.1 Macrobrachium rosenbergii
CCACAGGTGGGTGGACAGATGGAAAAAAACAGACTATAGGTAACAACTATATGCAAACGTGACCACCATTATTATCTCTTAAAGGAAATGCCAAAAAGCTAGAATATTGTAAATAAACTCAATAAAATTAGTCACAATCAGAATCTTGGCTTTTACCGTTTACAATATATTTATCAAATTAGTTCGTACTGAATTATTGATAATTAAAGTATCTATAACCATAAAGTTTTCTTGATGGTTATGAAAATTGTTTAATGCAAAATTAAGCTATTTTATTGATTCTTCTTATGAACTAGTTTTAATTAACATAGAGGTCAGAAAAACAATATTTAAATATTTTTCTATTTTTAATCTAAGCGTTATCTTTTTTTTTTTATCCAGAGTGACGTCACAGCTTCACTCAAATACAAGTGTCAGAAAATAGCAAAACAGCTTAGAATATTATGAATGAAATAAAATCAAAATCCTGAAGGACAGACACACTAATTACCATAACTGATTCCATGACCTCAATATGAATTGGAGCTCAAATCGTCTATAGATTTTTCTCACCTGTTGTAGTTTGTTCTTAACAAAGGTACATATTGTCTATTTTATCTTTTCAAAACCTAATATTTCAATGAAAATCTTGGGGAAATTACATGAATCTCACATTTTATTCATAGGAATAAACAGGTAAGACGCAGTAAACTATTCATGCTAAGGGATAAAAATAATAGAAAGGTTGTCCCCACTGTTTTATACTGACAGGCTGCCATTCAATTTATTCTAGGTATCTGCGGTGGAAAATTTCAAGAATTTATGATACTGAAAGGTAACAAATAAAATGTAATAACACTGATGACTAATGAAGAGTCGTAACATGCCTGTTTTAGGAAAGTTAGAAAGCTAATATCTATTAGTTACAATGGCAATGTAAGTAACGTAACGAGAAAACAAAACTAGTTTCTTTCTTTAAATGCTTATCAAAGGAACACATACATTGATGCATTAATGCCATAACTCAATATGTAACTTGACATTAATTTCTACTAAAAATTACTTGTGTGTTCTGAAGTATCTAGTTGGGCGCTAAACTAGCAATAAAGTTCTCATGAAATTAAAGAGAACTTTCATTTGACGGCCAGTAAAAATGGATTCTCGTAAAACTTACAAAACTAATAAATCAGCCTGCAGAAATGACTAGCCTCGTGTTTGTTCAACAATATTCCAAAAGGTAACTGCGTAGCACGGACCACTTTGCGGTTATCCATGCACGTTCACATATTTTAGGAGGCAGCAGAAGCGGATCAATCGATCAGGCGTAGCGTTTTGCCGTCATTCTATGAAATTGCTCGAGGTAATGCTATTTCTAGATGCTTATGGCTCACGGCATCGTTGGGAAATGCTAACTACAAAACTCTATGCACGTATGTTTGTCAAGAAAACTGTTTAGAGGACTTAATAGAGTAGAATTTTTTAAGTAAATAGAATCTGCAGTTTTAAAATTACATTTGACTTTACAATTAATAAAAAGGATAAGCATATTCGCATCATGACTGAAGTATGATAATTATTGCCCAGTCAAGTTTTGAATTTTCATGCTCCTTATTCTTATTTACTTTCATGATATATTTATTCATTTTTATCAATTTTTACTTACAAAATTTTAATTTGGAAAAACATACACAAAGGTTTTAGTGATACATTTTCGCCGCCAATCAAGAAATTAAATCAGGATGCGCAGGGTACAAAAATATTTCAATTTAGCAATCTTCATTAATTGTCTGGTTTCCAACAGTTAATTCTGCAAATTCCCAGATATTTCTAAAACCGAGAGTTTTTACCGTTCGTATGGTAAATTACACCAAATGTATATTTTCAACCTATAAATAAATTTATATTAAAGCTAAGTATTTGTTATAAATGCTCGTGCGCCCAATTCCAAGAACCTTAAAAAAATACTTCTCTGAAAGAAGCTTTACCAGCTTTTCTCCCGATTTCTATTTTAATGATAAGAGTTTTTCGATTTACACCATACTATTTTGTTTGACACTTCTGCACACCATCTACCACGACAAGTATTATATTTATTTAAGTTTGTTTTTTTCGAGAATCAGTATGTTAATAATCCAGTGTCAAAGAAAGCCCGAGATTCAGGTTTGAGATGATTTGGGCACCTGATAGGAGAGCCGATGAGCGACATGTTACAGGAGGGATTTTGGGAACTGAAGTGCTAGGGCCACGGAGGGAAGGAGGGCCTAGGAGAAGATGGAGAGACTGCATTCAAAACGACCTGAGGATCGAAGGAATAGCCGAAAGGTGGACACATGACAGAAACACATGGAAAAGCCTAATTAAAAACAGTTACTTCGAATAGGGATTAATCTTAGAAGAAGACGAAGAAGAAGAAGATGAAGAATCAATAATCCCTTTTATAGGGTCTTCCACTAACAATAGACCGGTTTACCCTATCATTAAGTGAAATATCTTTGCATATCAAATGACCTTCATATCCTTCTCTAATAGCAAGCCGTGCTTTGATACCGATCAGACAAAAGGTAGAACAAAGTGAAATGTTATTCTCGTTCTACCAATTGCAGAAAAAAAAGAGAGCCACGAATCTTACTGCCAGTCAGACCTTTGTTTCCAGATTCTCAGAGAGAAGTGTAGCATTCAAATAAGTACCTGCAAAGTTATCGATTATAATGAAGGTCAGCAATAAAACCATGTCGTCAGTATCTGCAAAAGCCACTGTAATACTCTCTCACCTGTTAAGTTCACTCACACGAATTCCTGCTACTTTCTTTTGTCTTTTACACACGCACCGATACATAACGCTGTCCTTGTAAAATGAGTTTTAAATCTCATGTAGGCTATATCTGAATCCTTCATGTTCAGTTACATAACACCGATGATATCACACGACACAGCTTTAGGACGGTATTGAAAAATAAATGCATCCTTTGAGGACTTCATCCGCTTAGCTGTTTAATATTCAATTGAACTGATATGATCAATTTCTGTTTTTCGAAATGACACCTCACTTGCAAATTATATTAGAGGACTGGGCTGAATAACATGCAAAGGCATCAGTTTTATGATCATAACGTTTACGGTCAGTTAGAAAACGCGTTGTATATATTAAGGGTAACACTTGCAGGATTGTCACCTGAATAATGTAAAATCTATCCTTTCTGAAATCAAATTCTAGTGTCATCTCTCACCATTTTTCAGATAATATTCTTTTTTATTATTAATATCTTCAAGCTGCCAGCTTGGCTGTGGGACTGTAAATACGATTGTGCGAAAATAACATGTACAATGCTTTTAATTAGGAGATGGGTATCCGCAATTCTCAATTTTTCGTTTATTTGTTTTTCTCTATAAATATTTTATACAGTCATTACCTTTAACTTATTCTGCAACAATATGGTCGAAAATGGTTACAAGGCTGAGTAAAGTTGAGCAGCGTTTGGTCTGGTCAGTATTTCAAGAGGTAACTATCGACAGAAGCCAGACGACGTCGATGCCCAGGTCACTTGAACATTCACGGGGCTGGACGCTGGGCTAGTAACCTCACCCCATGAACATACACACACACACACACACACATATATATATGTGTGTATATATATATATATATATATATATATATATATATATATATATATATATATATATATATATATATATATATATATAATGTTGTTTAGTATCAAATTCATTCAACCTCGGAATCCACAGCTAGGAGAATTTATACGTTCATAAGTGACCCGTCACAAGGAGGATTCCAACCGCCAAATGTCTGGGGAACGACGACTTTTCAGCTACGTTACCACTTGGCTGTCATCAGTCATCACTTGCAGTTTTCTCTTCGGAGTTATTGATAGCCCAGTGGCAGCGTAACTGGAAATTCCCCATTCCCCAACCTGTTCGGTGGTTCGGTGGTTCGAGTTCAGCCGGATGACGGATGTTTTTAATATATATATATTATAAATATATAGTTGATGTTTACTATATATATATATATATATATATATATATATATACAGTATGTATATATATTTTCAGCGTAATGTTTTTATATATATATATATATATATATATATATATATATATATATATATATATATATATATATATATATATATATATATATATATATATATATATACATACATGTGTTTATGAAACGCTCTTCGTATTATTATTTCATTCGACTTCATTAGACATTCACTGTCTATTAGAGACTGATTTAAATTCGACATCATTTCATACCAAGAACTGTCTTCTGTTCTCTTCACAAACAATAATTCACCCGAGCTAAGGAATTTTATCCAACGAAAGAAGACGTTATATTTCCACATCGTAGCTATATTTCTTCGACTTTATCCGAATTCATTCTTTAATCTGAACTCCATTTCCGGATCTATAAAAACTACCAGGTTTCACTAAAAGTGGAATCCACTGGCTCCACATTCCCCCGCCATATCCTTCTATTCGGGGAATACCGATCCTCGAATTCAAACCAAAAGCCTTCGGCGGCAGTTTAAACTATTTCGACTATTTCAACAGTTGTTTGGAGTTCGTAAAATACATTGAAACGTTCGTAATCCTTAGCATTTTAGATGGTCGTGGGACACCCTCCCGAGAAGTTTCAGACCAGCTTTAAGGTTTTAAATATATTTTTATGGGATGGATTGTGGGTGCCGATTTGCAGCTTTCTGTAACAAACTCTGACAAAGAAATTAAGTGGTAGTCGTCTCGGTGAGATTTTCTCATTTATAATGAAGACAATATAATTTCTGATAATTCTCTTGTTAATATCAGACCGGACATAGAATAATGAAAATGTCAACTTCTTGTGTATTTCAATAGAAAATTTCATTATTATTTATACAAAGCAATTTCTATGACCAGACCCGGAATCAATATACAAAAGTAACTACTCGGAGGGAACTAAGAATAAATTATTCGGATCATAAGGGAATAATTGTCTCCTTTGACTGCACATAGTCATCCATGAATGTGTAATGAGTATAATGATAATTAGGTTAGTGGCATTAATGTGAAAGACACTTATATGATTCTTTAATGTGAAATATAAACTGGAAAGTGGAAAACAGTGCTGTAAACAAAATGACTGAATGCCTCAAGTAATAAAATTTGCATTACGAAGATGAAAGCTTTTGGTGTAGACATTTTCTGGTCAGTGGCCACTTGCAAAATTTGATGACGTCAGCACCTACCTGCACCGTTACTAAAGCAAATGAGATCTAATGACGTTGGCAACTTTTTTTTTGGGTGTGTTACACACATCGCCCTCGTGATATGTTCAGAACAAATTGGATTTAATCATACACGGGAGAAATAAAACCTAGAGTACTGTCGTTCCACTGATTAGGTGTTGCCACTTAACAATTGCTTGTAATTAATGTTATAAAGGTCATCATTACTATTTTATTTTTTATCATGTTCAAGTGAATTCTGTATCGTTTTCATGCGAACTTTAGTTGGAACTGGAATGTAAAATTTAGGCCAAAGGCCAAGCGCTGGGACCAATGAGGTCATTCAGCGCTGAAAGGGAAATTCAGAGGAGAGAAGGTTCTAAAGCTGTAACAGGAGGATGACCTCGCAGCTGCATAATGAAACAATTATTAAGAGAGGGTGGAAAGTAAGATGGAAGAAAAATAATATGAACGGAGGTACAGTAAAAGGAATTAAAGGGGGTTGCAGCTGGGGCCGAAGGGACGCTGCAAAGAACCTCAAGGAATGCCTATAATACACATCGTAAGGTGCATTGAAGACACTAACCCACTACGGAGTTGAACTTCAGTTGTTTTTCTGTTAATTTTTGGTTGCGTAATAAAATAGTAATTGGTGACAAGAGTGCGTGAGTTTGCCTGAAATGCTGAGAGAATGGAAGCGCCGGGAGATTCTTGAGGAAACTGCCTGAGAGAACAGGCATCCCAGACATTTATTTTTATAATAAACTTAGAAAATGTTGAAGAGACGTTTTCCTCCAACACACCAACTCTTTATTATTATACATAGCTATATTTAACATTTCTGCCTTAATTAACAGTATAAATGCCCATATATTATCTCTGAAAGGATTCTTACCAAGGAAAACAAGACTTAAAAAGTAAACAAATTAACTATGCAACATTCTTTAACGCCTAATCCCACAATACATGTTATTCTAAAGAACAAGATAAATGAAGTCCTGGTATGTATGTACTCATTTGGTTATTAACCGAGAAACTCCATTGCTTAAGGAGTCACTAGTAGTAAATAACTTACCTTTTCTTTCTCCTAACTTATAGGGTCAAAGGATTATAACGAAAGTTACTGACTAAGACTACAAATTAACATTTCAGATTGCAAAAGAAAACAGCAAGAAAATGCTAATAAAAAGTTTTGCATTTTATCTTTCCCTGTTTCCTGTTTGCTACAATCAGCCACATTTATAACAAACCTGTATTGTGTAAAAATTATTATATCTGTAAAAAGAAATTTAAGGTAACTTTACCTACCCAACGTAAAACGTTATTATCAACTATCGGAGAATGGTAATGCTACACTATCGCAGTGCTGCTACAACACATCTTAATATTTATGCATTATTTGTGAGGTTTTTCAACGAAAAACGTGGGGTAACTGATTATATAAACACACACACACACAAACACGCATACATATGTATGTATATGTGTGTGTATGTACGTACGTATGTATGTATATATATGATATATATATATATAATATATATATATATATATATATATATATATATATATATATATATATATATATATATATATATATATATACACACACAGAAACCTATACAGTTCCCCTCAGCCTAGAGAAAACAAAATTTTCCTTTTCCTTTTCCGAGTGGAGGACGCAATATAGACAAAAATATATTTAGCGAAATGGCCGAATTTGTTCTTTCAGTTATGACACACCTCGTTTTTTCAACGGTTTACTACGTCGCACGGGAATACAAACGTAGACAGCGAGGAATTACGTGCGTCTGTAGCTAAGAAATACGACCGTGTATTGCAAGGGATGCAAGTCTATGTTACAGGGGATACAAGCGCGGGTTGACAAGGAATGCCAACGTAGATTGCACGATTTTTCCATTGCAAATTCATAGGAGATGGTCACGCAAGTATCTATCCGAGATGGCTGAAGTGACTTTTTTTTTAGAGGCCTCAGAGACATGTTAAAGGGAGTTAGGGTAGCTTAGTCCCCATCACAGTCATCGTTAAATACGATGACTGTACCGGAATATTCAAAGTTGTTGAGCGAGAAAACATATCGAGTCTGAAAATCGTCCAATAGCAGACGAAAGTTGCTCGCGACAGTTCTTTGTATATACATACAGACATACATACAAATAAATATGTATATATATTAATATATATACATATTTATATAATATATATATATGTATATATATATATATATATATATATATATATATATATATATATATATATATATATATATATATATATATATAAATATATATATATATATATATATATATATATATATATTATATATATATATATAATTTTTTATCACATCACCGTGATTCATATGCAATCATTAAGCTACAAATATTGTCTAATATCCAATTCAAGCTACTTCGGAAATATCGCCGAAGGAGAATTACAGGTGATAAATGGATTGGTACCTAAGGGTCTCGAACGCTCGACAGTACCCTCCAACGGCCCCAGCTGATGGCTCAATGGTTTTGAAAATCGATTGGAGTCGTTGCAGGGTACTGTCGAGTATTCGAGACACTTAGGTACCAGTCCATTTGTCACTTACAATTGCCCTTCCTTCGGTGATATTCTCGAAGTAGCGAGAATTGGATATTAAAACATTTGTACCCTACTGATTTTATATATATATGTGTGTGCGTGTGTGTGTGTGCATGTATATGTATGTATGTATGTGTGTATATATATATATATATATATATATATATATATATATATATGTGTGTATATGTGCATATATATATATATATATACACAAACACACATATATATATATATATATATATATATATATATATATATATATATATATATATATATATATATATACATACATACATATAAGCACAGTTCATATATTCTATCTTTTTTCTTTGAAGCATGAGCTAAAATCACCCCCGATATACATATAAAACAAAGAGTCCCTTCTTGAATTCTTTTACAGAGGTATTCTCTAATAAAATAAATTGTCCCGAGAATTAATAACATTGTTAAATTAAATTTTGAAATTAAAACTCGGTTTCATATTTTGTTCAGATTAAAAAACGGAATATCGGTTTACCAGATATATAGTTAAATATAAGTTTATAATCCCCCTTGTGCGCCTTCAAACATGAAATTATTCTAATTATTTCTATGGCAACTTCAAAATTCTATCATTTGGAAAATGCGATTTAAAACAAATGGAGTCAATTTCCCAAACCTTACCGGGAGCAATTAAAAAATTCCTTTCCACTTTTCAAGGAAATATGTGACTGACCTCTGTAAAATATTGCCTGGAATGATAAATCTATTTGGAAACAAACATTTAAAGATTCTCTCTCTCTCTCTCTCTCTCTCTCTCTCTCTCTCTCTCTCTCTCTCTCTCTCTCCTGTATTTAAGAACATTATTGGTTTTAATATCCACAGAAAAAAGTTGAATATCAACAGCATATGTTCGTGTTTCAGAAACTATGGACATTTTTAGACTTGTTCGTTCGCCTTACTGGAATTCTGTTGCTATTCAGTTTTGTTTCAAAATTCAGTCTGTGACGAAACAGGTCATTAATTCAAATTATGAACCGATCAATCACTGACCCAAAAGTTTGTGGAATCACTAAATTAAATGACGAAGAACCGTCGATCAAAGAGAAATGCCGATTAAGAAGGGTACAAAAGAGGTCAAGGTAAGGTAAAAGAAGAATGAAAAGAGTCAGAAAGAGAAAACGACTGGTTGAAAAGGGAATCAAGTTTATCGAACATCTCGTAACTATAGCACCCAAATGTTATGGCAGTTGAATCAAATCTAGATGTTCTGGTTGTTTTCCAGTTATCATTAATGAACTTTTTTTCCCCCTTTAAGTCTTGCATCAGACATGAAGATTTTATCGACAGTCAAATATCATCGAAATCTAGAATTACCCTTTCAATTTAGGCATGAAATGCCATGGCAATTTGTGTTGCTCCTAGCTGAATGCCGAGAGTAATATGAAAGTCAATTTGTTTCGCTTCATTATTTCCGGAAAAATGACTGTACTGTCGTTTTACAGCACAGCAGCGGGGTCTCTGATAAAACCAAATGCTGTATTCATGTATTCCTGTGATTTCTATCTTTATTACAGGGCAGATATGTTGAAAAGTTGCAATAAGACGCACTTCTCTAATGACGATAAAAGACTAACAAATCTCCCAACGCAAAAAAATTAGTTACTTCAATAAAAATAAATGAACTGATATTTACTTGTCTGTTTAAATTAAACTTCAAGGTTTTCTATTACAATCCAGGCCAATGCTTATCCAAAGACTCTTTGCATTCTTTGTATTTTGACAGTTCAATTTTACGAAACCGACAACGTCGTAAGTATATCAAAATACGAGCCAACTAACAAAGCATAACCCAACCTTGTATACAAGGACTATTGATTATGGGTCTCAGTTTACCAGTGAGGCATCATCATTAATGTTAGGAATATCAGACCCCTCGCCTTCGTATGTCTAGCACCCTAAGATTTATTTGCTGGTCTAAGATATCATACACGGATATGAAGGTCATAATCAAAGTGTGCTGTAAAGGAAGAAGAAACTGATTTTATGACAAGGCAATCAATCAAGACAAGGCGAACGGCATGCAATTACTGCGCGGTAAGTAATTATACTCATGCCGTGAATTATACGAGCTTGATAATGATAGCCGACGACAGTCTTATTTGTTGCTACAGCCTGCTATATCCTCACTCGAGAGATACAAGCCGCAGTATTCTAACGACTGATGGATAATTATTTGCGTAAAAATCCCTTTGTTGATTTATAGATTGATTTATAGATTTTAGGCATGCATGCCAAGCACTGGGGCAACTAAGGCCATTCAGCGCTGAAACGGAAATTGACAGTAAAAGGTTTGAAAGTTGTAACAGGGGGAGGAGAGGGTGGGCAGTAAGATGGACGAAAGAGAATATGAACGGAGGTACAGTAAAAGGAATGAAAGAGGTTGCAGCTAGGGGCCAAAGGGACGCTGCAAAGAACCTAAAGTAATGCCTACATTGCACCGCATGAGGTGCACTGACCGCACTACCCCACTACGGGGAAAAATCCCTTGCGTTACCATTAAGAACAAAGCCCAGGATCCCGTCATGTCGCTAAGCTCTAGTCTATAAATAAATAAACAAAAAACCAAACAAACAAAAAGTAATGTAACAGTTATCTGTTTCCTGGAGTACGTGGGTGGTTTTACTCGGAAACATTGTTGGTAAAAATATACTACGAATAAAAAAAGATACGACTAAAAGCCACTGGCTGATAAGAGCAAGCACCTATATAAAGTTTTATTTGATATAATGTAATATTGTATTGGTTCCGGGTAGAATATTTATTCATAAAACTCACGACATTCATTCGCTGATATTTATTTATTCATTTGTCGGCATAAACGATCAAGTTTTCCAGTCCGGTTGAAATCAACGCCATTAAGGTAGAGGTAAAAGATGAATGTTGCATACCGGGTTTTTCCCCTTTGAAGTCTCTTTCCTCACTCTGTGTGTAGGATGAATTCGATTTCACCCTTCGTTATCTTTTCAATGGAATCAACCTTTCACCAAAGCAGACCAAATTGGGGGAAAAAGATGTAAGGCGGAAAATCAGATTACTGGAAAATGTCTTATTCATTCTTGCTTTCCCTTTCTGGGGCAATATGTAATGTTTCGCAGTCATATTTTACACTGTCTCAAGAGTGGTACTAATGAAATAAGATAATATATATATATATATATATATATATATATATATATATATATATATATATATATATATATATATATATATATATATATATATATATATATATATATATATATATATATATATATATATATATATATTTGTGGGAACTGCGTCAGGGTCTTATGTAGATGCACCTCTTTCATGAGGGAACAACGAATCACAGTAGATGCTTTATGACTTCAGTGTATAAGCATATATTCGCTATATATATATATATATATATATATATATATATATATATATATATATATATATATATATATATATATATATATATGAATTCACTGCTTCTCAGTCTAATACTTACACCTTTCCTGATAGGGGATAATGAAAAGGAATAGATGCCACATTTCTTTTATGAATATAAAACTGTATGTGTATTCGTTCTTGGTGCATACGTACACATGAATTGGCTAACTTAGACAGAACTCTCTCAATATCTGTCTCCCCTCTATATTCATTACTTAGATGGCAGGAGGGGCCGGCGCCAACAATGCATTTTCTGGCGCTGGCGCCGGCGCCGGTGCGGGTAGATTTCTTTTGGAATTGATATGGAAAGACCAGTCTGATTTCCACAAAATTAAGTTATATGAAATCAAGCGTTTGTTATGAATCAGTTATGGGAGTTACTTTTTAGAAAATAGAAATTTAATTTTATTTCAGATATAATTACATAGCCGTTTTATGTGAAGTTCACATCAATCAAAACCCTGTAGATAATTACACTAAAGAACCAAAAGGAAAACAAATGCTATTATATGTTGTTACGAATATATGAAAAGTTTACAATCTAAAACAAACGTTGTTCAAATTTTTATGCATTCCAGGTTTTTCTAAACTTTAACGAAGAGATGCTAAGGGTCTCTCTCTCTCTCTCTCTCTCTCTCTCTCTCTCTCTCTCTCTCTCTCTCTCTCGTAAACACTTGAATAACCTGTACATAAAACTAAGCAATGCCCATGATATACCAAAGAACACAGTCTTTAGAAAAACAATTAAACATTGGACAAATTCGAAGGAAATGGTAGGCATAATATTCTTCGTTCTATTTACCAGTCAGGACATGAGGTCAGTAATCTTTTTTGTCTTGGGACAGGCAGTCAGTTTTTCTTGTATTCGATCACATTATCATCGAATAGATAATGGGTTAACGTTCATCATGAGAATGATTTTTTTAATAAATTAATTTTTAAAATCGCAACCAAAGGGCCATTGTTAGTGAAGTACCATTTATCGCTTACGTGTCTATAAAAAAAATTAATTAACCTTTTCCTTCATATACTATTTGTTGTCGATAATCCTTTCATATTTTGTAAGTAACTACTGAATTCATTATTGCATATCTTAACCGATATTCAAATCGAAACAGAGGATTTTAATAAACAATCGATCTCTACGATTACAAGCTTTTAATGATGCATCATACCTAACTTGTCATAAATTTTTGCATGTTAGAATTCAAAAGAAATAAGAAAAAAAAAAACAACAGAGATGATGTTCAAAAGAACACGTTAACGGAGAAACAGACGATTCCTACAGTACCCAAAAATAATATAACATCAGTAAATCTTGCTGTATGATAACTTCCATACAGCTGAATACTCGTAAAAGATTTATTTCAAACGTACGTTCGTCTCCAAGGACAACGCACATATACTGCGCAGCATTAATTCAGAAACTCTACTACCATATCACATCAAGATCCAAACGTCAAAGAGACATTTCATTAGGGGTCTTACCCCCCGCTTCCCCGCACTCCCCCCGGCCAAAAAAGGGAGTCTTCTTTTTCTCTTGCCGAGCTTTGATATTTACGTAACGTCCAAAAACCGCCAACGTACGAAGTTGTTGACAAGAATCGGCTTTATCATGAAACGTTGGGTTATCCGAAAAAAGATACGACGGGATCTGAATTGAGCTGTAAAATGGCATCCCCATTCTTTTTTTCCCCCGAAACCTCAGATCTTGTTAAATACGCGCGAGCACGCGCGCGCTCACACACACATGCACACATACACACACACACACCAGGCGTTCCGGTGGTTAGAGTCAGCTGGCTTTGAAAGCTGCGACCTCAAAAGTGATGTTTTCAATTACAGCATTCGTACTGAGGGAGCCAAAAGAAAGATTTTCCCTTTCAAGGCCAATCTTCTCTTGCAGTAAGTTGGCCATGACGTCTATGTGTTCTGCGCGTGACACCATTTGGCTTACTTACGGTGTGTAAGCCTCAACTAAATAAACTGCCTGATGCTCTCCAGTAAACATCTTCCCCTCCCCCTCCCCCTCTTATATGGTTGGGAAATAACCATGCCAATCTAATTTGAAGCAAGTAACTCTTACAACTGATGTTATTGAATTTTAGTAGCAAAACACGTAAATGTACAGAATATTATCTCGGCGTTATTGCATTTTAAAACTGAAAAGTAATGAAAACGGTTTGTGGAAATGATAATTGAGATAGGCTACGGCCACAGACACATGACGCAGGAAATGGGTTCCAATGTATTCTTGTCATTTTGTACTCTATTTTCTCTTTCTAAACTAATCTTAATGATTAGGATAAGCGGTTCACTCAATGCTAATTCAGTCGGACGGAGCAAAGTAAAATGAAAAACTCATTAGATGAGCGGCCTTCTCATATGGCTAAATACACTGTAATTTGTAATTCATACTCTGTTAAATTAATTGCATTACCACATTTATCATGAATGCCAACTTTAATCCCGGCTTATATGCTTTGTTAGGTAAATGTATAACTAGCTTTCCGTTTTATATTCCTATCATATGTTTAGGAGCAGACTATGTCTGTCTGTCTGTCTCTCCTGACTTTTACATTAACATTTCGCTGGAAATACCCTTTGATCTAGTCCCTTGGGCAATACATAATTAAGTGATTTAATTGGGTCAACAACGCCTCGCAACTTTTCAGTGCTGATTACTAATAACCCTCATATGTCATCAGGCTTCATTTATAAAACTCAGCTTACAAGGTTTCATTAGCTCTTTAACAAGATTTTTATGATTGAGACCGGGAGGCAAGGTTAATAAGGCTTTATTTGTGCGGAAACGATTAAATTACTGGCTTCATAATGCTATGATCAGTCTGCGAGTTTGACTTTTCATCCTTTGTGCATCACTGTCGGTATATCAATGTACTGAACTTATACCATATTCTGCAAATGGTTTATAATGCGTGAACTTCTTACAATAAACTTGCATATTGCTACGGAACTTTGAAGAAACGATACAAAAGCAGCCCAGTCTTTTGTGCTTTAGAACGCAACCTTAAGCATCGAATGTGATTTTCAGTAAACACACCGCATTTTTTTTTTTTTTTGGCGCGCGATAATTTTCCTTATGTCAGTCAAAAAGATCGACATCCCTCATTGTGGTTGGATAGTGTTGAATTTTTCCTTCTACAGAGCCTGGATATTTCTGATAAACATAAAAAAACAAACAAGAAAATATTCTTAAGAGAAGAGAAAACATGGAGTACCGCTTTGATTTTTTTCTATTTCATTTCTTACAACTGTTTTCCGGCATCCAATCGCTCCCCCCCCCCCGCCTCAATCCCCACACAAAAAATCAGCACAGTTGGTTTACAGTTCAAAAGATGGCGCTTTTCAAGAAATATTATAATACTTTCGACACAGGGAACTAACTTAGCTTTTTAACAAAAAGTGTCATTACACACAAACACAAAGGACTGTTTACTAAAAATAATATCTATTACTCTGTTTTAAATCAGTCAGGATATTGAAATAACCAGTAAGCGTCGGATGCAGGTTCCAAGCCAACTGAATATTGATGGTGAGCCTTCGAGTCAATTTCCATTGGCACGAGAGGCCTTCAGAAAGTCTTGTTCAGCGCTTCTCTTTGTGGATGGAGTTTCCGCAACGTTGGGTGAAGTATGCAGATCGCCTTTGGTGTTGAGGCGTTGAAATCAACGACAGTGGTTTATTGAAAAAATATAGACTATACGCATAACCGTGATGTATTTCAAGAAAACGGTCCTAGCGAAGAATACAAAAGAGCTTCACATTTTACATCTTTGATTCAAGATAACACAGAGAGAGAGAGAGAGAGAGAGAGAGAGAGAGAGAGAGAGAGAGAGAGAGAGAGAGAGTGTACCATAAAAAGAAATCTTTTAGTAAAATTACTTAGGATCTCGATGGCTACTTTATGGGCAAAATAAAAGATATATAAAACTGAATGGTTGTATGTTAGTTTGTATAAAAGTCTGTAACTTTGTGCACTATAGAAATCCAAACCGCTTGACCGATCTAGACAAAATGTGGCACGTGGCCACCATTTGACCCAACTTAGATAATAGGGTAGGTTTCAAACTCGTATCCCTGCCGCCTTCCACTACCACCTTCCCTTTGTAACGTATGTGGTAAATAAACTCTACGGGTTTATCATACCTCATTTCATGTACTCGAGACCATAGAAATATATTATTGAAAATGGATTTTAGTTACCACAGCAATACCTGGATAAAAGGGACAGACGGCACAGTAATATCTGGATAAAAGGGACAGTCACCACCGTAATACCTGGATAAAAGGGACAGTCACCATAGTAAAACCTGGATAAAAGGTACAGACATCACAGTAATGCCTGGTTAAAGTTTACAGACAGCACAGTAATACCTGGATAAAAGGGACAGTCACCACAGTAATAACTAGATAAAAGGGACAGTCACCATAGTAATACCTGGATAAAGCGGACAAACAGTACAGTAATAACTGGATAAATGGGACAGTCACCACAGCAATACCCGGATAAAAGGGATAGTTACCATAGCAATGCCTGGATAAAAGGGACATACAGCACAGTTATACCTGGTTAAAGGGGACAGGCAGCCCAGTAATACCTGGTTAAAAGGGACATACAGCATAGCAATACAATACCTGGATAAAAGGGACAGACAGCACAGCAATACCTGGTTAAAGGTGACAATCAGTACAGCAATGTATGGTTAAAGGTGTCAAGACAGTACAGCAATACCTGGATAAAAGGGCCAGTCACCAAAGTAATACCTAGATAAAAGGGACAGTTGCCACAATAATACCTGGATAAAAGGGACAGTCACCACAGTAATATCTGGATAAAAGGGACAGTCGCCACAGTAATACCTGGATAAAAGGGACAGTCACCACAGTAATACCCGGATAAAAGGGACAGACAGAAAAGTAATACCTGGATAAAAGGGACAGACAGAAAAGTAATACCTGGATAAAAAGGACAGTCACCACAGTAATTCCTGGATAAAATGGACAGCCAGAAAAGTAATACCTGGCAGTCACCACAGTAATTCCTGGATAAAAGGGGCAGACAGAAAAGTAATACCTGGATAAAAAGGACAGTCACCACAGAAATTTCTGGACAAAAGGACAGTCATTACAGTAATACCTGGATAAAACGGACAGACAGCACAGTAATACCTGGATAAAAGGGGCAGTCACCACAGAAATGCTTGTCAGTTCACCGACGATTGTTCGGAGGGTGAGCGCTTGCATGGAAAAAGTGGAACTGCCTTCAACACAAACCCCTCCGCCTCTCCCCTCCTTCCTCTCCCCTTTCCCTTTCCCTCCCTCTACACGTAGACTGTCATTCACAGTTTTCCCAGGCAGCGCCGGGTTGATCAGTTAGTAAAAGATAAAAAAGAACATTTTTGGCGTTGCTGTCACAATAGCTACTGAATTTCAAGCAGTTTTCTTTCTGAAGGTAACTATTTGTCTTCACATTATGACACGCTGAATGTTTACAGCTGATGCAAGTAGGCGAGTTACTTTTCTCCCCCAAGTTTACAGTTACATAAATTTGCACTAAATGACACTTATTCCAGGGTACACGAATTTTCATTACAGACGGAAACTTACGTAGACTTTATTAGCAAACTTTTGGTTTCATTCAGCGAGTTTTTTTCTTTATTCTTTCTGGATTCTGGAAGATGACTTTTACTTTCCTTTACCTTTATGCTTTAGCTTCCTTCTTCGGAAAAAGTTATGGGATGGGATTACACACACACACACACACACACACACACACACACACACACACACACACACATATATATATATATATATATATATATATATATATATATATATATATATATATATATATATATATATATATATATATATATATATATAACGCGTTGTTTTTTTCGTAATTGTGTCTCAATTTTTTCTGGCAACCGGCACACCAACCGCCGGCCACTCCCCCCCCTCATCCTTTACCGTCCCACCCAAAAAGTAATCAGCACTCTTGTTTCAGAATTCTATAGGTGTTGTTTATTAAAGAATATCAAAATATCCTAGGAACAGTGGAAACGTCCTTAGCTTCTTGATAAAAAGTGTTGATCTACGCAGACACAAGGAACCACTTAATGGAAAAGGACTACTATTTTGATTTGAAGCCGACAGGCCAGTAAGTGTTGGATGAAGCCTCGAAGCCAATTGAATATTGATGGTGAGCCTTCGAGTCAATTTCCATTGGCACGAGAGGCCTTCAGAAAGACTTGTTCAGCGATTCTCTTTGTGGATGGAGTTTCCGCAACGTTGATTCAAGTATGGGAATCGCCACAGGTGTTGAGGCGTTCAAATCAGCGACACTAGTTTTTTGAAAAAAAAAAAAAAAAAAAAAAGACAACGAAGAGTATTTTCAAAAACGACTCGTGAAGTATGCGCATGAGCTTCACGTTTTACATTTTTTTTAATTTTAGATGAAATAGAGAGAGAGAGAGAGAGAGAGAGAGAGAGAGAGAGAGAGAGTATAATGATAATGGGTCACAGACCTATCGTTTTACACACACAATGAGGAAGGAACAAATAACAATGCTGGTCGCAGACCTGTCTTCTTATAGACATAAGGATGAAGGGATAAACAATGGTAGTGATTACACCCTATCTATTAATAATTACGAGGACGAAGGGATGTACAATAATAGCGGTCCAGATTCATCGTTTTACAGTGACACGTGAAATGTCATGTCACCTTTCCTATTTAAACTTCCTAAGCATCCATACTGAAATGAGCGGCTGGAGATGGAAGAGAGAGTTTAGATATAAGCAACGATAAAACCGGGCAGACTTGGAATGGGCAGCTGATTCTCTGCAATCAGCTAAACAGCACGAGATTTAAAAACGTTCCTGAATAGAGCGAACCAAAAATCGAGACAGGATTCAAAATGAATCGAAGAAAAACAGCAAGACTGATGACAGGGTTTGCACAAAGGAACAAACCAACATGGCAAAAGGATTGATGTGATTGGATATTTCAGATATTAAGTAAATATAACACAGGTTCTCTTGAGTTGTATTTAGTAAAAACTAAAAAATGGCAAGCTGAATAAGTTTTTGAATCCAAATAGACTGAATCTGCATATGAAAGTAAGATTTACATAAGTCTAGTACGATCTACACTGCTGTACAAACATGAATCATGGTACACCAATGATGATATATCTAAAAGACTTTATCAACTTGAAAATGAAGCTCTAAAAAAAGAATATTAGGAGCTGTCATCTTTAAAGTACCTCTGACCACATAATTGAGAGAGCGATACATAAAGCAAACGTAATCTTCCACTGTCCCCACAAAACAAGACCAGAGAGACGCCCAACAATAGAATCAAATTCCCACACCTGGACAGGATTAAGACGTTGTCACAGACACTTGGAAACTCTAACCCTTTTGCTTTTACCTACCCAAATACCTTAGCCAAGTCCGTAATTAACGTCCAACAAAAACCAGTCCTTGGAAACTCTAACCCTTTTGCTTTTACCTACCCAAATACCTTAGCCAAGTCCCTAATTAACGTCCAACAAAAACCAGTCCTTGGAAATTCTAACCCTTTTGCTTTTACCTACCCAAATACCTTAGCCAAGTCCCTAATTAACGTCCAACAAAACCCAGTCCCCAGAGACACAGGAGTACACGAAATCCCTTGCCTCGACTGTGACCAATCCTACATCGGCTTTACATGTAAATCACTCCTCTAGAGATTAATACAGCATAAACATTAAGTAAGGTTTGGCCAATCGAGCTCAACTATTTTTAACCACATAAATAACCACAATCCAAGAATAAACTGGGATTTGTCAAGTATAATTTATAGCGGCAATTGTTGGCTCAAAAGCCAGATGGTAGAATCAGCATTGATTAAACAAAGAAATGCAAACCTCTCAAAAGGAGTTTGGGACTCAGATATTACAGATAAAATCTTCCTCCAACCAGCGATTACGAAGATTAAGAAGTTGTCAACTGGAGTCGTGTAATACTGACCTCTGGAGCTCTTGGTATAAATATTGCTTTTCTGCAACTCTTATTTCACTCATTACCTGCCTGTTGAGGGAAACAGTTGTTTCCAAAATGTACAGCATTAACCTTCTGCCTTTTGGCATTTTTATGGGCTCCTTTTATTATTATTATTATTATTGATATATATATATATATATATATATATATATATATATATATATATATATATATATATATATATATATATATATATATATATAATACTCTAATATATAATACTTTTCCACTGCTTCTCTTTTTTTCCGTCTACGCGAAGTTTTATAAATTGAAGAATACATTTACATATTGCCCTCGATACCTTCAAATTGGAGATTGTGTTCATGCAGTATCAGCACTCGTTTTGTTTCGATTTGTTGCATTGCTTTAAATCCCAGGGGATTCGGGAACAAGACTGGATTTTTTCCTTGAACTAAATCGCTGTCTTTTCTTGTCTATTACATATCCAAACCTTCCTTGTCGTCCTCTGAAAAGAGAGGAAGCGCCATCTGCTTTGAGCGGTTTTGTCTTTGGAAAGGTGAAAGAACAATGTGAGGCATTCGTTCAATATATACACTTCAACGGAAATGAATTAAGCTATTTTGTTGACTGCTTATAGAATGGTCTTTTGAGAATTATCGTGGAAAATGACTGTAAATCAACTGCCCCATACCACTTTAATAGACTAGGAAAAATAATTCTTGTTACAAAATTCATTTATAACTTGGCATCGACTTTCCAAGCAATAATGATGTTTCACTTATTTAAAAAAATTTTACATGTTAATTATTCTGAAGAACCTCTCTCTCTCTCTCTCTCTCTCTCTCTCTCTCTCTCTCTCTCTCTCTCTCTCTCTCTCTCTCTCTCTCTCTAATTACAAAAGATAAATAATACTTGGGTCCAGAATACTCGTACAACAACATGACATCCAAAGAATCAGGGGACTCGCAAGAAGATGAATACTGAATAGCTTAGGGAAATCTCACAAGAAAAAATTAAACATTCTATGAAAACTTAACATTTATCTTACCACTTTCTGACCTCTTCGGTATGTATCTCAGTTCTGCTTTGCTATTTGCTACAAGTAAGAGAGAGAGAGAGAGAGAGAGAGAGAGAGAGAGAGAGAGAGAGAGAGAGAGAGAGAGAGAGAGAGAGAGAGAGAGAGAGAGTTTAAAACTGAATCATTAAGGTAATAACACTGTCGATAATAATTTTGGAACCGATATACTACATGAGGACATAATATGCTAGAGAAAATGAGATGAAATATCATCACTATGTAATATCATAACCAGGTTTTACTGAATTGAAAAGGAAATGCAATTAGTTATCTAGAAGTCATCATGTAAGCTTTCATGTAGATGAATAATGGTATCTTTTAAACAAGAAATATCATCGCTTGATCATAAGCGCTGAGCTAGGAACTCATTTCTCTCTCTCTCTCTCTCTCTCTGAGAAATATATATATACATACACACATACATGCATGTATATATATATATATATATATATATATATATATATATATATATATATATATATATATATATATATATGTATATATGTATGTATGTATATCATGGAAGGATTAAAAGAAACAATATTTTGAACAGATTTCGAATTCCTATCCAGTTTTTTAAACAAATTTCCCAGGCCCAAATTCTTTACATGATGATATGCTATACCTTGGTCAAGATGAACTTTTATTCTGCTACTAAATGATATTTCTGATCAGTTCTTAATACGGAATTACATTAAACCAGCTCATGTTCATCAAGAAATGAAGCTCTTTCCATATTCAGCGCTCTGGATATATAAAAAACGTGCGTTACCATTTTCAACAGATGGGTGGTAAGCCGACAGGAGGTCTTACAAGGACCACTAGATACAAAGCGAATCCCACACCTCCAAACAAGAAGTGATATTGCAACCTCTGCCTTGTTTTGTTATTGATCCACATGGCCGCTCTTGTAATGCTAACGTACACATTAAATTACGATCTAGTATCATCATTATTAGTAGAATCTAGTCTCAGCACTACCTGTTTTCTGGACTGGTATTAGGACTATCTATTATCAGCATCTATTATAGGCACTGCCTATTGTCAGGGGTAAAACCTGTCCTGTACCACTGGTATATAGCTCCAATGAATAACGCTACAATAATAACGAAACAAAAAGTGTTTTGGAACCTTTCTTCTTATCCAAGGAATCAAATCCTTTTATGGGAGTTTAAAACAATGATTGACTTCATATTCTCACTATAATGCCTTATTATATTAGTCCTAACATAGTCTTCAATTTCCTTAATGGTAAAAAAAGCTTAACATAAACTTCTCTTTAGATTCGACGGTTCATATGTTATTTTTATCGTTTTCATGACAGTAACTTAATTAAAGAGAAAAGACAAATGTTTTAATTGAGGATACACTAAAAGCATACAAAAAGGAGCTCTTACAATGACTTACCAATTAGCCTGAACTTATCAGAGATGAAAAGATGGCAAGGGATGACCATTTTTTGTTTGTAGAGTGGTAAAACTGCCTTTACATGAAAGTGATTGGACTATACCAAATGGACTATATAAAATATATACCAAATGTTATGGTGAGTTAGACAGAACTGTTATGTCTAAGTCTGTAAACGTTTAAAGTCTGCGTAGGAAAAGTGAGGTTCTGTGTGGGTGTGTGAGTGTGTGTGTGTGTATAAAGTAGAGATAAATTAATTTCTCCCAAACTGTGAGAAAAAAGTATAAAAGTAATGGCGATCTAATTATGGAAATGGAAGCAGGAAAGAAGAAGCTGAATTTTCTGTGGTTTCCCCTTCTTTTAATTTGCTTTCTTTTCCTGACCCTTCTTCTTGTGTACATAATTAATTTTCCCCTTTGCGGTACGTGCTCTTGTTTATTTCTT
Source organism: Macrobrachium rosenbergii (assembly GCF_040412425.1). Taxonomy (NCBI): domain Eukaryota; kingdom Metazoa; phylum Arthropoda; class Malacostraca; order Decapoda; family Palaemonidae; genus Macrobrachium; species Macrobrachium rosenbergii. The sequence continues at coordinate 13,587,626 of NC_089781.1, forward strand.
TCTTGATCCGCAATTGTATACAATACGATGCTGATTTTCTTTATTTTTTACTTTTTACAGCAAAACTTCTTAATAATTGTATATTGGAACCTGTATAAAAACATTCCTGGAATGTAAGCGGAAAAATATATTGACGTAAATTTATTTATATATAATAATAAAACGTATGAATTTAACTTTGCACTAGTAGCACATAATAATTTTGGTAAAATTTTCTATGAAAAACAAACCTCGTTATTTTCTTTTTTTGCGCATATTCTTTCAAAACGATAGGAATTTTAATTTCCCGTCTTAATTTGAGCTGAACAATTAAAGATACTATACAACATCTTTTCGCTGCATGTTTCCATTTTGAGAATCACTGATTTGTTAAAACCTAAGAAAAATGTCGACTCCTTGCTTATCTATGTGACACGGGTACACCATTCATGTTTTTCAGTCTTAAAAATGCATAAAATTTATGTTAGGTTAAGAAAATGTAAAGAAATAGCAAGTATCCTAATGTACTTTCTTAACAGTTAGTCTTTTAGAAGTAATTACTTCTCTCTATCTCCCTTTATCTCTCTTCATTACACACACACACACACACACACACACACACACACACACACACACACATATATATATATATATATATATATATATATATATATATATATATATGAATATATGAGCATTAAGCTACAAATTATTAAAGGACATTTGTAGCTTAATGCCTGTATATGAATCACGGTGATGTGATAAAATTCATATATATATATATATATATATATATATATATATATATATATATATATATATATATATATATATATATATATATATATATATATACATATATATATATATATATATATATATATATATAATTATATATGTAGTATCAGTCCTCAGGTATTCAATTTCATGTTATATAGGTAATGTTCATTCATATAATTAAAGAAAAAAACATTTCGTAAGCTTGATTTTATCCTTTTAACATATTTTTTTTTTTAATCACAAGGGAAATATCCCAACCATATGTCATATAAAATAAATGATTGCTACTCCGGTATGCATATATATATATATATATATATATATATATATATATATATATATATATATATATATATATATATATATACATATATATATATATATATATATATATATATATATATATATATATAAAGTATATACACATATATATATAATATACATATATATGTGTATATATAATCTAGATATATATATATATATATATATATATATATATATATATATATATATATATATATATATATATATATATATACATTTGTACGCACACATACAAACACACACACATATTATATGAATGTATAAACATACATATATAAATATGTGTGTATGCATATATACATATATATATACAAATATAATATATATATATATATATATATATATATATATATATATATATATATATATATATATATATACATATTTACACACACACACACACATGAAGGAACAATCAATTATTTTTATGACATACAGTAGGAATATTCCCCTTCTGATTAAAAAGAAAGTATGTTAAAGGGATAACATCAAGCTTACGAAATGTTTTTTCTTTAATTATATGAACGTCACCTATAACATGAAATGGAATGCCCCGAGGACTGATTCCATTCCCCTGTAGGAATACCCCTTAGGTTACAGCCGCTGCTGCACAAATTCAATTTTCTGAGGGCAAAGATACGCCTTGCATGACCCCAGCTGGGGTCGGCTTGCATTACGTCTCGGGAAAAATTGTTGTTAGTGTAAAGACGATTCTCCTTCCATTTCCTGGTGGGAAAATGGGCCTCGTATAACAGGGACTCCACTGGGGCCGGTGTGTCTCTTGTGCGTGTATAAAGAAAAGAAGGGATTGCATTGCATTCACAAGCATTGGAGGCTGTGAAGCCTGACAGGTATAGTATCTGATTCTGAGATGGTTTATCTGAATATTTCCTTTGAAATAGGATAAATCTTCCTACATTGTTAACTTTTGAAATCACATATCAATTTTGCTGAGAAATATGTACGTATTGTAATATTAAATTCTTTAGAATTATAGTGTTAATGTTAATTTTCTATGAAAATAAAGAAAACTGCCCCGGAGATATACCAAGGGCTTAACCTTGTTAGAGAAAACTAAATATCTGTTAAGGCGATCTGTTACGCAAGGCAATTATTCTAGAATGTTATAGCATAATGTTCAATACCTCTCCCGGATATATATTTTCCATCTTGATTATAAGCACAACCGAGTATTCATACTCGTTCAATAATTTTCTTAGCTTTCGAAATTTTAGTCGCGTAACAGTGAACATTCCTGGCTAAGCAGTTTATACGGAAACTTCAAAAGAGTAAGACTCGTACATAATCAGTAACTAATAATGACAATAGAGACACTGCAGTTGACGGCTAAACTCGCATCCAAATGTGAAAAAAAAATGAGACACGGTCTCCTACCTATTTCCGCTACGAACTAGATTAACGATGTCGCCAGGTTCATTTTCGTTTCGCGGAACAAAATCAACATTTATGGCCATGTATTAAAGGCAAATAATAGATCATGAAATTTGGTTATATTTATCACGTGTCGTGTCGTCCATATTATTATAATAACTCAAGACTCGTAACCTCTTTACCGTGTAGTAAGCATTCGTTTACGTATTTTTGCGATATTAACGAAGCCTGTGAAGACAAATACTGAATAAGAAGGCATACTTCCCATCTTCCTATGCAATAATCTTATTACATCAGATAGAGCGGATTAACAGGTTCGACATTTCTAAGGATAGTGTACAGGGAATTTAATGGATGCCTTATTAAATAAAAAACAAAACGAAATGCAAAACCATCATGTCCACAAATAACAGCGTAGAGGAACAAAGACGGCTTGCATTTATGTCCGAAATCTGCATTGCAGATGGTGCAAGCAATTGCCCATCAAGCAAAGATGCATCGTGGCATTTATTGCAGAAGTTTATATCCCATTTCATCTCCGGCGGAACTTTATGGCCTCATCACAACTTGCCTCAGACATCACTCGGCTCAGCTGCTAATACGAGACGGAAAATGAAATATGTCATTGGAAATTGAAATCGTCGTGCGGGTTTCAAAATGAAACTGTATGGCTAGGCAAGGCTTCTTAAAATTGGTGTTTGGGAATAGGAATTGAAACCCATAGTAAGTATGGATTAAGCAAAAACTAAGTATGACATAGAAATGCATATATCGTTAAAAGTCAATCTACTGAATGTGATACCCGTTTTCTGTAAAACCCTTGGTAACGAACATTTTCTTCATTGGCAATAGTCTCATTATTCACTGATTCTCATTTCTCGACCTCTGGAAAGAAAAGGTGATATAAAGAAAATGTCACTAAAACACCGTTTTGCAAAGGTTAAGAAAAGCAAAGGGACTTGGAAACCGAATAAAAGCTTTGCAGAACAATTAATCTTCCCCTTGGCTTCTGGAATATGAAGCCTCCGTTCCCTTTGTTCCGGGCGGGACAGGGGAACGACATTCATCACATCCCTAAAGGACAGGTAACCTCTGTCAAGGAATGACCTGTCATCTCGGAAACGTTCAGTTTGCTTGCCGTTTGTGATACCATTTTCCTTTGGACATTTCTTTTGATTCTTTGACATGGAAAGCAAAATGTTGGTCTCCACTGAAAACAAATTCCAGCGCTCGGGCGCATATGAACTTCCATGGGAAACTTAACCTTTAATAACCTTTTACACTCTTTTACTATTCAAGTGAAAGTAAGTCGAATATCATCAATGCTTTGATTTGGGATTTAGCGGAATTCTACATTACTCAGTTTCATTCATTTCTTTGGAATTTAGTAGATATGTATTTGTTTTCAGCATTTAATGAGAATTCTTATTTTAACAGTTTATGCCTTATGGTATATTGTATACTTATTAGTTGTATCTCGAATAGACATCACTGTGCCATTTATATAGTTCCAAAATCAATATTCGTTTTTCTATGTAAGGAAGATCAAAAGCGCCATTGGGAGAAAAATGACCAAGCCATTCAGATTCTTGACAGATGGCGGACATAAATTCCACGATAATAATTTGGTTTTCGAAAACTTATCAAGCGGAAACTGAGTTGGCCTTGAAAGTTGTGTCTGGACTAAATAAACAAATCCCAAAACATCCTAACCTCGTTCTCGTCAACGTTGTTGTTGTTGTCGTGTGCTGTTGCATTTATTCAAATGGCCAAGCTGCAGATGCATTTCTTATATATGTGTGTGTATGTATATTATATATATATATATATATATATATATATATATATATATATATGTATATATATATATATATATATATATACACACATATATATATATAAAATATATGTGTATATATACATATATATCTATACATATAATATTGTATATATGAGTATATATGTACATATATATGTGATATATATATATTATATATATCTATATATCGTATATATATACAGTATATATATATATATATATATATATATATATATATATATATATATATATATATATATAAAGTAACAATAGCTAAGAATGTCAACTAGGCAACAGGACTGCCACTGGAAGAAAATAAATTCCATCCTGGCACACACACTGACTTTATGAACTCATGAGTCCAATTCATAAGCAATGAATTAACAAAGGGTCATTGTGCGTGAACGCCGCTCCTGCGTGTTTTGCCTGTGAATCAAACGGAAATTTTACGTCACAAAAACTTACGCATCTGCAGCTTGGGTATTTGCATAAACACAACAACAATAACAGGATGAGAACGAGGCTAGGACGTTTGGGAATTTGTTTATTTAGCCCAGAGTCAACTTTCAAGGCCAGCTCAGACTTCGTTTGACAGTCTCTGAAAACAAAATTATTTCCGTGGTATTTATGTCTGCCATGTATCAGGAATCTGAATGTCTTAGTCATTTTACTCCCAGAGACTACACCGATTTTCCTGACCCACTAAAAAACTAATTTAGGTTTTGGAACTATATAAACGACTGAATCATGTTCCTCGAAATAGAACTATCTTCCATGAAGCATGAATTACTAAATTGAAAATTCTCAATAACTGCTGAAAACAAATACATAGCTAATTAAGTCCACAGATATGAATGAAACCGAGAAATGTTCAACTCCGATAAATCCAAAACAAAGCATTAGTGATGTTCGACGCATATAAGAAAATAAAGGTTTTTTAAAGATTTAATACCTAATGAGA
>NC_089781.1:13597880-13660380 GCF_040412425.1 Macrobrachium rosenbergii
AAACCGAACCCACCTCGGGTCATGCAAGGCGTATCTTTACTCTGAGAAAATAGAATTGGTGCAGCAGTGGCCGTAACCTAAGGGGGTATTCCTACAGGGAAATGGAATTAGTCGTCAGGCATTCCATTCCATGTTGTACGTAATGTTCACATGATTAAGAAAGAACATTTCTTAAACTTGATTCCTTCCCTTTCACACAATGTTTTAATTAAACTCTAAAGGGGAATACTCGAATATGTCGTTATATGATAATGACTGATTTTTAACTTCTTCCCTCTGACGATATAATATTATAACGCGAATTTTTATTATTCTTATTTCACTTGAATGCTGATTAGCAGTAAGCTAAGTTTATTCCTAGAAAAAGCTCAAGGACTAATAAAGAGTTAAGTAAAATTATATCGCTTAATCTTTGAAAAAAAAAATTAAAAGGCCGCTTAAATCATAGCGATTATGCAACGAGCGTGAAATAAAATGTAAAAGCTTCTCTTAAAGAAAAGAAATAGCCAACGAAATGGTGAACAGAAAATAACTGATTCCCACAAATGGATGTGGGAAGAAACAAATGTGTTAAATGGGGACCCGCAGGCATTACGTGGCGAACTATCTCCCCCCCCTCGCCCCACCATCCCCCAGGAAGATGGGAGGCACAGGACTCTCCCCATCCAGTCAACAAACCCGTTGCTGACGTCATCCCTAATAAATTAAGAGGGTTATTTCACCTTGTGATGTAGAGAAACAGATTTTAAGATTTAAGTTTAAAATAGTAACACAAACTTTACTCTACCGCCTCAGGCTTGGCAATTAAATGTAACTTCCATATGTAATTCCTCATGAAATATGTAAGAAAAATAAATGCTTACACGAAGCGAATCCTCTGGTTAGATTATCCACCTAAGACAATCATCAGTATTGAAATTCAATGAAGCTACGTAACACTTCACCGAGGACCTCCAAACTCACATCATGTGTAAATGGCACTCGTGTCCTTTTTCATAATGAATCGCTGTTTTATCAGAATCTATGGTGTCTTATTAAAGTGATTATCCCCCAGCAAAGTAAATATGTATTACTGAAATAACTGACATCAAATTCAGGAAATTAGGTTTTAATTACATAAGATGTTTCGTCATAAACAGATTGTAATTAATTGGACACCAATATTTTTACTCATTACTTTCAATTTCCTCTGCATCCGCTTTTCACTTTAAGTTATGGAAAATCTTTCAAATGTTAATCATGTATTATTTTATAAATAACATGTCAAGGCTTGATGATAATACCACGAATGAAATAGAGAAAATGAACAGACTTTGCAATTTTATTTTCGGTTAGGAGCCAGTGATACGTTCAGTGTTCAATATTTTCACTATCATAAGTGATAGGAAAGTCAATTAAGCTCTCTTACGAAGTACCTCGTTTATGTCCATTGTGGTGCAAAGACTTTTATAAGTTCAGTTCAGTTTGTACGAAAATAATTGACAGATGCCATCATCCTAAGTGATGATGACAACCATAACATTTTGATGGTGAGACAGCGGCTTTTGTGTCTGTCTGTCTGTACGTCTGCTTCTTACTTCACTATAATCCCCTAGGATATTGAACTTATGGACTATTTTACCACGTTAAAAAAAATTTCATTCAGATAAAAATGTCCTCACTTGTATTACATTTTTAAAAAAGGATACGAATAATTTCTAGTATATCAAGTATTTCCGGTGGAGGATCTATGCATTCCTGTATGTTAAGAATACTCTTTTGTAAGAAAATTTATAAAACTAATGCATTAATGAGTAATAATGATTTTCATGGCGAAGTTGAAATATTTTTGTATGTCGAATACCATTATAAGCAGGCCTTTGTCGAGAGATTATAAATAAAAAAAAAAACGGAAAACACTGACTCGGAGTTGCAAATGTGTCACGCAGTAACGATAACTTGAAAAAAAAAAGGATATGCCTAAGGCCGAAAAGGAAATAACCTTACTTGTGATGCTTCTATTATATATATAAAAAGTAAGAAGGCAGCTTGGTGATTAAGTGTGTAATCTTGCATGGAAAATAACCAATGTACTCAGAAATACTGACATGACTCCATTGTACAAAATAAAATATTAAAAAACAGACAAAAGTACTAAGAAAAATCAGAGAAAATGGTTATAGAATATTTTTCACGTTTCAAAAAATCGCAGAGAATGTAGAGTAAAAAAAATACAACCAAGTTCATCAGGTATTCCAGTAGTATTCTTCCTCTTATTTCAATTCTTCCTCTCACCCACTGCATGCAAAGGTTACCAAAACACGTTGATAAAATGACAAATGAACAAATTGCGTGGTGCCACTTCCTTTACGGTGTACGTTAGTCTACTTCTTTTCATCATAATCGCTACACCATCACCATAAATAGTGTCCTTTGAAAAATAAACGGAGTGTTCTGATCCATGTAAATATAACACTAAAGACTGATCAATGTCAAGTGAATCTATAATTTTTCTCGCTGCATAAAGTTGCTCATCAAAATTATTTTATAAGATTGATGTTAACTCAAATTCGGGATAACTTAGTGGAATTTTTCATACAAGCTGCAATCATAACGAATTGTGATTCTTATTTATTACTTTCCCAAACGAAAGGAAATATTTAAATAGCTGTTGTAAGTCATTTAAATTATATCATCCATTACACACTGGTTCTAATTACAAGCTAAACGGTAATTCGGGTGGTAAGAGAGGGTTGCTTCATATAATAATAGGTTCCAAACTTAATCTTGAATGCAATAAAGAGTTTACCTGTAACTCTGTCAGTGCCTGTCTTTCCTTCCACTTGTTTCTCCCCCCACGAGTACACACACACACACACACACATACACGCACACGCATACACACACACACACACAAACCTAGATAGGGTTCTACGAAGAGAAGGAAGGTGCTGCTGCTTACAGAGGGTGCATATTCATGAATGGCCGTTTGGGTTAGAGTTATTTGCTTTCACTTCCGTTGCTTGTATTTAATAACTGACCTTACAAATACTATAAAACAATAGGAATATATTATGAATCGTATTATGACGAGGCTTTGCATTTAAAAATGTTAGTTACGGCGCAGAATTCTCACCGATTTCTAGATGTGAATTTTATCATGTCGAGGATAATAACTTTTATTCTGTATTGAGCTGGACTTGGAATCGATTGTCACACTTCACAATATTATGAGGTCTTTAATAAACGCCGGAATCGGGACTGTTTTTTTAATTTAATTTTTTATTCAGTATTGCATTAATAGGTTTTCACTTAGATCAAGAAACTGGCACATATACATATATGTGGTTGTTAACGAAGTCGGTTTAATGTGCTTAGAATTTTCAAAAAGAAGATATTAGTATCAAGGGACACCTCATGACAATTACATAAAGAATTATAAATACGTAATGATAAAAAGGTATTGAGGATTAAAATAAACTGCACATTTTTTGGAGGAACAGAAAGAATGTATAATTTTAGCATTGATGATCATTTAATATAGAAAAGACGAAGTGAAAACCGGCAAGAAAACTTTGTAAACTTTGTAAATATTGTAGTTTGTAAAGTTACAAGAAACGTACATTGAGAATCGGAAGAACAATTTTTGTTTTTACGAATGAAACCTGCTGAATTTAATGGATGCACTGTAATGAGTTAAAAACCGAAAGAAAACGAGCGATCAACGACTCACCATTAATAAAGAGGTTAATTAAAATATGCTAAAGTATTTTTAGTTCAAGTTTTCAGGTAGACTTTGAAAATAACACTGAAGCAGAGAGGATTCTAAGCTACTACGAGAGCAGCGAAGCCATGGGAATATTTCAAAAAAAAAAAAAAAAAGAGAGAAAAAAAATCCTCTGATAAGAACTGAAAAGTAAACAGTATGATGCCGACGATAACTGAATAATCTCTACGCTTTAGGCAAACCATAAAACAGCTCTGTTACTTGATAAAATAAGACTTCAATAAAAATTCCTTTTGTCGAGGGTAGTGTCATGTTTGAATTTTTTTGACGCAAGAGCTCCCTCAGTAAATTCATATCTTACAAGGTAAACGTTTGTTAAAATTAAGGAGCATAATGATCACTTATAATGTTTAATACAATTACGACGACTTACCTCGGCGTAATTGCTGAAATAACTCTCGCATGACCTACGGTGTTTACAGTGACTCGATACTCTATTTACTGTGAGGTCTGGATGAGCATTAGTTTTTTTTCTTTCTGAACCCTGCTTTAATGATGCTCCAGAGAACGTCATTCGAGGCACCTGTAAATTTGAACAGTATGATAATGTTAATACTTTAATAATAAATATCGTGTAATTAACGCAAGCAAAGTTGTTAACCTGTAAGGTTTTATGAAATCTGAGCGTTAGTAAAAATAAATACATGTAGCTTATCAGTTTTGGAACTCTGCATGAATACCTATGAATACTTTGAGTATTTCAACAACCAAAACATCACTGTTATTAACTTTCATTGAAATAATGCCACGAAGATCTGCATTTCCTAGATTTATATCCCTTAAAATTCATAGATTGTCACGTTACATTATGTTTCCTTTAATCATTACCTCATCATACTCTACTTGACGGAAATGGGGTTTTTATTGAAATGTTCGCGACAATGAATATTTCAAAAAGAAATTTAAAAAATCATACTTTCATTTGCCCAAAATGCATAAAAAACTTCTGCTTTAACAAAAAATTACGAACAAAAACGGAATAGACCTGAATATATTTCATTCTCCTTATTCTGGTTATTAGTTGAAACGTTAAGCAACCTTTAGACCCACTGCCTATTTTTTAACATAGCTTATATCTAAATAAAGCGCATTTTACAAAGAGGAAAAAGCTAGAGAGAGAGAGAGAGAGAGAGAGAGAGAGAGAGAGAGAGAGAGAGAGAGAGAGAGAGAGAGAGAGAAATAAATACAATTTTTCATCCGAAAATATTAAGCATACGTTTACACACTTTTTACGGGAAAACCGAAATATATTTCCATGACTGAATATACCGAATTCATTTCTTTCCGGCGCAAAATTCGATGAATTCTGCTACTAAATCTGTTTGTTTGTCATTCCTGGCTGGATGAGTTTACATCTGTGTCAGGGTGAGTGACGTCAAACAGCTGTTTCGATCAGCCAAAACTCAAAGCGAAATTCACATTCGAAACTGCTGGTTGTCGGCGCGAAGCCAGCCCTGGCATTTTAGGCTGCAAAATTAATACATTTTTTTCCCCAAAGCAGAACACGGTTCTGCCAAAAATATATTCTTTGTAGTCTGGAATGTACTACTCGTTATACGTACTCTGATTTAAAATCTGTATGTTCGTTTACACTCCTAGACACACACACACACACACACACACACACACACACACACATATATATATATATATATATATATATATATATATATATATATATATATATATATATATATATATATATATATATATATATATATATATAAATAATATTGGTAATATAAAAACATTTCAGGTTATTAAATAACTGCTAAACGAAGGTACCGTTTTTTTTTATTATTATATGGTATACCCTTCTTGCCCAATGAATTGTTGAATGTTCGTTTTCTTTGTTGCAATCAACAGCTCATTAGAAAATCAAAACCGATGAATTTTAGAAACTTCCCGAACATTTTACATCTACATGAGAACATGCTACCTTTTCAGTCCTATCATTACGGTGTGCATCAACTAAAGCCTCTTGAAATTGTTAAAACAAGACATCCGAACATCGAAATCACCCTATGCAGTTTCTTTACTTCACCTTACAGTACATCACAAGGTTACAATACATTGCTAGGCCTTCCCAGCGCTTTCTCCGCAGCTTTAAAATGACCACAGATTCATTCTTTTTCCATATAATCTCCCCTTTTTCAAATACTTTTAATTTCCTTATCCCTAGTCCTTTAATTTTACTCAATGATTTCGAAGTGGAACCTCGTGATTCGCGACAAAAGTTTAGCAAGAATTGCAACTTCGCGTCATTATCGATGTCCCTGTTGAGCGTCCAGACAGATTCAAGTGGTAGCAAACGTGGAATATGTATTTGCACACGGTTTTCTATTTTCCATCTTATACGAAGCTTTACTGGATATTTATCAGTTGCTTAGCCGTTTTTTTACATATTTCTAATAATTAAATTATGACTAAGATATTTTAAGTTGATAAATACTGATAAATATTTTATATTTCTGCCGTTTGTTCGTTTTTGTCTCAACAAAAATAGTTATTCCGTGAAGTACTAAACTCCAAGGGTGTTACTCTCCTTGTCTCTTACTAGCAAGTTTCACTTAATTTGCATCCACATAATATATGCCAGTGGCGTGTTTTATTCTTCTTCATGAGAAATTCCTTTGCTAGTCCAGCAATGAGATTAGCCAAAAGCAACGGGGAAGACGTGCAGCATGATAATTAAATGAGAAGCAGGGGAGGAGAGTGGTTCTAGAAGAGGTGTGGTAATGAGCTTTCAAGAGGCTTGCTTTCATCATGGACACAAAGGGGACAAAGTGTTCTGCCTTTGTCACTGTGTCGTAGTTACAGAAAGGCAGAATCTACTTTTGCATTCTAAATTCGAATTAGAATTCTTGGGGGTGATAAATCACTGCTTTGTTCGCGGTGTAAATAAGTTGCATGAATTTATTACGTTTGAGGGAATTCTACGCATCGCATTTGTCCTCTGAATCAACTACGGAATTCATTAAACATTACGATTTATTTTATCTTTTAATGTTTTAGAAGCAGAGCTGAACTGTTTTCTCAGTCATCTCCCCTTGACCAATAAAACTGTAAAAAAAAAAAAACATTCTTTGTTCCTTGATGGTGATACATAACCTAAAGTTCATTTTAGTAATATATTTTCACTTATTCAACCGCAATCTTTCTCCTCTCGTAAAGTACTTGCAGCATGTTACAGAACGTTCTACCGTAACGTAAATCAGATAAAGCCACATTCGCTTAAATTTTTTTTTTTTAATTAACGACCGAAATCGTTTTCTTGAATCCATTACGGCACTAGATGCACACAAAGCGTGACAGTGTATATATCCACAATACAACGTAAGTACAAGAAAATAACATAATGTAAAGTGATTACGGAGCAGAAACCATGAACATTTTCCAAAATAAAACCAAGAAATATTGGTGGAAAAGGCTGTTTTTAATATTCTCCCCTCTTTTCATGAGTAAATATACAAAAAAAAGCGTTGCATGCAATATTGCCTATTGATTCATATCTTCGGGGTAGTTTTTTCTTTTTGATCTACTATCGCTGAAAATGTTAATTTTCCTCTAATTGAAGTTGCAAAGATTTACTATTGAAGATCTTTATTACAGAGCTTAAAATATTACAATTTAAGAAGTTATAAGCAATAGGTTTTATTTACACCTCAAGACAGATGAAGACTTCTAATTGTTTTGGCTATTCCCTATTAACTGCAGGATTCAATCAAGCAAGAACAGCGAAGGCTGAATAAAAATGAACCGATTATACTTAATCCTCTTCAAGATGTAAATCGATGAAATTTTTTTTATAAAGCAATATAGAACGGAGCCAGCAGGTAGGCTATATCTTATTTAAACCGACTTTTTCATGTCTATCGTCGATTTTCCCGTTTCCTGTCTATAAACCCTCATCGACGTAAACGATTTTTGGTGCCTGTCTTTCCTGCGTAGTTTCCTCTCCGTGAATATATGAATAAAGCGAAATCCGGGCGAAGATATTTCATCCTGGAGGTGTCTGTATCCCAACTAGACACAACCACAAAACTGTTTCTTGGGCGGCAGTAAAAGCGACGCCTCACCCTAATTCCTGAGACGATCAGAGTAGGGGAATGGAAGATCTGCCGTGAGGGAATTGCATGGAATTTCAGTCTCTTCGAGGCTGCAAAACATTCTCTTTTTTTATTATACTCTGGACTATGGAAGAATTACTCCTTTTCTTCTGCAGCAGATTTATTTACATAAGAGCAAATTTTTCGTTTCATTTCATGTGTCACTTGAAATGGAAATCCATTTGGCTGTTCTTTTCGTTATTGCAAATTGTGATTTCCTAGAAAACAATATTAAACAAATAAAATATGAGAAAAGTTCACTGAAAAAATGACAAACATATAAATAAATGAAAAGTTATGCACAGCATATCTCAGTCAATATTCAATGAATGTAATTTGTATACTATTCAGAGGAAAATTAAGGATATTGTTAAGTCACAAATAATATATCCTTCCCTGTGCATTTAACGTAATATTATAATATCTGTTCTTTTCATTTACCAAAGGCAGAAGGCCAAAGCATCTGAGTTTACAATAGTTCCATATTTTCGTGATTCAGTTATACATTACATTATATATATATATATATATATATATATATATATATATATATATATATATATAAAATATATAATATATATATGTATGTATGTATAATATATATATAAATATATAAAACATATAAATATATATGTATGTATGTATGTATGTATGTATGTATGTATGTATGTATGTATGTATGAGTGGAACAAAAGAGCAGCCGCAACAATTATAATTCAAGTTAAACTTGAACCAGTTCATCATAGTACCGAAATTTCCACAAATAGCTGAATGCCTAAAAACAAGCAGAAAAAAACTATTATTAAGCTTGTTAGGAACTGCCAGCCACTATTGTGAGTATCAATTCTCCTTCAGCATTCTAAAAATAATGTTTCTTATCCTCGGGTTTATCACTGAAAGGTAAGGTACTAAATCTCTGGCTCTGGACTTGGGGAGCGGGCTTTCAATCACGTAATGCTTCTCACATAATGTCACTCCTTATACTTATTAAGACTATTATAAATTCTTGAAACGGCACAGTGTTCCAGATTTCAGTTCCAAGGAATCAGATTATGTAGGTGAGCTTCCAGGAAAGCCTCCACCATGTAAGATTTAAAGACGAAAAATTAATTTAGATCATTAAAGTAATATTTGGTCTAAATTATGTAATTTGTTAGGAGAATTGGTCCAGGTAATCAGTTACTCTATCCCTCCAGTTAATTCCACAATGTTAGGGACGATTATGTTGCAACCAAACGGTAAGGTTTGTTATCCTGTCAGTTTGTAAGTATCACAGGGAAAATGAAACAATGGGTATAAATCCCGTCTCGTTTCATCCTTATATCTAAAATATCTCAGAGAAAATGAAGCGCTGTGTACAATACCCAGTGTTATATTTTTCTTGTGGTGCATCTGCATATACACCACATACATACATACATACATACATACATACATACATACATACATACATACATACATACATACATACATACATACATACATACGTGAATATATATATATATATATATATATATATATATATATATATATATATATATATATATATATATATATATATGTGTGTGTGTGTGTGTGTGTGTGTGTATGTGTGTGTATGTATAAGGTGGCACCTTCGGTTTGTAATCAGACTGAAAGCGTTAACATTACTCTCAAGTAGACTTATGACGTAATCTATTTTGCAACACAAAGCCAAAAGTGAAGCTTAGAATTTCATGATTAAGGTCCACTGACGCAATAAACCATATACATTAGTAATCCGCAGTGACATATGGAATGCTGACAGGTAATTCACTCGAGTTTTCACGTTCCAGTAGAAATATTTTCCTTTGTATGCAAGTCCTCTTGTCCATTATTCATAGCTTATGTTATCCCACTTACATTTATTAAATTCCAGGACGAATTTTTATTATTCTCTTGTGTAACAGAACACAATCCGAGGTCCAAGTATTTACATCTAATGTAACTGAACCATAAAATTTTAGGAACACAGAAAGCTTTCTAAATGCAGTAATTCTTTCATGAAATCAAAATCTAAAGAAATATTTTGATAGCCCTTTATCACCCAACGACTTACGTGATGAAGGTTCTAACTTTAATGCAACTGCAGTGCTGACTGTAAATTTGTTGACTATATATCATATGAAAGAAAGAAATAATAAGCAAACAAATGAAATGCTGAACTGGCTTAAAATCTCTCCGCCAGCTATGACAAATCATTCTAATGTCGTGTTTGGTTATTTATCATTTTAGACAGGAATGGTCCTCATTTAAAATGAGATTAATCGGGATTCATACTGAAAAGCAAATATTGCTTCATCTCAGAGAGACGAGGTTCACGGAATATGTTTAATGTCAGATAACAACTGTGACTATGAAAACTATAAAAATTAAGTGTGCAAAAAAATAAATATACATACAAAACAGCAAAATAAATAATAATAGAAATAGTGAAAAAAAACAATAAAAATTAAAAGTTGCAAAAAAAATAAATATACATACAAAACAGTAAAATAAATAATAATAGAAATAGTGAAAAAAACAAGTAATAAAAACATTAATAAAATCTTCAAATTGTACTCGGTCTCAATTCCTCATTAAAAACAGCATTTCATTTTACACGAAAAATCGAAACCAACACGAAAATAATATGTCAAAAAGATTTTGACTTTGTTTATTATGGGAGACACTGTAATCATATGGGCATAAATGGCCCCAGTAAGTGAATTTGGCATAAGCCATTGTTTTTTTATGCATATGTGTGCAGATTGTCAATCTGCAAAAGTATGCATAAATAACATATACTTCTAATAAACACCTGATTTATAGAACATCTTCCTAGTTTAAACCGGAACTGTTAATCCACAGCCAGGACTTCTGTAAGCTGTTGTACATTCGTAATTAAAGTACTTCCCTACTACCTTCCAAGCATATCAAGCAATTTTATACCACGCTTACACACACACACACACACACACACAGTATATATATATATATATATATATATATATATATATATATATATATATATATATATATATATATATATATATATATATATATATATATATATATATATATATATATATATATATATATATATATATATATATATATATATATATATATATATAATATATATATATATATATATATATATATATATATATATATATATATATATATATATATATATATATATATATAGATATAGAGAGAGAGAGAGTTGTGCTGAATATGCTGAATATGCAGTTCAATTTCCATGTGTTTTCCACGCCACTGCCAGCTAGCGGATCTTGCGAGGGTCGCTCTCTGTTGAGACCCAGACATCAGAGGTGGATGATATTCACTTGAGGCCATCACATGCTCCGATTTCCAGCTCAGCGTTATTGGTCTCTTTTACTTTTCTGTGCAAAATGGAAATGCTCACATTTGATTCTGTCTGAATTTTTCTTCAATTTTTACTTAAAATATTTCAAATAAAAGTAAGTTTGTCATTGGGACTTTTTCCAGATTGAGACTTTTCTCAATTATATCATTTACTCTAAATGGACTACTTGTAGAATGAACTTTTATGTTTAGAGAGAAGCAGGCAAAAGAAAGGTAAATGTATCAATCGTTAACGCTTCATTAAAAGCAATATCGGTTTTTCAACGGCTCCATGTTTATTTTTGCTGCATCATCAAATACTACGTCGTCATTATACTATTAATTTCCAAAATGAAATTCCACAAAGCGGATACTAATAAATGACAAACGGAGGAGCACAACGATGAGGAAATCATAAAAATAACAAATAAATGATGATACTCAAATTGTATGTATATATATGTGTATATGTATATTATATATATATACACACACACACACACACACACATATATATATATATATATATATATATATATATATATATATATATATATATATATATATATATATATATATATATACATATATGTGTATGTTCATATAAACTCTGGTGTAAATTAGATACTGACAAGTATTACAGCACTATCTGAATTGACTAAGACAGGCACCACTGATTCTGCCTGGAAGATCTTGCCCAGTTTTGCAGTAAGTGGAATGAAATTAAACTGATAACCGTCACGGTGACAATGCCAAACCTAAAAACAATGTGATTGTCATCGTTTTGTAAAACAGACAGCTGGCGCTAATTCTAGTAATGTAAGAATTAAATTTCTAATTTTTCCACTGATAACCGTATCTTCTTTATGATACTTTAGCGCTACTTATAATGATGTACGTAGGTGGGAAATAACTAGTTCCCATATTATTAGGAGGAGAAAATCAAGGTAAGGGCTGACTAAGGTTAAAAGCGGAACCTTGTTAAGCGGATAAAATCGATGAGACTAATGATCAATTCGTCTTAATAACGACCATTAAAGGTGATTAGTTCTGACGCCAGTATTATTATTAGAAATATAGATTGAAGGTTCAAAAATAGGATAAGGAATACCTTAAGCTAAAACATTAACATTTATTCTCGGTTTTTTTCCATCCATCATAGTTGTTGAACGAGTGCCCAGTTATTTTATTCATCCGCTAATGTATGTCATGAGAAACATTCTTACATTTCAAGGATATTGCCAAATTTAAATTTATTTTTGATAGCCACAGTGATGCCTAGACGTTTTGAAGATACTGATCACTACAAGACTAAATACGAGCGAGAAATGTGGATAAACCTTCGCGTCAAGTGGCGGGATTTGACCCCAAACACGAAAGGTTCCAGGATCGTTGCCACGGATGTTGCAAATTTTTTCAGGTATTTCCCACGCGGAGCTCAGGCTTTTAGTGAAAAAACCGTGCGAGGACATCGAGAAAGTCTACACGTTGTGTGTGTGTGTGTATATATATATATATATATATATATATATATATATATATATATATACATATACACACATACACACACATATATATATATATATATATATATATATATATATATATATATATATATATATATATATATATATATATATATATATATATATATATATATACTGTATATATACATGAATTTTTATCACATCACCGTGTCATTTTCTATACAGGCATTAAGCTACAAATGTACAGTAGTTTAATATCCAGTTCGCGCTACTTCGGGAATATTACCGTAAGGGGAATTAATTAGTGGTAAACGGTTTGGTATCTGAGTAACACTTATCACTTATTATTCCCATTCGGTGAAATTCCCGTAGTATGGCGAATTGGATATGACACGAAATTTGTAACTTAAATTTTGTATATATATATGTGTATATATATGTATATATATGTATATATTTATATACATACAGCATAAATATATTACGTATATACACACACATATATAAAATATATATATACAAATATACACACATGTACATATAACTGATCCACGAAGATATGGAACATGATGAATGCATAAATAAAGGCTAATGGCAAAAAGGAAAAATGAAACAACTCCGTTGTTTCACTTTTATTTCGTGGTATTTGCCTTTATGTCTGTGTGTGTGTGTATGTATGTATGCATGTAAATGTATATATGTGTACACACACACACACACACACACACACACACACACATATATATATATATATATATATATATATATATATATATATATATATATATATATATATATATATATATATATATATATATACATACCGGTACGATCGTTCCCATCTTCAGCTAGTATTTCTGGGAATGGCTGTGACCTATCACAGTTCAGTAACACAAAACTTCATAATTCACTGATTCCAGTTAACGGGGGCCTACTGAAACACATGCCCATATACCTGCTACTTGTCTGGGGATCATACCCAGTTCGTTTCGAGATTACCACTGAACCAAGACATTCGGCAGGGAACTTAAGCAAAGGGCTTAAATTTTGCAAATGTGGTTCATTAAAAAATTACTACAGGTAAAAATAATTATGAGATCTATAGAGTGAAGTTGAAAAAGATTCCTGTCCACTTTTCGTCATGAGGGCAACTTCATTTTAAAATTAGCCGGTAA
This sequence comes from Macrobrachium rosenbergii, assembly GCF_040412425.1. NCBI lineage: Eukaryota > Metazoa > Arthropoda > Malacostraca > Decapoda > Palaemonidae > Macrobrachium > Macrobrachium rosenbergii. Next base: position 13,611,787 of record NC_089781.1, read on the forward strand.
AGTGTATCCTGAATACAAAGGAACTACACATCTACATTATATGTGAAACGATAGAGAACTTGAATCGTACTCTCTATCGGGAATTTTCAGACTTTTTCGTCGGTCTGATGGCTAAGCAGGATCAGTCCTTTCATAATGACGTATATTTTAATGACTTTGACAAGTTATGATTAAACTCCGACATATGATTGATGAAATATTTCCATTTGTTCCTTATAATTAATATCCATCACTCTAATTCTACTTTATGAGCGAAAAAATATTAGGTTTTATCTTTTGAATGCTTTGGGTAAAAATTTTCGGTTCAATTTATCTCACGGCTCAGAACCTGATCATTAATAACGATTAAATTTTACATCAAAGTATCCGATGTAACACATTTCACCGAGAAGTGTTTTATGATCATTAGCAGCATTAATTTCCTCTCTCTTTCTGGGCTCTTGTGCGCTTTGATATTAACGGCTTAAAAGGATATAACGTTTTTACTCTCTCTCTCTCTCTCTCTCTCAGTTACTTATTGGATGAGTCGATATCGTTCTCGGCTAGCACTCTGCTGGGGCCGCGTTCGATTCTCCGACCGACCAATGAAGAATGAGAGGAATTTATTTCTGGTGATAGAAATTCATTTCTCGTTGTAATGTGGTTCGGATTCCACAGTAAGCTGTAGGTCCCCGTGCTAGGGTTCTTAGCCACGTAAAATAAGTCTAATCCTTCGGGCCAGCCCTAGGAGATCTGTTAATCAGCTCAGTGGTCTGGTTAAACTAATGTATACTTAATTTTTTTCTCTCTCTCTCTCTCCGACTGTAGCCTATGTGTGCCTGGGAATTTTGTATATCAGTCTGTCAGCCCTGCTTTATCGTTATTTTTACTTAGTCCGTGTCATAGGATTTCAATTTTTAGTGCTGAAAGTTCCAGAAAGTTTCTTAATTCCTGAGTGTGTCCTAACCCGAGAGGTGAATATTGGAGCAAGCTAAGGTTACAAAAGCTGAAAAGCTAAGTGGGAAATGTCCAAAGCGAATTTCTGTACAAAGAAAAGGCGCAAAGTAATGCAGTTAGAGAAGAATGGAATGGAATGCAATATAAAATTTACGCCAGATGCCAAGCCCTGTTACCTACGAGGTCATTTAGCGTTGAAAGGGAAATTGAGAGGAAAAAGGTTTTAAAAGTGTAAAGGAGGAAGACCTCGCAGTTGCACTACGAAACAACTGTTAGGAGAGGGTAGGAAGTAAGATGGAATAAAGATAATATGAATGAAGGTATAGTAAAAGGAATGACAGGGGCTGCAGCTAGGGAAAGAATGGGCGCTGCAAAGAACGTTGAGTAATACCTACAGTGCACCGCACGAGGCGCACTATACGGCACTAAGCCCTTACGGGAATGGAAACTATTTAGATCTGTCTACAGTACGTCGTGCACGGTGACAAGAGTGTTTGTCTGTACATGAATGCGCGCATGTGTACACATACATGTATGTCTGTAAGAATCAAACGCATTCTCAATAGCAAAGTTTCCTCGTCAAATGAAATTTCATTCGTTTGCGAATTCATATTGAGGTTATTGGAATACAGAATTTAGGCCAAAGGCCAAACGCTGGGACCTATTAGATCATTCAGCGCTGAAAGGGAAACTGACACTATGGTTTGAAAGGTGTAACAGAAGCAAAACCTCGCAGTTAAACTAAGAAACAATTGTTGGTGAGGGTGGAGAGTCAGATAGAAGAAAGGGCATATGAACGGAGGTACAGTAAAAACTATAAAACAGGTTGCAGCTAGGGGCCGAAGGGACGCTGCAAAGAACTTTAAGTAGTGCCTATGGTGCCCAAATTGAGATTCGCTGACGGGCACTACCCCCCGATGAGGCATATTGGGGTTATGACTTTTCTTCCGTAATGAACAGCTGGCAACGAGAAATTTGGGAAGCTAATCTACAATAACAAAATCCGAATGGATCTTGTTTGTCTTCCCCCGGGGTGACAGTAGGGGAGACGTGACACAGACACCCACCCCCGCCATACTGGTCTGTCCGCACCGGGTGGGGGCGGGGTAGGATGGGAAACAGGAGAGTAGGGGAGACATCCGCCCTCCTCCTGCAAACCTGTTTATCCGCCGCGGGTGGGGGCGTGGTACGTAGGTGATCGGGATGGTAGGGAAGACAGCAGCGCCGTTCCAGCGCCCGTAGCGCACGCTAACAAAATTACACGGAAAAACAGGAAAGAAACTGTGATCTAAATTTTTATCTCTCTAATATGAATAAGACGGAGTAATAATCAACAAGTACATCTCGTCATAATAAGCAATGAGCCTGACGATATGATGATTTTCTTGGGCCATTCATGCAACTTCTAGGATTAAGGCGTCGTTGTCCTCAAACTGAATTAATACCCTCTTTCAGTTTACTTGCTTGTAAAGCGAAGGTAACGGGATATTTTAGTAGAAGAGAATTAGAATTTAATATCTACCATTCTGACTTTTCCCTTTGCATCTCCAAATGAACGCTGGCAATCACACGCTGGCTTAATTTTGCTGCGAGGGGGAAACATTCATCAAGACTGAATCGTCATTTTCCTATCTAAAGCATTTCATTTAGCAGGTTTTATCGGAGAGATATACAAAGGAATAAAGATAATCCCCATCAAGATAAAATCATTTGTATTGATCTATGAATGAAAGGAGCTGAATGATTATGATTCAAAAGAAAATTTCTCAAGTTATAACTATGGACAAGTCTTTCCCAAAACCATACGGCCAAAACAATTTCCTCAAATTATCCTTCATCGAAGAAGTTCAGATTAAGAGATGCATATTTTCCTTTCAGTTTTTAATACCTTATTTCCTTATTTTTCATGGCAGGTTATTAACAAGTTATGACCATAAGGAGAGGAAGTGTAATTACTCATGTTTTTGTTGCTAGGTTTAACAAGTCTAGTAAATTGCATAATTATACGAGACGAACTTCTTTCCTTTTCTCTTTCTTCCCCAGAATTTCATGCTTTTAAAATTTTATTTTACATCGGTAAATGCATTGGCGGATTAACCTAAGGTAATTAGATTTACTTTCCTTTCTACGCAAGGAGCACTCTGGCCTAATGATCCTGATGATACGAAACAGAGTAACATTAAAGAAAAATGGGAGAAGACAATGATATTAACTAAACTGGGCGTAAACATAATGGAACAAAAGGATCGGAAAATGTTTTTTAGGCGGCGCCATTACGTTGATTACTGGATATAATGAGGGAAGAAAATTTATCGCAGGTCGCAATTTGACTACTTATGGAGATTATTATTAACAGGTTGATGCAAATACATCCGGAGAAAAGGAAGCAGTTCGGCTTCCAATCAACGGCGTGGAGGCTAATCAGCTGTGAAGGCACCGAGGGTGAGTAAATGGTACTGAATAATGTCCCTGAAGACATGACATGTCTTGGGTCACAGTACATTTAAATCTGTGTTTGTTTAACCGTAAGAAACCAGTAACTGACATTTGCTCAAGTTTAAACTTCTGGAGTATCTTGAATGGTGTCAGTTCCATTGTTGACATCATTGTTTTATTAACATGAAATTGATGTTGATGCAAAGAAAAAAAAACTTTATCAAACTCTTTTTCATAGCAATTTAGCAAACACTGAAAATCATTTTTATTCCATTACTAGCTGACCAACCAGGCGATGCCCAGGAAAACAGAATGACAGCCGATATCTCTCTCTCTCTCTCTCTCTCTCTCTCTCTCTCTCTCTCTCTCTCTCTCTCTCTCTCCTCCCTAACACCCCATCTTCTCTCTCTCACTTCCTCTCCCTCTCACTCTCTCTAACTCTCTCACTCCAACTCTCTCTCACTCTTTCCCTCTTTCTCCTCCCTAACACCCCCTCTGCTCTCTTTCTCACTTCTCCCCTCTCTCTCTCTCTCTCTCTCTCTCTCTCTCTCTCTCTCTCTCTCTCTCTCTCTCCTCCCTAACACCGCCTCTACTCTCTCTCTCTCCCTCCCTGTCCTGCTAGGATAGTTGCTTCATTGATAATGCCCAGCATTTTTGACATTTTATATTTCACCCCTTCTCACCCACCTTTCCTATTGGGGCTGAAATTGGACTTGAAGGGCACCGGGAGTGTGACCATTCATCTCAGCGACCCAAAAACTATGGATTAAACACTAATATCTGTAATTTTCGGTTATTTTTGGATGTCATCCCCTTCACACCCCCACCCCCTTTGGTGCCAGTGATGTTTCCCCCCCCCCCATAGTATTCTTTTTCAGATAGTAAGTCATATGTATATCGAAACTAGGTGTGATAATACCGTAAAGTTTATTTATTACTAAGTCTATAGGCAGAACCAGCCTCGTTCCTGGGAAGCCCTTCCCACCCACAACCCCTTTGGTTCCCTTTGGTGCTAGTGATGTTTTACCCCAACAGTGCTCTTTTCCAGATAGTAAGTCATATATATATACCAAGTTTCGTCGAAATTGCTCAATGCGTTTCAGAGACATGCTGGACCACACACACATACACATACATAGATTATATTATATATATATATATATATATATATATATATATATATATATATATATATATATATATATATATATATATATATATATAGAGAGAGAGAGAGAGAGAGAGAGAGAGAGAGAGAGAGAGAGAGAGAGAGAGAGAGAGAGTCAAGTCATGATGTCAATTACTTATGGGTAATTTCCTCATTTCTTGTAAATCATATAAAAAATATCATTTTCCCAAGCTCTTGTCATAATAAATCACTTTTTTTCACGCTCACTTTCTGTATATCAGCTAAAGAGACATTCAAAGGCAATACGAAGTCACAACACAGCCTAACTCGCTCGCCTCTCCTCCTCCACACTGGGAGTCAGTATCGGTTTAGACGCCGGCGGAGGAAGATGCTGGGTTTGGCGCTGGTCTAGATTCAGCTCGCGAACCGATTCTCATTCCTCATTACTCAATGTCATTAAAATATTTTTGCGTATCATTTACTATTGAAGTATGCACGCACGGTCTTAAAATATCAAATAATGTACTGACCATATTTGTAACGAACTCATTTACGTGAATAATATACAAGGTATATTCACGCACAGTTCTTTTCGAATCGGCTCTAAGTAAATAATGATTAATTCATTAGGACTCTAGATGTCACGGATAAAGCAAAAAATCAGGAAAGGTATTAAATAATTGCACAACCGAAACACAGGACGGACGCACATACACAAAGGTATAAAATAATTACACAAACAAAACACATGGACGGACGCACAGACACAAACATTAAACTGTATATGTATATATGTAAATTCATATAATATATATATATATATATATATATATATATATATATATATATATATATATATATATATATATATATATATATATATATTATATAATATACACACACACATATATATATATATATATATATATATATATATATATATATATATATATATATATATATATATATATATATATATATATATATATATATATATATATATATATACATACACACACACACAAAGCATATAGGTTTCGTCCATACTTTTGTGGACTTGATTACTAAAAATAAACGAGAAATGATGTCTCATTTTAGTTTAGTTATCAAGCTCACAGAAGGATGGACGGAAGCCATAAGCTTTGCATATATTTATACAAAGATAATTCGTCTTGATATTCAAATATATTACAAGGAATCCTTCTGTACATGCCTGAGAAGCACGATAAGGAGTGTTTATATTTCATATATTATATAAACTGGGTAATTGTTTAAGTGGGTTGGGTCGCATGTGCTGTGGAGTAAGGTCCAGGGCTTGCCATCTATTTTCCCAAAGCTGTTGAGAACCAACAAATTTACCCTTGAAGCCACTCCATCTAAGGGGAAATATATATATATATATATATATATATATATATATATATATATATATATATATATATATATATATGTGTGTGTGTGTGTGTGTGTGTGTGTGTGTGTGTATGTGTGTGTATATATATATGTATATATATATATATATATATATATATATATATATATATATATATATATATATATATATATATATATATATATATATATATATATATATATATATATATATGTGTGTGTGAGTGCCTTTCAGGCAACAAACCTTGTAGCGAGAAGTCTTCTATATCTATGGTCACGCATCAATAGCCTACACTGGATAAAATCCAAGAATAAAGCATTACTAAGTTTAAAAACCTCTCTATAATGTAGGCCCGTAAAAGGTTAAACTTGTCATTAGATGATGAAGTATCATCTTAATAACAGACAAACGACATACATCAGATATTTTTTTTCTATTTTTACCTGAATAGGCGACGTATATTATTTAAGGATGAACTATTTCTGTTATCAAGGTTTTGTGATTCTCGAATGACAGTAAGGAATACTTAATTAACAGTGTGAGAGGATTACTAGCACTGCTCACGTTACGTATTTATCCCTTTTCAAGCTCTATTTATTCATGAATATTCGTTTTAGACTTGATCTGTTTCTTTTGCCCTTTTCATCACTATTTTGGTGACGGTTCCAGAATAATGCTGAATTGTTTTCACAGAATTATCCAGTTCATATCACGAATGCCTGTGTCATTCTCAAACTTTAACAAATTACGCATTATCTGCACTCTCTCTCTCTCTCTCTCTCTCTCTCTCTCTCTCTCTCTCTCTCTCTCTCTCTCTCTCTCTCTCTTATAAACACGAAAAAATTATTTAATCTACTTGTGTTTATTGCAGTGTTTGATTGGAGTAACTGCAAAAAACTCGCTAAAGAAAGCAGACATGATGGTAATTTATCGCTCGTCACACACTATTTACTTATTGTATTTACTTATAGAAATTGCAGAAAATTTCATAGCTGCAAGTTTTGCATACAGACTTATTATTTAGCTTAGTATCAAAGGTGAAGCGGCAGCAAAATTTACTCTTTGCACTTCTATTTTATTCGCTTTAAATACGATTCCAAAGCCGTCTTTCCTGTATTATACAAGGAACTAGGCGTTACGAGTAAGGCGATCAATTTGAATTCAGTCTTCATTAACATTTAACATTCTAGCATTAGCCTTTGTGAGCATTTAACATTCTAGAATTACTGAAGATTAAACTGGATCGTGGTATTCTGCGTTTGTTACAGAATTATTCGGATTATTATTACAATTTCGTAAATACAGTCTAAATCATAATTCACGCTCGCATTCTTGAAATGGTAATTGCACAAAACCTATTGTTAAAACAAGAATGTTTATGCAGAACACATTTGGATATATCCTATTTTGTTCCATATAATAAATGACGAGGTATAATATTAGAGCCGAATAATTAATAATAAAAAAAAAGATACGTTCAATTTATGAAAGATCAGGATAATATCTAATAGCAGATGTATAATTCAAGATATAGTGAAATGTTTAATGTTCACGTATTAAATCCCGCAACAAATTTGCATTCGGAATGCAGACTGTATTTTGCAGAAAAATCACGCAATTCCATGAACGCAGAAATACACCACAATAAAACTCTGCAAAATAAGCATGCTTGCCATGGCAGACGCAAAACTTATTTGGATTCAGAGCCTTAGTATTTAATGCAAATGATATATTAGCGCAAACAAATTGGGCCCGGCACCGTGAAATACGGTGCTCCAATTTTACCCGAATTTCGCTACCTGCTTAACATGAGAATAATTCTCAGCAAAAGATTCCAGGTTTCAATAATGACAACTGATGTAGGCAGACGAAAAGAAAATTCGGTGTTCCTAGAACACAACTGTCGAAATATTCATATAACAGAAATCCTAAGAGATCGGCGAAAATCCATTTTATATATTGTGTAAATTTTACCAGATACGTATGTAAATGTAATAGCACACAATTACACACGCACACAAATATATATATATATATATATATATATATATATATATATATATATATATATATATATATATATATATATATATATATATATATATATATATATATATATATATATATATATATATATATATATATATATATATATATATATATATATATATATATATATATATATATATATATATATATATATATATATATATATATGTATGTATATATATATATATATATGTGTGTGTGTGTGTGTTGTAATAGCCACATTGTGGCTACTAATTTACATACGTATCTGGTAAAAAGTGCACACATACAAATAAATAACACATATATATATAGAGAGAGAGAGAGAGAGAGAGAGAGAGAGAGAGAGAGAGAGAGAGAGAGAGAGAGAGAGAATTTCATTTGGTAAATGCCAGAGGAACTGAAAAATAGAGTAGCTAGTTAAACTGCTAATGTAATAAATGTCTGAAAAGTGCAGGAAGTGTTCGTAGTGCGGCAACGTTCAGGAGCTCGAACAGAAGTCATTTAACAGCAAAATCCGAGAGATTCAAAGAAAAAGAAACGAAACATAATGGTGCAATGTCACAGACAGTTTGACAGCTTGTTGTACAAGAAAAAAGTTATATAAGCATAGAAATGCAGTCAAGTGGTATAAACCAACAACATTTACCACAAAGTCAGATAGACAAACTGAGGACGACTGTGGGGCGCGAGTATTAAAGAAAGAACGCAATCGATACAGGTTAAAGATCAGTAATTAAAAAGCTCTGTAATAATTACAATTTCGGGAATTATTAAATTACAACCCATAGAGAATCATATATGGCAGATAAAAAATTAAGTAATCTAAATGAATATTTTCTGATATACAGAAAGTATGTATCTAATGAAGAGAAACAGAGTAAATATTCGAGATTATGATTTAGATAACGATAAGTGAAACAAGATTGCACTTAATGACATTATGTGAAGACCGTGTTTTTCTCGAAGGTTACAAGATGACATTGTGACAAGGGATGCTGAGCCGTGATACTGAACTGAATTAAATAATATATTCTAGCTTTGAAGCAATAGCTTTAATAAAGGTTCATTGCAGAAAATTAGATGGTATATAACCGAGAAAAATGAATACATTAACCTCAGTTTTGTCTCGTACATCAGCGTTATATACTGACTGCTTCCAGGCAAACTGCCATATGGTTAAGGCAACTCTGCGCTTGAGAAATATGCAGATGAGCTTTGCTATCGATCTCCAATGATGCTGAATCAACACGCAGGGAAAATTTGTTCAGCCCTTGAGCGTGGACGAAAGGACATTTACGCCTCTCTCTCTCTCTCTCTCTCTCTCTCTCTCTCTCTCTCTCTCTCTCTCTCTCTCTCTCTCTCTCTCTCTCAGGATATTAAAAATGCTATCGAAAATTACCTACTATATAATATTTACTTCGTGATAACCATATCAAATATGCTAAAATAATCAGTACATGGTATCTGGACACATCAAATTGCGCAGGATTTCATAGTCAAATCACTGTTGATGTCAGCGTTCATGGTACACATGCCAATTCTGTCAACCATTAGCATGATCACAAATTACGCTTGCAAAATCCTTCTAAACCAGTGCTGGCACTGGTGTTTTTAGAATTAAACTTCCTTTTTTATTTCTTTATGATAAATATTGATACTCAGTGTCTGCTTGTTGTTTCTCATTATACTTTGTCAGTAGGAAAAGAATAAAGGTCTTCTATTCACAACCTAATTTTGCAGAATCTGTCCAATACAAACACAGAAACATACAGTATATACACACATATATGTGCGTGTTTGTATTTCACAGATTCTCCAAAATTAGGTTCTGAACAGACCTGTATTATATATAATTATATACGTATATATGTCAATATTTATAAATACATACACACAAACACATACATATATGTATGTATGTCCCTATGTATGTGTGTGAATGCTTGTAAAAGAAAACTGTCCCAAATAGTCAAAGACAGAAAATAACTTTTAAACATGAACTGCGGCCAGGAATAATCACCGACAATATAATGTAAAAGGACAAAAAGACATGATTATTCCGCCAGAACCGTGTTCCCTAGGAGAAAGCATTCTACCATATAACCCTTACGGCTATTACAGGATCAAATTTCCTAAGGTTGCACTTCAACAACAAGAGGTTTATTTTAGGTACAGAATGAGAGAGAGAGAGAGAGAGAGAGAGAGAGAGAGAGAGAGAGAGAGAGAGAGAGAGACCACATACAAGTTAATAATGAGCATAATAAAAAAAATTATGGCTAACATCGAGTCATTAGGGTTGATCTTTCGGAAACCACGTTAATGGTTGGAAAGGAGCTTCGCATTTCTCTCCAGTGAAGTATACCGGCTCTCCACTAGTGTGAAAATACTATCCTGCCAGTTGGCTTGGGATAACGCCGTCGACCGCTTACTAAACGCTTCCAAGAGGGTGTATTCTCGCGCTATAGAAATCTTTAAAATAAAGCTTTTACGATTACTACAGTAACTTGGTGCAATGTGGAGTTTTAGTAAGTCTGAATGAGTTAAGGGGGCGTTTTCTCACTCAGTAAGTTTACGTTACAAGACGTTTTCTTACGTATTAAACAATATGGGATGTTTTCGTGTTTACTACTTTGGGGAAACGAGTCTTGTCACATACAGAAATGGGGTAAGGGTAAGTTTCTTGCGTTGTGATGCTATATTCTTCTTTATTCAGCGGCTGCAAGTGGATATTTTCTGCCTTGTTAATCAGATGTAAATAGAGGTTTCTCTCTTGCTAAGAAGACCTAGAGGGAATTTTCTCACTTGTTTTGTAATAGATTTTTATGTCAACTCTTGGGAAAGAATTTTTTCTCACTGAACTGAAGCAAACTCACGCAGATTCGATACAGCTTCCACCAAATTTAAGTTGAGTATTCCATATTATATATATATATATATATATATATATATATATATATATATATATATATATATATATATATATATATATATATATATATATATATATATATATATATAAACACGACACGAATTGAACTAACTCATTAACAAACGAAATCAATTAATAAAGGCATGCACTTTACAAGAAGTAACCACGAATATACTGTTTCGTGCATGCAAACACTTCCAGACACGTGCCTAGGATGCAACGACAATTTTCGTTGCTTTCACGGGGTAATTACTGAGAATTTATTAAACGACTTTGATGATAGGGCATCCAACTTTTTACAGGTTACTTTCAGTTGTTCGTACTGCTAACAAACAATATTTCTAGTTTTCATTAAAATATCCGTTTAGGTGATATGATACTCTATGAATGTAAAAACTTGACAAAGTGATGTCAAGCTTCCCTTGGATTAAAGTAATGTCACTTGGACTCTTTAATTCACCACCTGTGTCCTAAAAACAATTTATGGCTTCATTTATTTTGAACATTTATTTTGATTTTTTTCTTAGTTTGGAAATGCGAAGTATTTCTTATTTCAATATAACCATCACTCGAAGCTTTGTGAGATTATTTGGGCAATATTCTCCTACTCGCTGCTTATTTCATGAGCATACACCTAAAAACATTAAAAGATTTCGAATAGCAAGATATTTTGAGTGTGTGCAACAGCGCATCTATGAAAACAATATTTCCCCAAGGCGAGAAAAGTAATTTCAATGAATCAGTTATTTTTGGCAGAGGTTGGTCTTGATTTTTGGGAAAGAGCAATCTTATAGACGCAATACATCGAGCATAAATAATTCTGTATCACGTCACTGTCATCAAGGTTATCAAACATTAGAGCTCTTTCCTCACAGCCCACGTGTCTAGTGCCTCATTCTTTCTGTATCGAACCTACTTCATTTAAAAAATCTTGAAGAACCTTTATTCTAGTTTCCACAAGTTCTGTGATCAAAGCAGCTTTTTTGAGGAACATTTATCAACATATTTTTTTTATTTTCTTTCCATCATTTGCTTTCACCCAGCGACGAGCGCTCTCGTCTGGCTGATTTTTTTTTTTTTTTTATAACTAAAAACTGTTCAGTTTCCCCTTCGCTTTCTATTTTAAGATTCATCAGCATGCCTGAAGGTGAACTCATTTATAACATTGCGTCAATTCGGTTCAGAAGGACTGAATTATCCACTCATGATAATAACTGATTAGTTCAAATAGTATTTGGATTCTTCATGGTAAAAATATAAAACTATTAAATATACAACATAATCTTGGTATCATCAAGAATAATCCTGATAATAACTGGTTAGTTCAAATAGTATTTGGACTTTTCATGGTAAAAATATAAAACTATTAAATATACAGCATAATCTTGGTATCATCAAGAATAATCCTATTTTTAGAAACTGGTTCTGAATGCTTTCTTTATCCGAAAGAGTATTGCAATTTTGCAAAATACGGCATCCGTTGCAGACATCAAAGAAAATTAATTAATGAAAATAAAAACGTAAATGGCACAGATAGCATTCCAGAACCCTGAGGCGTCTACTAAGCAGCCAGGCCCCGTCCCCCCTTCCCCCCAAAAATCATAATCTTAATAAAACAAAAAAACATAAAGTATTTAAATGCAAAAAGTATTCTACACCAAAAAAAATTAATTAATATATATAATGTAAATAGCAGGGGAAGAGTTTTACTTCAGAAATTCTAAAAGGCCATTAAAAGAATGCATTAATGATGAACTTTATCAACATTATAGCAAACGTTCTTATTTCTATACACGTATCCTGCGAAGAGGCTGGCTCTCACCCCCCATCAGAAAAGGAATATTAAGAAGAGAAATAAGAATTTTAAGAAGTGAAAAATATGCACATAATACTAAAAAGCTGTACAGCTGCAGAAACATCTCCAATAGACCCTGAATAAAAGGGTATGAATATAGAATAAAAAATAGAACAAAAGAAAGATCTGTCTTAAGAATGCATTTCCTGAAACATCCGTCTCGCGCCACACACCCTGCTCCCACGAAAAAATTAATAAAATAAAAAAAACGAGTAAAAAAATATACGGTATGCAGCTAAAAAATGGCCTTTTCGCCCTTGCCTCCACAATCGTCTCTCTCTCTCTCTCTCTCTCTCTCTCTCTCTCTCTCTCAAGAAGAAGAGGAAGTTAACCCAAAAAATCTACACATCCCAGGTCTTTTCATCCCAAGAAACGTCTTCTATGATCACAAAATTGTAACAGTACAAAAACAGTTTTTACACGAGGAAACGTGGACTTTCACCAAGAAAGGAAATCGATAACCACAGTGAATGTTAACAGCAAAATAAACCATTTTCCTTGCAGAAATATATTTCACGTTTGCATAAAAAAATCAATGATAAAATAAAATCTATACAATGCGGAAAACTATTAGGTTTCCGAGAGAAGTCCCTAGGTATAGGCTATACCTTCACAACTTCTTTAGTATATATTAAAAAGAAAATTATCTTAAGAATACAGGACACTTTTTTTTATCAAAAAGCAAATCAGTACTAATAAATATTCCGAACAGAATAGAAAGTGTTTTTATTCACAAGAACGCTTGAAATCTTTTCATATCCTAAAAAAATGGAATTTATGATTAAAAAAGTAAACAAGCACAGAGTGGATTTACTTCAGGAAACATTTACGGCAACCAAAAGAAAGAACAAGTAAATAAAAATGTTTTAAAACGGAAATAATAATAAAAATTAAATCAAAATCACATGTAAAACATTTGTACCCTCCGAAACCGCCTCAACGTTAGACCGAAAACAATTATTAAGAAAACAAAAATCCATAGTAGTCTTACTTCAAGTAATGATTTTAACCTTCATAAACGTCCATCACGTCCCTCAAAACGGAATGAAATGAATGAGAGAAAAAATGTATATAATTAACACAGTTTTTTACCACCACCAAACATCTCAAATTACCTTCAAAGGAAATATAAGTAAAACTCTAAGGAACTCGTTAAGCGTTCTCACTTCTAGATGTGTGCCCTAAGCTCACAACCCAAAATGAGTCATAAAAAAATCATTAAAGAAACATAATCGTTTCTAATTCCAGAAACCATACCCCACTTCCCAAAGAGGAATTATTAATAAAAAAAAAAATCGGAGCTGTTACTACACTTTCCATCTCCACGTCCATATATATATATATATATATATATATATATATATATATATATATATATATATATATATATATATATATATATATACACATATATATTAATATATATATATAAATATAAATGTATATATATATATATATAAATATATATATATATATATATATATATATATATATATATATATATATATATATATATATATATATATACATATATATATATATATATATATATATAAATATATATATATATATATATATATATATAAATATATATATACATATATATAAGTATATATATATATATATATATATATATATATATATATATATATGTGTGTGTATATTTATAATATATATACAAATATATAAATATACATATACTGTATATACAGTACACACACACACACACACACACACACATATATATATATATATATATATATATATATATATATATATATATACATATATATATATATATATATATATATATATATATACATATATATATATATATATATATATATATATATATATATATATATATATATGTACCACAGTGTTATCATCTCCAGAAACGTCTAAGGTTCCTCGCCGAGAAAAATAAAAAGGATTCTGAGCAAAAAACCTTTCTTTCCATCTAAAATGTCTCCTGCACACCCAAAGAAAAATAATGGTAGAAAAAAAATATCACTAGAAACGTCTCTTAAAGCTCCGAAGCAGAGAAATACCAAAAAAATAATCCTAAATAGATTGAAAAACATTTTTCCTTAAGAAGCGTCACCCATTCCCTATAAGGGAAATTATGATCGAAAAAAAATCATAACGGCATATAAAAAACTTTACAATCCAAAACGTTCCGTACGAATCGTCATAAGAAGAGGAAGTTATATTCTATGTAAAAAAGAAAAAAAAAAAAAAACAGCATTTTCACCTTCAGAAACGTCTCCTACGTTAAGAAACATCTCCCGCGTCCCAAAGTGAAGGAATTAATAATTAACAAAAAAAAAAAAAAAAAAAACCGGTATCTACACAATAAAGAAATCGTTTTCACCGTAAAAACCTTCAAAGCCCAGAAACTATTTCTGCATCCACAAACGATTAAAGATATATATATATATATATATATATATATATATATATATATATATATATATATATATATATATATATATATGCAAATCACAGAACGGGGTCCCAAATCCAGAGACGTCTCTCGCGCCAAACAATGAATTAATATCCTAAGAATCTCTCTCTCTCTCTCTCTCTCTCTCTCTCTCTCTCTCTCTCTCTCTCTCTCTCTCTCTCTAAGAATAATTTCAGTATGGTCGACTTTCTACCTGCATTATAATTAATATTTCATATTGATTATAATACTGCGAATACAATAAATGAATACAAAAGATTCTTGTCTACTAAACAATCTGAAGTCTATAGCAGATTGCACAAATACGGTACACCGACCGGTTAACCTGTTGCCCGTTTTACTTTCAAACTCGTTTTATAAAGGCTTTTTTTATTATTCTATAACGGTTTATTATGAATTACTGCTTTTAAATGTATTATTTCAGCTATGGTTAATACTAGTGACCCAAGCAACAAAGACTCGGCGCTGCTCGCCATTACCGCTGAAAAAAAAAAATAAATAAATTACACACTCATTGCGGCATGTACGACAGACAACTCACATACGAGCTCAGGAGGGGGAAAGGTTACTGCTTAACGCAAAAGGAGTCAAGCACAAATCGAAGTATTCATAAGAAAATTATAATAATAAAGTGTTAAGTATCAAGGATTTACAATAAGTAGAAGTTGCCTACAAGTAAACTGCGGTGATTAGCGAATCAAAGTGATAACTACTGAGGTGCCGTTACATTGTGATCCCATACCACTAATAAAGAGCGCTCATTTTATCACAGAGGCCGAATAGTCTGATGTGAACGGGCTTTTTTTTTTTTTTTTTTTTTGCTTCAAGTATCAATATATCAGATAATATTCTTGACATAATAAATTTCCTTTAAAATGTTCACCACTGAAGCGTTGTGCTAATAGAACAACTGCCGGTTCGCTCAGATAAGCTCAAAAAAAGAATTTAATATGCATGTACGAGGTCCAGCTAACCCCGGACATAAAAACCACTGCTTTATATCACCTACCATCAGAAATATTCGTTCCTGGAATATTTTTTACGACTAATAGTACTAATTGATCATGCTTATTTTGAAATTAATTAAATATCATTTTCTTTGGTTTGGAACAGATAAGAGCTGTTCTTCCCTAGAACAGATAAGAGCTGTTCTTCCCTAGAACAGATAAGAGCTGTTCTTCCCTAGAACAGATAAGAGCTGTTCTTCCCTAAAAACTAAGTTGTCGATCTTCGGCTACGAGACGAGTATAGGCCTTTTCACCTTCGCAAGTACAGCTGGCTGCTTTGGATAAACTTTGCAATCAGGATAAGGCTTGACTTCGCATGCAAGATCAGAAGTGCACTGCACGACCAACTGCATATGACTGCGGCCCATGAATGAAGAAAATGACACCGCCTTTAATCATTGATAAGAAATAGACTACGCAAGTCGTGAATTACTCGATACATTTAGGTTAGCCTATGATGAAGCAAAACAAGCCTCATAATTACCTAACATATTCAGTCAACTTTTAGAACCAGCAAAAGGAATGACACCTAGGCCTAGTTAGACACAGCCTCCTAATTTCCTAACATATTCTGTCTGCTTGTAGACCAGTAAGAAGAAAGTACGTAGGCATGACAGTACACAGCCTTATAATTTCCTAACGTATTCTGTCGGGTTTTAGAGCCAGCTGGAAGAACGAAATATAGGCCTTGTAAGACAGCTTCATAATTTCCTAACATATTCTGTCGGCTTTTAGACCAAGAGGGACGACACGTAAGTCTAACCCGACAATCTTTCACCATTAAGGGTATAAAGGTACAACGTACTACTTTATTTCCAATACAGAACAATTTCCAATGGGAAGTCTTACCTTTAGCTGCAACGAGGAGAATAATTGAATCCCAGAACTTGGCTGAACAATTTCTCCGGTGCCAAAACAAGAACAAGGAACGCGAACGTGGGCGGTATATATTTTCATCTTTCACCACTTACTCATTTGAGTTTTCCGCATAACATCCACTACACTTTCTTACATTACCCCTTTTACCATCAGTGATATCGAAGGGATATCTCAGGTACCAGAAAATATATTGTATACCCGATTAATAAAGCACACCTTCACTTACGCACGCCACTCGAAGACTAAGCATATGTGGTTCCTGACTGGTCAAAGACGCCAAAGGCCACGCCTCCTGATAGTGACACTCATCAAAGTAACTTTTTTTTTTTTTTCAGCTGTGTAGTTAGACTAGAACTAAAAAGAATGGTGACAACATTCATTTGGGCTAGCTGAACCTACGTAAAACTTTCAACAGTTTTATGAGCGTCAAGTCTGAAATGGTAAACGTATTTGTACAAAACATATTCCAGTGTTCAATACACGAAATCAGAATAACTGCTGCTTATGGTAAAAAATGATTCGTCTCGTATGGTAACATGAGCCACTTTTTGAGGTTGTAAACTACAAGTTAACGTTAAAAGATAGCCATATTATTATTATTATTATTATTATTATTATTATTATTATTATTATTATTATTATTATTATTACGCGAAATACAGAAAAATGTTGACAATGACTGTCATCACACGTTTCATTTAGATTCCTTTTGTCCCATAATAATTAGCGTAACTACTAACGGTTATCTTCAAAGAAGTTGGCTGATAGTTTGAACCTTGATCCGCTGAAAGGCTCGACAGCATATGTTCTCTTATAGAAGTTCTTTAAAGTTTTGGATCTCAATACATTTAATTTTATCCGTTGCTCACGTTATCTAAATCCTTCTTTACATTTTTTCCTATAATACTGACTTTGCTCTTCATATTACATAATTACATCTGAGCTTTATATTCCGCATGCATCAACGTCGTGATAAGTTGGAGACGAACAAATTGATTAAAATATCCACAGGCCCATATATACATAGGCCTATGTATAACTCGCTCAATTTGACTTTGTGTTATGGGTGCAATTGCAAGCCCAACACCGAACCGTAAACCCCCCAAAAAAAGTATCAGTGTAAAACAGTGACATTTTAAAGGGAACTTAATATTGGGTGTGTTCCTGACTCTTTTAACACAATTAGAAACCCTTGGAACTGAATCTATCAATTTTCGGCAGAGCCCGGGATCGATGTTATCCCACACATGTTCTTGCATCAAAATGCTTTGAAAATCCTTCTTGAAAAAAATCGACTAGGAGAAATGGACAATTGAGCCCTGTCCTCCCACCCGATTGGGGATGTTTTGCGATAGGTAGGGTGGGGGCGATGGCGGGATTAAGGCGGGGTTTATGGAGTGAAGCGGGGGAATCATTGCGGGAATGAGGAAGGTGAATCTAGGATGGGATGAAGGTGGGGGGTGGGGGAATCACTGCAGGGGATGAGGAGGGGAATCTTGGCTGGGATGAGGGTGGGGGAGACGGGGAAATCTTTGCGGGGATGAGGGGGGGGGGAATCTTGGTGGAATAGGGGTGGTGGGTGGGGAACCTAAGTAGGAATGAGGGTGGGGGTGGAGGGATGTAGGCTGGGATGAGGGTGGGGGAATCAAGGCGGGAAAATTATTTGCCCAAGCAGTCTATAGACGAGGTTTGAACCTTAAGCAGTTGGTTAGAAATGTTTCCCATAAATCAGTGCGACATGCCATGGCCTTATACTTCACATGATATAAGTGCGTGATAATGAGTGCTGCAAATTAGGTTTAAAGACCGGAGAAATTAGACGATAAACTGGTGTGAAGCCTCGGACAACATATTTCAGTGATGCCAAAACGCTGAGGGTGAAGGAAATATGCAGAGGAGCTATGGGCCTTACCAAAGAATGCAGAGCTGAGACCTGCACTCTGCAAGCATGAGGAGCTAGATTCGCAGATTTTAGAACTATTTTTTTATTGTTTTTTCAGCAATAAAATCGTGTCAAGTTCTATATTTACATATTTTCACAGATTCTAAAAACGAGCAATTCGTTAATCTTATATATATAATAACAGTCTCGGAAATATGAATATCAAACTGTTTGCCTGTCTCGCTGGAATATAAATTAAATCAGATATAAAGTTTTGTGAATATTAGGCCTAGACTGTCAAACTCTCCTACACCGGTGCGGATTTGGCCCCTCACCGAGATGCTGAGTTTGTGGCAGCGCTGCTTGAATAGTCTTCTGTTGTACCGGGAGGCAGGAGGGCTCAGTTCGTAGGATTTAGTATTATTCGAACAAACGGCTTGGATTTAAGATAGTGTCTGCGAAAAATAAGCTGGGTTTAACTGAAGCCCGGAAGAAAAGAGACTGTTAATGTTTATAAAGAATGGTGTTTAATTGGGAGGAAAAATATTGTTTACTGAAGAATCAATCAAAGAATGGTGTTTAATTGGGAGTGCTGGCAACCCTTCTAAAGTGTGGCGAGGGAAAATTTTTTATCCCTTTAGTGAACGGTTGAATCGTAAAAATTGATAAAATCGGTCCCAAAGCGTGTCATATTGACTAAGAAGAGTCATGGAGGGCATACCAAGTATTAGTACATTAACAGGTGAATGTTTCTTAAAATTTTATTGTTCTAGTACTAATATTTTTATAAACAAATTTGTTTATTTCGCGGTTTGGTGTTGGTCTTGCAGTTGCACCCAGAGAGCAAAGTCAAAGTACTGAACTTTATATATATATATATATATATATATATATATATATATATATATATATATAATATATATATATATATATATATATATATATATATATATATATATATATATATATATATATATATATATATATATATATATATATATATATATATATATATATATATATATATATATATAGTGAAAGCCGTCAATGAGTTGTGCAATGAACATTTCACTTTTATTTGTTAGGTCTATGGATCACTCGTGTCCTATAGTCGCTTGCAACTCACACTCACAGTTGACGATGTGGCACATGCTCATGTATAGCTCGTGACTGGATGAAAATCAACATTTCCGATATCGTTGCCGTTTTATCATAAATATTAATTTATTCGTATCAACCACAAACGAACGACGGGCTTTCAATAATGATGTATTATCTCACTGGCATAGCCCAGGCTACACGTAGACCTAATGCCTCGCCACACAATGTTCAGATCACAAGATCTTATTATCAAAATTTTATTCTATGCATAATTTAACTGCATGAATATAAAAATTACTTTATTACTATACCAAACTTATATCCACGTCCGTAAACTGGAAAAATCACTTTTAATGATGTTGACCGCTAGAACATGCCCATCAGCAAAAATTACTTGCTTGTTGTAGCCAGTATTTATCATTCTACCTAAGTGTCGTCCCAAAGAAATACAAAAAAGAAATATGTCTTTGCTAGCCTTTTGTGCCGTATGTATGTCATCGACACATGAAGGATGACGGGAACTCAATGAGTTTTCAAAATTTTGCTCAATAGTTATTTTGCAAAATACTCCTGAATTGCCCATTCACAGAGCTATTATATCGATTTGTATGCTCAAGAAAAAACATTTAAATATACAAAGTCTTTTGAAAGAAAACCGCAATACCACTGCCATGCATTAACAGACATTTCCCGTCGTCCGACCAATGTTTCAATGGCTGTTCCTTTCGTCTACCCCCGACAGCCTCATAGACGACAATATTTCTTATGATTTGGAATATTATCCTACTAATGTAATGTACGTACAGTAAATTATTGAAATACCTTTTGTTCGCACTCGCATAGCCAGATGTCTTTTTATTTACCTAAAGTGAGATATAGCATAATTTTTGAAATCCCACCGTTCGGTTGTGTTTGCTCTGCGTAGACTGATAAAAGCTTGTCTTTCGTATGATTGTATCGTTATATCATCGATAAAAATCACCATGTTTATGATGTATATAAGAATGTGTGAGAGTTCTTTATATACATAAGCATTCAGGTGCATTACTGAAGAAATAGTTTGCATATATGTCACAGTAAGCCTACGATATCGGAAACACTGACTTCAGCCAATCACAAGCTAGCTGTAGTACATATAACCACAGCTGCCTAAAACCTACGCTGGTGAGAGGACAGATGGAATAAAAGAGACTATACTCTCCACTTGTTCACCCAGCAATAAATGGATACCGGACCATGCTCGGGGTCATGAAAAGCGCGTTAGGGCAACAACATCTAACTAAACTTTCTAAGATGTAGTACTCATCTAATTATGTAATATTGTTACATGTGGCCTGACTAACTAGCTGCTTTTTGCGAATCTCATCGCATTTATAAACGATGTTAGGCTTATACGGGAAATATATCTACAATACCCTACATTCTTATTATAGATCAGTGGACGCCTCTCTCTCTCTCTCTCTCTCTCTCTCTCTCTCTCTCTCTCTCCAATCTTTACACCTTCACTGTATTTGTAATACCCGTCATTCTTAAAACCAATCAGATATTTTTAAATCCTACCTCCAGTTATACAGGTCGAAATAACTCTAAAGGAAGTTCAGTAACTCAAGCCGATATATATATATATATATATATATATATATATATATATATATATATATATATATATATATATATATATATATATATATATATGTGTGTGTGTGTGTGTGTGTGAGTGTGTGTGTGTGTGCGTATGCCTGTGTGTGCACGCGCGCGCCCGTGTAACTGAGCGTGTGCGCGCGAGAGTGGGTGTGCATCGTTCTAATTGCTACATGCAGCTTTTAATGTTTGAAATCAGAAAAATTAATTCGTAAATCATTATTCATTGTTATTGGCGCTCTAGGATTGTTTTCTTTAAATGTAACGATGTTTTGACTGGGGAATTTTCGATGTGACCCCGTAAGCTTTCACAAATCAAACGTATTTACAAAGTTGAAACATTTTGAAGCAACAGAAAAAGCATGCGGTCTGTATTTATACACATCAAAAAGGGCAAAACAATAAATGTACATTCCTATTGCTTTCGTATTCCGTCGTGTCTCCAAATCTCTGAAAACAAAATACTAAATGATGAATATTTTATTGTTGCGGTGCATTTTATAGTACTATACCACTACCTTCCATATCCAAAAGCCGCATATTGATAACCGATCCCATCAATAATTTTCAATGCTTTCGGCCATAACGGAATCATTTTACGCAGAAAAGGTTTAGTGACAGAGATCGGTTTGAAAAAATTAAGGGACATTATTGCAGTAGGTTGGTGGAACAATGACTTTCAAATTTCAACCATTTTATTATATTCTAATGCATAAAATGTCACCAGTAATAGTAACGCAATAAACACGCACAATGTACTAGATCATGTAGTTGATGACGTGACATTAATGTTTAAAACGTCAAATAAAAATATCTGTGACGCATTTTATTTCAATGCTTCCGGGGATGCTATGTCAGTGGAAGTGAATAGCATTTGTGTTGCATCGATATAAATACTTTTTTCGAAAAGGGACCGTTTTCCGCTGCTATGTAAATATGCTTTTTAGATTTATGTCATGCTCAAAATATTTTAACGGAATGGCATACGATGCCATTTCCCAACACTGAAAAACAGTGATGCGCTCGCGAAGAGTTGGTAGTTGTCAGTCTGTATAAAATCTGCCATCAAGCTCCCTCTCAATGTATCTGTCTACCTACCCAGTAAACTTCACTTTGTTTTCTGTCCGCCCTTATATCTTAAAAACTATTGAGGCAAGAGGGCTGCAAATTGGTAAGTTGATCATCCACCCTCCAGTCATCAAACATACCTAATTGCAGCCCTCTAGCCTCAGTAGTTTTTATTTTATTTAAGGCCAAAGTTAGCCATAATCGTGTTTCTGGCAACGATATAGGATAGGCCACCACCGGACCTTGGTTAAAGTTTAGTGGGCCGCGGCTCCAACGGCATTATACCGAGACCACCGAAATATCCTTAGTATATTTCTCATTATCTTAAAGATCTATACATATATAGATCTATATATATATATATATATATATATATATATATATATATATATATATATATATATATATATATATATATATATATATATAATACACACATACTGCTGTATGTATATATATATATATATATATATATATATATATATATATATATATATATATATATATATATATATATATATATATCCGAAACTAAAAGGAAGTCCTGTAAGAGAATCATATAATGGGAACCCAACTTATCTTTCTTGTTTACAGAAGACAAAACGAAATACCAAATTAACGGCGATGCGTTTTCCAACCATTTCCTCAGGGGAGGATTTACTAAGCCAACGATGACAAGCCATGCTAACAAGACAAAATGTGGCGCGAGGGAGAACGTTCTCTCGACACTTACTACCAGTTCCGATTTCCAACTCCCGTCATTTGACCCCGAAATGACCCACAAATAACCCGGTAACGATCAAAGTAAAAATAGGTTTCTGTTGGGCGCTTTGGATTGGAAACGAATACCCTTTTGGATGCTCGCTCTCGTCTTTTCCAATGGGATGTGCGGCTCTTTCAGTTTCGTTTTGTTGTTTTGCACGTATGGAGAGACGGTCGGTTTAATAATACGTTCCGTTGTAAACAACAAACTTGGTACCATTTGATTCCGATATATTTCATTATTTTTGTTTCGTGATTTTTAAATGAAAATGAAAATATATGTTTCACGACATTTCAGTTACAAGAGTGAGCAAAAATAAAAGTCGAAATTGGAGTTTCAAAGATTACGATAAGTTTGTATAATACATAATCTCAGTGATGACAGATATTTAGGGGGGAGAGAGAGAGAGAGAGAGGCGGGAATACTGAACCAATCGTCAGCCAAATAATAGTGAAAGCCACGTAAATGTTCAAACAAAACTTGAATGGAGTTCCCGTAATAAAATTCCTAGCGCGCAGAAATTTAATATATTACAGAGGTATGCAAATTCTTCAAAGCTTGTGGGTCTCGCAATACAGAATGTGCTGTATTGGTCCAAAATTATCCTGCATATAATTGTATAGTGCTCAGTAAATGTTATAAATTATTGGCAAAAGACAAAACGGGCCGTTCCAACATTGCCACCCCTCTCAAAACAAATTCTTCGATACACATTTATAATGAGAGTTGCGTATTAATTAACTTTAGCTTATCTAAAAGTATATTGAAAATATACGATTAATTATAATTTGCGTGAAAAAACAAACGATATTTCTTTATCAAATGGATATATTAAATCCTTAGCGCTCACTACACTGGCGAAACGTTTAATACACTGAGCCAAATAAGGTCATTAACGACTGCAAACTTTCTCTGAAAATTTTTATAATATATATATATATATATATATATATATATATATATATATATATATATATATATATATATATATATATATATATATATATATAATATTTACCAATATATAGTATATATATATATATATATATATATATATATATATATATATATATATATATATATATGAATGCGTTTGTGTATGCGTAAGAAGTCTTTCTCTCAATGGCTATATAAAGATATTATGGGAATTTTACGGTGTGAAACAGGTGTTGACAATATATATATATATATATATATATATATATATATATATATATATATATATATATATATATATATATATATATATATATATATATATATATATATGAAGGAAGGATGCCAAAACTATAAATTTTAATCTCTCTCTCTCTCTCTCTCTGTATATACACACACATATATAGGCTCTATATACTGTGTGTGTATGTATATATATATATATATATATATATATATATATATATATATATATATATATATATATATATATATATATATATATATATATATATATATATATATATATATATATATATATATATATATATATATATATATATGTGTGTGTGTGTGTGTGTGTGTGTGTGTGTGTGTATGTGTATGTTGATGGATATACTCGTGCATGTTATAGAGACTATATATAGTATCTTGCACCATTTCTGGGCAAATTCATTCGGTGCATCCGGTAACTTCTGGCATAAAGCGCAACTCCTACGTAATCTCAAGCAAAGTTTGGTGTTCATCCATTTTGCACACGGAAGGAAATAAGGGCCGGGCCGTTTGTCTTCTTGTTGTCTATGAATTCTTCGACTTTAACTTTCCAAAATAGTTTTACCGAGCGATTTATTATAGCCCAAATATAATGGGATTTCCATGTATCGAGGATTTCATTCAGTTTCCCGACTCATGGCGCCGGTCTCAGCGATTTATTATAATACACACATTATTTATTATCTTACATTCATCAACATATAAGACTAACACAATTATTCCCAGTTCCATTGTTTTTATTATAGCGAAAGCTTCTCTTTGGTAGATTATCTCCTCCACCACCCAAACTGTACACGTCATAGAATTCTGTAGATAAAGTTTTGTTCATTTTTCTGAGAAGATGGGAAATATTTTAATCTCATCTTGACCTACGGTGTTGGGTGGGGTTACACTTAAGCCCCGTACACACTATTCATCATGTATCAGCCACGTGATGCAGTAGTGGTGTTGAATAAAATCACTAGCGGCCAAACTGTACTGCAACACTGCTCACTTGTTCTCGCGCGACAGTTGTGGTGAAAATAAATGCCTGTAAATGGCAGATGAGGTTCTCCACAAGAGACGAATAGCGTCAGATTCTCAGTTCTCTTAAATGGCTAGAAAATAATAACATCAAACTACTCTGCACAGTATGAAAGTCATAAAACAGCCGTGGTAGAGGGTTTCTATGCATCTTCCTGGTTTAAATGTATATTAATGTGGTGCAGAAGATAAGGAATGTGTGATAGCTGATGGGTTTAAGAAGGGAAGCTGCCTGGTTTGGCACTCAGTGAGATAAAGGTGAAAAAAAAAAGGCATTTTGTGCGGGAATGGTAAAGATAAAGGGCCAGTGTGTTGAGGATAGCTGAAAGTGTACAGCTTGGGAAGTTGTATTGATTGTGGAATCAATGAAACTCTGGGCAAGGATTATACATATGTGTTAGTATGAAGATTGTATGGGGTAAGATTGAGCCTGACAAAAAGGAAAGTTCTGATAGAGAATGTGTGTGGGCCAGAACTGAAAGAGAATTAGAGTACACGAGTTTCTTGAAGAGTTTGAATCTGTGCATTGCAGGTTTTTAGAGCATGCCAGTGCACAAATAGGTAAATGATGGCACATTGGGAAGGTAGAGCTCTTGGGGTACATGAGATAAGAGCCTGTAGAAATATGTTCGGAAAGGGAATTCATTAGAAAACGATTTTCAAGGAAAAATATTTACAAAATATACATTTGAGAGAGACAATTAGCTTTACTACTTTTTTTTTTTTTTCAAGATAAAGTCAGTCGGCAGTGAGTGACTTTAGGTTTAGGAAGAGGAAATAAGAGTGGTGAAAACAGGAAATGAGAAACTTAGTGGAAAAAGAAATTGCAAGACAGATTGGAAGGCTGTGCAAAAATACAGGAGGATAGATGGGTCCTCAGGAGGAAGGTGAGAAAAAGAAAGACGTCTCCTAACGAAAATTAGAAGAAAGGGAGATTTCAGCAGGAAAATAACTTCCGAAAGAATAAATGCAGATAAGGTTAATGAGCAAATGGATCTCAGAATAAAAATGATATTCAATAAAATGTTGAGCCATCAGCTGAGCGGACGTGCTTGAGCATCACTGCGCAGCCACATGAAATCGGTCCGACCCGTCAACAATCTCGTGATGCAGCGTCGAGTTGAAAAACCGGTTTTTCAACACATCCGTTCAACACTGCGCGCATCATGATGCATAGTGTGCACGGGGCTTTACGTCAAAAACACACACACACACACGCACACTGCATAGTGTTTTCACTTGACGCTTAGCTAGTATATGATTCATTGATTTGCTGAGCTGCTTGTACTATATCCTGCCTGGCAGTTGGTAAATACTGTAGATTGCTCATTTTTTTTTCATCTAGGTTGGCAGTTGATGAAATTATTGTTCACCTGTTTTTATAGACTGAGTGGCAGTTGATGAAATGCTCTCTTTATAATACATTGATTCCGCTGTGTTATAGCCAGGTTGCCCAGAGTTCGACTCTCCGACCGGCCAGTGAAGAATTAGAGGAATTTATTTCTGGTGATAGAAATTCATTTCTCGTCATAATGTGGTTCGGATTCCACAATAAGCTGTATGTCCCGTTGCTAGGTAACCAGTTGGTTCTTAGCCACGTAAAATAAATCTAATCCTTCGGGCCAGCCCTAGGAGAGCTGTTAACCAGCTCAGTGGTCTGGTTAAACTAAGATATACTTACTTATAGCCAAGTTGGCAGTTGATATTGATCCCTTAGTTGTTCTGTTAGGCACTGGTTGCTCAGGCATTTATCCTTCAGCTTTGTTGCCTATAACCTCCATCATCATTCAGTTCCTCGTTGGACGAGTCGGTGGAGTTCTCCGCTAGCACTCTGCTAGGCCAGAGTTCGATTCTCCGGCCGGCCAATGCAGAATCAGAGGAATTTATTTCTGGTGATAGAAATTCATTTCTCGCTGTAATGTGGTTCGGATTTCCCGTTGCTAGGTAACCAATTGGTTCTTAGCCGCGTAAAATAAGTCTAATCCTTCGGGCCAGCCCTAGGAAAGCTATTAATCAGCTCAGTGGTCTGGTGTAAAATAAGGTATACGTATTTTTTCCATCATTATTCTTGTCACACGTTATCAGTTCATCCAATGGGAGACAAAGAAGACAATATGAAAATGAAAAGGCGTTGACAGATTAACTCATAAAGCCGAAACGATTATGCATCTTCAGCTTTAACACCAAACTAATCTCACAGGACACTAGATTAATTGCACACTTGTTACTGTCCACAGACATACATGTAAGTATAATGGACTTGATGTATATGCACAGTTCAACAACCTCTGATGTGATACCAATCAAAAGCACACAATTTTCTGCAGTGGATTTAAGGTTCATCAGTCTGCTTTCCACGCGGACAATACAAACGATAGTAAAAATTTCTGTCAATTCATTTCTGCTGGAACGTTCCTTGACCCCTGATCAGGATGTAATGATTACCACGCGGTATATTTCCGTAATGAGAGATATTTCATGCAAGTATAATGGGTCGGAATGAGTACATCAAAGTCTGACCAATATGAAGGAATAATTTCGAAGTTGGAGACTCAGTTCACGTTAGAGTTATGCCCTTTATGTCCTAAGCAAACTAATGACTGATTACACGGGTAAAGGATCAACGCGAGCTTCACTGTGAAATTTTCATTATATTCGCTCATTAGTATTGGTTGCTTCATTTTCGATAAAAGAGATGGGACGTAGATGAAACGTTGCGTTTTTATCTTGTATGTTGTACAACGTTTCAAAAATAAAATTGCTTTATTTCTCTAAACTTTTTACTACATAAGTTCTTTTTTTAAGCATTTCAATAATTAAAGATTATCTTTTAAACTCTGCGCAAAATTAAGTTTTATTCAAGACCAAAAATATGGAATTTCATGTTTTCCCTATTCCGTTCTATTGCGAAGTTTAATAACTTTTGAGCGTTTCGTTTCCGACTGACAAGGTAATACATATATTTCAAATGATGTATTGTTTTTATTCTCCTATTTTCTCAAGAATTTTCAACAAAATAATAATTCCCATCACACCGAAGGAAAATTTTCACCAGGGACAGAATAACCAACGGGAACTGTCTATTAAAAAGGGTAACGCTGCCTTGAAAATAATTGGAAAAAGAATATCCTTTCCTTTGACTCATCCAAAATACTGAATTTCATTCAGATCCAAAAGCAATCAGTGAGAGAGGACGCAGATCTTCCTAACTCGCGCCACAACAAAATGGGATGGAATGGGTGGCGGATATTTACCGGGCAAATATCTCTCTGACGGAACACACATGCTCTCTCTCTCTCTTCTCTCTCTCTCTCTCTCTCTGTGTGTGTGTGTTTCACTCTTCGGTCTATCTCCCTTTTTTTCTCTCCCTGATGAACATCATAGCGTCGAGTCTTCTGTAGGAAATTCAAACTGTGCATGTTTCCCTTTTTCTTTTGAATAATTTCTGGAGGTTATATATATATATATATATATATATATATATATATATATATATATATATATATATATATATATATATATATATATTTATATAACACACACATACTATATATATATATATAGACAAAATCCACGAATGAAAGAGAAACACTGACTTATAGTCCTTTACTTATAGTCTGCTAAGTAAAGGACTATAAGTCGAAAGGTCTTGCAGCACTCTATATGACGATTTTGTCTTTATTTTTATATATACGTTATATATATATATATAAATATATATATATATATATATATATATATATATATATATATATATATATATATATATATATATATACTGTAGATATATATATATATATATATATATATATATATATATATATATATATATATATATATATATATATATATATATATATATATAGAGAGAGAGTGTGTGTGTGTGAGAGTGATTTGATATATATATATATATATATATATATATAGAGAGAGAGAGAGAGAGAGAGAGAGAGAGAGAGAGAGAGAGAGAGTTCTGCATTAATCCGCCAATAAGAAGTAGCAACGGATATCTGATTAAACACACCCTTAAAGAAATACAGAAGTAAAAATCGTACGAAAAACATTAAGAAATAAATCTCACATCAACAACTCTCAAGTCAGATTTACCCAGATGACGCTTAATATCCCTCAGAGCAAAGATAAGAAGATCACACTGCCTCCGAGATCGCATCAGAAGCCTAAGCATGGGATAATCACCTCCACAGTGACATTAAGATGCATTTAAGGGACATTAAACTTAGTTGTCCCAGATTAATCTCCGAGATAAATTCTCCGCCTCGATGCAGCTTCTCTTAATCACCTCGGCTTCAAAGTTAATTAATGGCTGCCGAGATGTTGTAAGACGGGCAGGGCCCTAAGATGCTGACTCATAGTCACGTTTTACTGACTGAGTTTATATTTGGATTTATTCATAGTTTCTAAGGGCGGATCTTCACTTTATTAATGCAAGGTGGTCCTTACTTGTATCTTTGAATATGTCAAATTTCCTTTGAATTCGCTTTTGCGCTGTATGTCGTTTGTAATAGACCAGAGTGAGGAATATTTCAAAATCTTTCTTTATTTGTTTTTAATTTAAAGTGGCCCCACTGGCTTTTTCTTGGCACGCCTTCTTTGATTTAAAATCAATCAAAACAACTGATTTAACAATTTGCACTTCAATTTAATGGTCTTGATAACCTTTACACAGTGCAAATTCAATCTCCGTCATCAGCCATCTCTCTCCCTCTCTCTGTTTGACTTGACAGTATCACCGGGATTATGAGGCTTGAAACAGGTAAATATCACCGCTGGAAAAGTAAAATACCTCCCCCCACCCCTATCGCCCCCGTCCCTCTAATGAAATGAAAAAAAAAATGATTCATTCTAGGTTCTTAACGGTATAGATTTTATTTTTTTTAGTGTGACTTCAAATATCATATATATTGTAAAGTGTCTGTTCATTTTTTTAAAATTTATTTTCCAGTGTGATACGACTTTTACTTCCCCCAACCCCATAAACAGAATTTTCCTTCTTGTAAGAGAAAATTGCTCGTAATTTGTCGTAACTGTTCAAATATCACTTTAGAGTTCAAAAGAAATCGTTCCGATCCGAATGGCTTTAGCCCTAATACATTCCTATGAAAAAACAAGCAATAAAAAGACTTTGGCCTTGAGGTTTCATTTATGCACTGAAGCATTTCAAGGAAATGAGAAAAAATGCGGTTTTGCAAAATGAAGTCCCTTTACGTTGGTCGCAACGTTTAACAACGTTTTTACTATGATAAGCGGGTTAATGACGGATTTGGCGTAATGCCTATGATTTAAGCATATTTTAAGCTGGTAATCTCATTACGAGGAAATATTTTACAGCGCTGTTTACACGAGGGTGCGTATGATAAGTGCATTTGCTTTGAATGAAAAGACATTTTTGTTTTCCCCTTAAGTGAAACTCTAGCAACTTATACACACTTGTTCGTTAGTTTGACTTTAATAATCAATTTTCCTTTTCGTCCATCGTCAACGAATCGCCCTGTAAGTTCGGGATAATAAAAACAAGTAAAAATGCGCCGAAGTTTCTTCGGTGTAATCGAGTTTTCTGTACAGCCCATGGTCCAGATATATACAGTATACCGGGACCGTGGTACAGCCTAGAATCTTGGCCACCGAAAATGGATCTATCTTTCGGTGGTGTCGGTATATTGCTGTATCAGCCGCGGCCCATGAAACTTTAACTACGGCCCGGTGGTGACCTTTCCTATATCGTTGCCAGACGCACGATTATGGCTACGTGTAACCTTAAATAAAAAAACTACTGAGGCTAGAGGGCTGCAATTTGTTATGGTTGATGACTGGAGGGTGGATGATCATCATAACAATTTGCAGCCCTCTAGTCCCAGTAGTTTTTAAGATCTGAGGCCGGAGAGAAAAAGTGCGGACGGACATAGCCGTCACAATAGTTTTCTTTTACAGAAAACTAAAAACAGGCGGAAGAAAATGAAAAGGAGAGAACTCTCGATGAAAAGGATCTTCCATTGCCCTTGTCTTCTCATTTTGTCCATGAGTGTGTGGTCATACCGCTCTCTGCAGTATGACGAAGCATAATGAACACTGATGGGATTATGGAATGGTGAAGACAAAGCATATGGTAATTAACTCATCTTCGATGCGTGTCTTGTCCAGATTTTCCCTTAGAGTCACTTAGAATTCTCTCGGCATAGATTAAGTTGAAGTATTTTGTTCAAACTTTAAATCTTATCTCTCTCTCTCTCTCTCTCTCTCTCTCTCTCTCTCTCTCTCTCTCTCTC
The DNA here is from genome assembly GCF_040412425.1 of Macrobrachium rosenbergii. Lineage (NCBI taxonomy): Eukaryota > Metazoa > Arthropoda > Malacostraca > Decapoda > Palaemonidae > Macrobrachium > Macrobrachium rosenbergii. The sequence goes on from NC_089781.1 coordinate 13,643,820, forward strand.
TCTCTCTCTCTCTCTCATGTCTTCGTTATCTTCACTATTCACTGAATATTGATGAAAATTGCTTTATATAACTTCTATGAAATAGTGGAACTTGATCCATTGCCAGGTGTTTATAGTTATTTTAAACAAGCTCCGGATACTAATATATAACTGTCGTTCTCCACTCTTCTTCTTTACACCTCAAAATATCGCGAAAGATAACCAACGATGAACACATGAAATTTATAGATAAAAAAAAAATGATATCGATGTAGCTAAAGAGTCGAAGGAAAACCATGCAAATGTTAAATGATAAGTATTTTAATAAGATTAAGAACATCGATAAGTTATTGAAGCGGATGAACCACAAAATGATAATAAATATATGAATATCTCAGAAGTTGCTTCATGTGTTGTATAATATCTGTGAACAACGATTTGTTAACACTTATAATCATATTTTCACTTATGCTAACCCATAGTTGTGAAAAAGTTAAGTATATCTTAGTTTAACCAGACCAGTGGGCTGATTAACAGCTCTCGTATGGCTGGAACGAAGGATTAGATTTATTTTACGTGGCTAAGAACCAATTGGTTACCTAGCAACGAGACCTACAGCTTATTGTGGAATCCGAACCACATTATAGCGAGAAATTAATTTCTATCATCAGAAATAAATTCCTGTTAGTCTTCATTGAAAGAACAAACATGACAGATTGCACATATATTATAACTCATCATATGGAATAACTATTAAGTTCAGTCTCTTTGTTCGCACAAAGGGAAAAATATTGCTTCGGGTGAGCTGTAAATAATTGTGAGTTTCCGATTTTAAAAATGAAGTCCATGAAAGAAACGTTCACTTTTTTCATATTCTTACAGTTTTTAAGTAAACATGAATGCAATGGATAGCAATGCTTTTTCAAAATTGAATGAATTTTCCATTTGCAAGGTAAAACAAACATAAACGACTGCATAAATACCTGATACAGTATTGCATCGTTATGAAATTTTTCTCTCCTTTTGAAATGCTCGTATTCGAATCTAGACAAGATAATTTGCAACGCTATCAATGCTTTCTGAGTTAACAGTAACAATATAAACAAAGTAACTCAGATGTGATCTATAAGGGATAATCGTAAGTTCTGCAAATGGATGACACCGAATCATAAATCTTTTTTTTTTTTTGCGCTCATTTGAAATCGCGCAACATACGGAATATGTTTCAATTTCTCACCCAAATCATTTCAAAGCAAATGTTAACTTAAATCCTTTTCAACGGGAATCAAACACATGGTTACGTGTAACTGGTAATTTTGTATTTGCATTTGTTTTGAGAGTATGCATGCAATGAATGGGAATAGATAGAAGCGTTCTATTTTTCCAATTGAAATGGAATACGATTCACGCGTAACAGGTTAAAATTTCAACAGATGACCCGCTAACAGCTGATATATGCTTGTTATTCATTGTTAAAACTAACTGCTAATAGAAATATGAAGTTACTTTTTTTTCTTATCGTATTTTGATAATTATGTAATATTATTAATTTTTTATAACTCCTAAGACGCAGAATGATGTTATGGCTATATGCACTATCATTCCCAGGTCTAAACTACTTTCCCAAGCAGTTTATCATCACCCATCCCTTCTACCCTATCTCTCTCTCTCTCTCTCTCTCTCTCTCTCTCTCTCTCTCTCTCTCTCTCTCCTTCTCCTTTAAGCTCCTGTTCGATTATTGGATTTTTTTTGCTGAACTGGGAAAGTCTACCAAGAAATATTGGACCTCAATGCCTGGAGCAAAATGTTTGCTCTTGTATTAAGGAGGATATTTTGTTCTGGAAAAGTTGATATAAAATTCTTCATGAAGGAAACTATTAGGAGCATCAGCACTTATTACTATATTTGAATGAATTCCAGTTATTTTTGTCTTTAGCTGGGACCTTGCTCGTTCTAAAATGTACCAGAATTCCAATACTATCGACAAATCCGTCATTATTTTTACTACGGAAATTCTTCCGATACAGAGTAATTGCTGAATATGAAAATAACTATGACGATCATCTCAGTTTATTCAAAGCATCCGTTTTGGTGCATTTTTATTACAGAATATTTACAGTGAAATATACAGCAGACACACACACACACACACACACACACACGATCGAGACTACGGTCTACCCTAAACATAACAAACACACACATACAAAAAATATATATATATATATATATATATATATATATATATATATATATATATATATATATATATATATATATATATATCTTTGTTTGTGTTTGTGTGTGAAAACATCGCCACCAAGAATATATATAAATACATAGAGATACTTTATTGTCCTCCTATTTTCCAAGTGAACAGCCCGTGTGCCGTATCCATGAACATAATAAGGATTTCAGTCCACAGAGCAATCAAATCACACCCGGACTTATTCTTATTGTAGCTTCTTGAAGAGGCTACAATAAGACGATGCAAGCACTTATTTCTCTCATGAGATTAATCATAACAAATTTTCAGATTTATCTTCAACAAGACAACATTTAGAAATTAGATTGATGACGTTACTCATGACGTCACGATTCGTGATTTCAGATAACCAATCAGGGTGGTTCAGGTGTGGGACATCAGTCATGATGTCGAGGTGGGAAGTGTTAATTCTGGAGCGAGTTTGTGCTATTTATGGGATATGAGAGGATGATTTGGGATGAAGGGTTCACACTCCTCTTTGCCGGTTAGCGTTGTCTAGACAGAGATTTAGCCTGATTTGATGGCGGGAGACCACTAACGCTGCTGATGCAGTTAAACTCTGCCCTCCCCAAGTCAGATCTCAAAGTGTCCAGAGATTACCCTATGGATAAACCGATGGAGAACGGCTGCTACCTGAATCCGGTTAAAATACTAGATTTCAACGACTAGTCAATAATCAGTTCATCATTAATTCAGAATACCTACGACCATTAAGCATCCTTAAAACGTTCATTTCACAACAACAGATAGAGGGAAACAAAGATGAACAAGGGAAAAAGGGAAAAGGACAACCAGCGGAGAGACCAAGGAGAATAACTGGGGAAAATTATGATTATCTCCAGCACTAAACCATCATGATCAAATCTGCGTGTCAGAAAGTGGAAGCTAAATGTCAGCTCAAATCGCAGAAATCTTCTACCACTGTCATTTTACCATTGCTAAATACTCAGTTGTTTCATCATTGTTAATAACAACTTCAAAATAGATAACACGATTCTTTTATTCCCGATATTCACTCTTTACCAACTCCCCCCCCCAACTCTTTCCCTCTCTCCGTTATTCATTCTCCCTCTTTTATCAAATAATTTGTGTCTTTGCTTGAAATGGCTTTTTCATCTTAGATGCCTGTAAAATGTAAATGTGACCAAGATGCCTTCCTAGTTTGTATATCCTGCCCAGTACCTTGTTCAAACAAACTAACTAGTCTGCTTATTATAACAACTGAACAGTCATCTGATACTTGAGAATAGAAAACAAAACTTTTTGTGAGAATTTTATATTGCCATTTGTGTTACTAGCATTTAATGAAAATTATCAGTATTTTACTGTTTTATTTCATGCTGAGCCATCAAACAAAACGTGCAGAAATGAAAACTTAGAAGCAACTAAAGAATAACTCCAGTTTAACACAAGGAAAATTAATTTAACTAATCCTTGATGGTTCGACAACTGTAAGTTCACGAGGGCTACATTACTCATCTCTTTACCTTTACCTTAAAAGAGACAACACGATTGAAATACCCGCCCTTTGCTGCAAAATAGATCACACCTATTTAAATGCAGTTATACACAATTAAAGACGATGTCATTCCTAGGACAACTGATTTGTTTCATCATTCACCGAAAGATAACTCAAAATTAAGGCGAGGCAAATACATTCGCATTACCTCACTAAATAGAAGCTGCGCGTATGCATTTGATCTCTTTACTATGAAAAGAGACTAATTACTATAACGTACTATAAAGAAGATTAAATCCAGTAACATAATCCTTAACAACACACCCACATCCATTACCAGTATATTATTGTTAGTCTGCGACGTTATAATGAGTCTCCAACAGCTGATGAAGTGTTGTTATGAACGTTAATTAATCAAAGGCATCTCCGCCACCTGACGGATAATCATTCTGTAATGACAACAAAAGTCTCTGACTGCGTTGTTTGAAACTGAATAATTAGGGAAAAGGACAGGTGACGTCAAAACCTAAAGCTACATCGTCTTGATGTTTGCCTTTCATGTAAGCATAATCCGTTTCTTTAATTCTGGCGCGCGTGAAAGTGCCTCAGGGCTATCTGAACAGCGTCAGTCAGATTAACGTCAATAGAACTGATAAATGCGATGCCTGAACAAAGTCTCATCAGTTTAGCGCCCGAAAAGAACTGACCCGAACAATACCTGTTTGGAGCTGATTGATCTTTTCATGCTTGTCACTTCGTCAAGGCAACATGACAAGATGACGTTACAATAGTTACTTTATGATGTATCCTTCAGCTCTTCAGAGAGTTTAGGGTTTCGGTATTACTAAAGATATTAAGTCGTGATGACCCAATATTTTTTTTTATTTCCAGAATCTTTCATTAGAGGCTCTGTTATTGACCTGAAAAGGAATTTCGTCGTTGGTATGACGATTTCTTCATAAAACGCAAACTAATTCTTACCGACTCAGGCAATAATGGTAGTGCATATAAGTTATGTTATTAACCTAAAATAGAATATTTTCGTTGGTATGATTAATTCACTCTAAGTTCCTCATTGGATGGGTCGATATCGTACTCGGCTAGCACTCTCCTAGGCCCGCGTTCGATTCTCCTGCCGGCCAATGAAGAATTAGAGGAATTTGTTTCTGGTGATAGAAATTAATTTCTCGCTATAATGTGGTTCGGATTCCACAATAAGCTGTAGGTCCCGTTGCTAGGTAACCAATTGGTTCTTAGCCACGTAAAATAAGTCTAATCCTTCAGGCCAGCTCTAAGTGAGCTGTTAATCAGCTCAGTGGTCTGGTTAAACTAAGGTATACTTCACTTTTTAGAAGAAAACGGTTACGTACCGGCTTAGCCAAGACTAGGAGCGCTTATAATTCACGTGAGAATATTATGAAATACCACTGTGGTACAACTGCAACGGATTTCTTTCATACTTCTGCAGAACAAACCAGAGGAATTATCAATAAATTTAAAGAACATGTTATTGGGCAAATCCGTATATGAAGGTTGTGATGCATTTGTTTGAATATATAACTGAATATCCCTGTCTTCTATATTGATGTACACCAGAAAGATACATTTACGAAAAAAAATTTGGTATATGAAAGTTATACTTTCATTAACGATGGCTATAGTGGATACTTCTGTAGGTATTTCAATAACAATAGTTCGGAACAATGTTGCGACAAAACCCAATTCTAAGAGAAGATTTTCCTGTTTATATTATTGTTGTTGCTATTCTAATTTTGTTTAGAATTTTCCACAATACGGCAAAAGGAAGCAGATAAAGCATTTTTATTTAAAACTTTATTTTTGGTAGTTCAAATCAATATTTGCATCAGTCAAAAACATCATTTATTTTAGTTATCTATTTTCTTCATTAGTATGATTATCAATTTAAAAAAAATGTGACTTGAATAATACTAATAACAATAAACTGCTGAATATCCGCGAGATACCGACTGTTTCCGTAGAACGTTCATCGTAACGCTCGTAACATTTTTCCTATAATTATTTCCCTATCTCAAAATACTTGGAACAAATAGCATTTTCACTAGTCTAATTAGGTGGTCTTATTTATTCTCATTTAAAATCTTCCGCAGTATTTACGTCTTTTTAAGTATTACTCTCTCAACCAACAAAGAAAAAACAGGCTATATTCCTAAAACTCAACATAAGTTTTAGTTGAGTTCTGGGTGTACAACAACTAAATGCCCAGGGCCATTACATTTTTACTATTCCTACATTGAGTACTTGTCGCTGAAGTTACCTAGGAACTTTTAGTTCTCTATATTCTTACCTCCTATTTAATGAGATACTAGTGTATCTGATATCCTACGACCTAAGTTTGTGGATTTTGAATCTTTTGTAAGTTTAATTTAATAGGATAAGGAACCAGAGTTGTCAGCTGCACTCTCATAAACATATTCTTTACTTACTTCCAAATTGGGCAATGGTTGAGAGGATTGGTAAATTGGTAAGAAATGCTTCTTCTTAATGTTAATTCAGCCAGAGGAGATATATATATATATATATATATATATATATATATATATATATATATATATATATATATATATATATATATATATATATATATATATATATATATATATATATATATATATATATATATATATACTGTAAATCGGATAAAATACAAATGCCTCGCAGTAAATGACAACCCTCCCAAAAAAAAAAATTATGATAATATAATTTTGCTTAAATAACATTTTAGTTCAACGTTCTTACTTGTACAAACGCAAGTCATATTTTCTCTGGGACATTTAGACCTCGGAAAATCTTGTTTATCAACACTGAAGCAACAATTTTTCCCTCATTAAAATCGATTAATAAAAAAATATGCATAAACCATTATTTTTGCGCAAGGAATTCACTCTAACATAAATATCCTCAATCAACATTTCGTGAAAAATGAAATGCCAGCATAAAATCTTATCAGAACGAGAACAGTCTGGAGATAAGTATTTGAGTAACAAAGATAAACAAAGAGGGGGAAGGTAAGACAGAAGACAAGTCAAAACAAATATTAGATAAGTAACGGCTAAGGAGGACTTTCATTCTTCTGAGGACTCCTAAAGTACATTGTAATTTTTTGGGAATGGAAAAGCCAACATTGACACAGCATTAGTCTAAAAATAGGACTGCTACTATAGAGACCAAGCAACGAGAGAGAGAGAGAGAGAGAGAGAGAGAGAGAGAGAGAGAGAGAGAGAGAGAGAGAGAGAGAGAGAGAGAGAGAGAGCAGTTCTTTTTCTACAGAGGCAACACTTATTTTACATTAAATAAAACTGTAATTTACGGGATAAGGTTTACCTTGTTTTAACGACAAAGTTGTTATCACTAAGTGTTTTTAATTGATTCTCGGTAAAAGAGGTTGTTGGGGTGGGGGTGGGGAATTCTCCCGGTCAGAAATAAAGATATAAGAAGGTATCGTTTCTCCCTTTTTTGTCGAATCAGTTTAACGCTAGTTCGGAAACGTAGTTTTTCTCTTGTTTTGTCGAATCAATTTTATCCCGGCCAGACAGCACCAGTTCTCTCTCTCTCTCTCTCTCTCTCTCTCTCTCTCTCTCTCTCTCTTGAATTCAGTGTAATCCAGGTCAGAAAACGCAATTTCTTCTTGAATTTTTTTTTCAAACTCTGAAGAGGATTTTAATGACTGAGAGTTTCCTTACGTTATCATAAGTGTGAAAAAATTATGATAATTTGGGTAGAGTGAAGTTAATAAGTTGTTTAACAGATTCATGCAATTTACTAATATAAACAAACCTATTCTGTGATGATAGGTATCCTTTTTAGTTCAGTACTTTGAAACTGGTTAATTGTTGTATTCCATTTTTTGACTGAAGGATTTTCTTTGCGTTTCATTTCTTGCAAACAAGTTTTGCTTTCTAATCAATTTTCAATAAATGGGTTTCCATTGGCATTCCATTTCGTGAAGAGGATCCAGTTATCATTTGATGTTGCTGGACAGCATTTCATCGTTATATTCTTAAGTGTAAAAAATGAGAAAGTTCTAAGTAAATATAACAATGCTTCGTGATAAAAATATATATAGAAAATTTCTTTTTAACTTAAGTTAATTTCCATTCGACAAATTTCTTGATATAATTTGATTTACTTTATTAATAAAATCACACTACCTGGCAAATGTAAGTGCAAGTGAGATACCTGAAATGCCGACACGCAATATTAAAGCTTCTCTCTTTCTCTCTCTCTCTCTCTGGCAATATTCATGCCCTGTTTTGGCACGAGTCATTCATTACGCCTCGGTTATTTTCATCCGAACGCCGAGCCCAAAAGAGCGAGATTAGAAATCAGGAGAGTGACATTTCATTACACGTACAAAACACACTTTTTGGATCAAGTACGACATGCAATATGTTCCATTCTTCACTCTTTTTTTTTTCACGTGTGTCCTAACACGCACGATATTTTTTCGGTCTGTTTCTTTTCGCTCAAGACTAAATCGAATATGGGTTGAAAAGGTATTTGCGGTAACACGCGATTTGACCTGCGGGAGGTTTAACGAATACTTTAATTAGAAATACTTTTGCTCGATTCTCTTATGTAATTATCTACGGGAAAGTGGCATTGCATAGTTTTGCAAAAGCATTATTTGGTTTTTCATGTTTTAAATAACATCAGTTTATATTCATGTCCATAATGATATAATGAGTAAAATGTTTATAATATTAATAACTAATAAGCGTTTCACTGGCAAAGAAACATAATAATTTTGAACTCATCTGCTTATGGAGAGCTTATCAATATATTTCTTCCTCTTTTCCCTATCACTCTTCTTCCCTTGTCCCAGTCTTACTTCATGCCTTTTCATAATGGCCGTCTATATATGCCGGTTTCTTTGACAAAGTATTTATTGTCCTTCTCCTGCCCACTCGCTTTGCAGCTCTCTTTCAGCAAAATCTTGTTGCTCTGTTCCTTCTAGTAAGCTTATGTAGCAGCTTTGAAAGGACAAGGTGAGTATTTAGTTTATCATTCTAATACACTGTATCTTATATATATATATATATATATATATATATATATATATATATATATATATATATATATATATATATATATATATATATATATATATATATATATATATATATATATATATATATATATATATATATATATATATATATATATATATATATATATATGTGTGTGTGTGTGTGTGTGTGTATGTAAACATTCATATATGCTGTACGTATACTTGCATGGGTGTGTGTATTTCAAGAAATTTGTCCGTATTTATGAAAGAACTGGGAGCAGGAGGGTATTACATTTGTGGTAATTGTAGCTCGAAAAGGGTGAAGAGATTCTCCTTCACTTCACATACTTTTAAATGATAACTTCCAAACGGAAACGCAAACACACACACACACACACACACACACACACACACATATATATATATATATATATATATATATATATATATATATATATATATATATATATATATATATATATATATATATATATATATATATATATATATATATATATATATATATATATATATATATATATATATATATATATATATATATATATATATATATATAATATATATATACATACATATATATATATACATACATATATATATATATATATATATATATATATATATATATATATATATATATATATATATATATATATACGTGTGTGTGTGTGTGTGGGTAAATGTGTGTGCGGCTGTATTCTAGGATATATCTGCGGCGTTTCTTTAAGCACGACCTGACGTTAATCTACCGGTGAATTTCATTTCGTTCAAAAAAGCGGCTTCCCTAACCTAATTACTTTATGACAAAGGGAAGCAATTTTCCCTAATTCTATTTTTAGACTCCCAGTCCTTGCATCTTGTCATCAGCATCTCGCATGATGAAGTCCAGAATCTCTTGTCCTTTGAATTGGATCAGCAAGAGTAATATGACATTGTTATTTATTTTCCGCAGAATCACAGTTTCAACCTGATGATTGCGTCATATCGCTAATGAGATTTGCACTTTCTGATGCGAAATAATTACTCATGCAATCTCTGGTAATTACGCTTACACCTTATTAATTTCGTAATTAGGAAGTCACATATTTGAATATTTACTCACTTGGCCGTGGAAGTTGGTCTGACCTTTGAAACCTTAATATAACTTGTAATCGTGAGTAAGTAGCTATAATAGACTAGTAACAGTATTGCAATTAATTGTGAAATCCAGTTTCATTAAGGCTTGTCTTAAAAATCTAATAAGAATTACAACCTTATGAAGTAGATATTCTTAATGTTTTGTTATATATTTTAATTTGCATTACTCATAATAGTACAACATTCTTACTGAATAAGGAAATAGGGCGTGACTATGTCTACCGGCCTCCCACTGGATGAAGTTCGTGGAAAAAATTACAATAACAAAAAGTGCATGCAAGCTGTAAAAGTGAAGTGATATAGGATATGTTAACATTGACAAGTTATGCGTGATGCGTGTGTTCCTGCTGTGGGAAGAACACGAAGGCAGAGAACACAGGTTAAAACGTCAACTGCCGAACACAGTGACTCAGGTATTCCTATAAACCGTAAAGTCTCAACTGAAAAAATGGGATGATGAGCTTCTACGTAGGTCGTAAACAATGTTTCTCTGTGCGCTGGAATATCAAAATTAATTCTGTGCTAGAAAGCTATAATCAGCACTTATTAAGATATAATGTTTTATTGCCAAAAAGGCTTTCATATTTGATAACACTTAAATGCAACGATATGGCAAATGTCCCCAGGTTGAATTGTAGAGCAGACTTTTTTTTCCACTCGAGAATTAGTTTGCCTTCGCTAGTTACACATGTACACAACTTATAACAAATTCATTAGGGACTGGCAAATTAACTGATTACCAAAATCAAGTTGCCTTCATTTTTGGAGTTGTAAATCTCTTTAATCTCTTGGACGAGATTCTTTGAACAATCTGAGTCTTGAACGTGAGGATTAACAGCAAAGATTATGTTCTTGGCTCTCTCATGGCTCGTTAAACTGAGGTCATAGCAATATCGCTGTGGTCAAAACACATCAGATACTGATGAAAGGCACTTGGAGTCTGGTCAATTTATATGACACTGTAATGTTCATAAAATAGGGATATGATACAACATACAATATTTTTTGAGGTAGTTAGCATATTTTCCACTATTCGTACTGTAGTAGTGATTCTCTACAGTTATTATTAGCTTTTGAGTTTTTCTATATTTTATTTGCATCGTTATGTGCAACGTAATACTTAGTTTGGAAGGGTTACAGTTGTGTTTAACAGATGAAATGTTGCAAAAACTAATGAAATAATTCGTTCAAAAGAATAAAAATCGAAACTGCAGACAGCCAAGACTATAATAATTGCTAAAAAAAAAAAAAAAGACCCAAAACACCATCCCACAAAAGAGTGTTTCCTTTCAAGTACTGATGAATCCTAGCACCTGCGAGCGATTACACTTAATAGTCAGCGGTCCTTTGAATGGGTTGCAATAACTTTCGCCAACGAGCAATGTGCTGGCTCAAGCAAGAGAAGCAGGTGTGAAGAGGCGTCCAATATTTCTTTTAAAGAAGAAGAAAGTGGATTCCTGAAGAATTGTAAAGAACAGAACGTACTGAAGTTCATGGTTTTCATTACAAAAATATTTATAGACACACACACACACACACACACACACACACACACACACACATATATATATATATATATATATATATATATATATATATATATATATATATATATATATATATATGTGTGTGTGTGTGTGTGTGTGTACATATATGTCTATATGTATATATATATTTAATGTATATTTTATATATATACATACATACATACACAGGCAGGTAGACACATAGCGATCAGTAAAAAGATGGAAAGGAATTACTGTGACTGTACATGCAGTGTCCACACGAGTAGACTTTCAGGATGAGGCGGGTGGCCCTGGAATTGACCTAGTTGCGATTTGCAAGTACTGCAACATTTCCCGGCTACGTTATTGCACAAACTTGAATGACAGATTCAAATGCTTGATGCTAGAATTTGATATGCGTATCTTATCGGTCGTTGGTGTTCGATTTTTATCTGAGATAGGCTTCTCACAGTGAATCCCACTTAAGATTGATCTCATCTCTCAGAAGGCATCATGTTTGCGCCAAAATCTTTGGGTGCTTCCTATTTCCTGAAAACTCATACATGCTTAGGTACCTATCTGCAGTTTACTATTGTCTGTGATAATTATTATTAAATTCCTACTTTACTCTTCCTTTCTATTAGTTCTGTCTTCATGATCTGATCAAGAACTCTGCAACGCTAGCTTAAACTTGACACGTGTCGCAGGAGGATGTACAATATTCATTCTCAAATTTCTCGTCTTTTAAACTTGTTTGTCTGTCATCATTAATCATCACTGTTGTACAAACGATTTCACAGATTTTCAGCTACCTTTGTCCATTTGTTATTAAGCCAATCGAAAGATAACGAGATGCAGCGTACTTTACTTGAAATAACGTTGTTGCTAAGACGTTCACTGTGTTACCTGAAAAGTGTCATAGAATAGATACCATGACGGCTGGACATTAGATCTCTTTCTCTGTGGCAGGACATTAGGACATTACGCATTTCTTCAGCTTTCTACATTTTCAGTCTTTATGAAATTCCCTGAATGATACATGAAAATATTAAGCTTTTGCCTTCAGTCAAAAAATATTTCCCATTCTCATTGGCATGAATGAAAACTTGGTAAAGTTAAAGTAGAAAAGAATAGGAGACCAGTCAGCCAGATTTTCTCTCTAAAATTCAATATTCTTCATAAAGAACTGACCATCTGCCCTTTCCCCGAAATAAAATTTATGCCATTTCCTTGTTTTACTCCTAATTGGGCTGTTTCCAGACCAGAAAACCCTCAGATTACAGGACGGAGGAACATTTCCACCTGTTATGTGGAGGAAAGAGCAATCACGAACAAGTCTGCGGAGTTGGCGCTGGGAAATGGACTGGAATATTCATCACCACTTCCGATATGTTTTATGCAAGAATTCCCTGATTTTAAGCAAATAGTTACACATTTGGCATGAAGTCGTTACCTAATAAAGCATACCAAGTTAGCGGAAGGTCACTGTTAATGTTACTAACCGTAATGAAATGTTTTCCTCGCCAGCAAATTTCCATACGAGGCTGGAACTAATGGTGTAATGGGTTCGTAATTTCATCCACATAAACTTTGCACTGACTTCCTACACTAATACTTTTAATTAGCTTTACATGTCTAACGGGATTAACATAGTGGCACAAGACCATTTCATAAAGAGTGGAAAATATTGTGGAAGTATTGTTAATCGTATAAATTTGTTTTGAACAGAGCAACGACTCGTAATTTAGAATAAAATAGAATCTAATATCATAATTAGAAAAACATGATTCGAAAACTCATTATCGGGATTGGGAACGAATGGAAAACCTGCAATATTATACAGGCCTCTGAGTGCTCAGTACTTCTGTTTCTTACCAATCAGACAAGATAAATGTTCATGCCCCAGAATTAGCCAATCAACTGCCATTCCTCCTGCCGTCGAATCACAAAATTTGTTTTGAATATGGTAAAAAAAAAAAAACGTAATGTTGATATAGAATTTTGGTAGGATGTTTACAACTTTATATTTGCATATTAATTTGAATACGCCTACTACTGCAGTAGTGACAACTTGAATTTAAGAATAACTACATATTCCAATAACATATACATAAAAAGCAGTAATGTATTCCTAGAAATGAACATACAAAAACCACGTCCAGAAATCTCAGATAAAATATTGAAGCATTGATATAAACGACTAGCAGTAATGTACTCCTAGAAATGAACATCCAAAAATCACGTCCAGAAATCTCATATAAAATACTGAAGCATTAATAAATATGAAACGACTTCCGACGTTTTTACTATCAAGACAAATAAAAAAAAAACCTCCTCTGAGGATGTCGCACTGCCTTAACAGCAGCTTAGAATAGCAGCTTTCATGTTCTGAATGGGACTCGTCCTGGTATAATGTCAGCGTTTATGTACGCGAGAGAACAGTTAACGAGCGGGAAAAAAGGCGGCAAACACGAGATCTCGGAGGAAAATGTGGTCTTCCGCAGAGGTATAAACACCTCGGCAAATAGGACGTCGGTGGTCTAATATCCGCAGTTGGATTTTACGACTGTTTATTTCGCATTCCACCGTGATCACCTGGAATGATACGAGTGTTACGCCAGTGGCAATATCATGGGTTTCCCTCGGCTAAGAATCGTGGAGTAGTCCGCATGATGAAATGAATTATAAATTATTAGAATTCATCTTTTGGGAGTTTACTTCTCAGTAAGAAAAGATCTTGTTTATGTCAGGGACGATTAATTGTACGAAGAAATAGGGAAAGATAATAATAATAATAATAATAATAATAATAATAATAATAATAATAATAATAATAATAATAATAATAATAATAATAATAATAATAATTAACCAAAACCTCCAGCAAAATTGGCGACGATAATTTTATAGTCAATTTCTACAGTAGTGGATTTGCAAGACTTACAATTCAAAAGCCATTTGAAAGATGCTCAAAAACTCTCAAGATCTGATCAGGGAAAAAGTAAACTTTATATTTTTTGTAATATTTTTTTCGCCTATTATAATTGTATATGTGTTAATATCACAATTACCACTAGTCAGTCTATTATAATTGTATATGATAATAAAGGAGAAATAATAAATACCACATATAACAAACAATTGGCATTGGATCATAATGTAGCATTTTCCTTCACGATGTTCTATTATGAATTTCAAAACGTATGTTTCGGACAGAATATATATATATATAATACACACACATACATACTGCTCAGAAGTCAGCATTGCCTTACGTTGCTAATACTATTTGTGCAGACATTTCAGGCAATTCCAGGATCAAAACTAATTTTGAATTCTATGAATAGAACCTCGTGTGAACATAAACAAATATAATCGCGGTGCTGTAGATGATTGTATTTGAACGCAGAAAATCACTGCACAGTATATAAGACTGGAAATGCTCGCCACAACCTCATCTAAATTCCAGCTTTGCAACTGTTAGTGTAATTTCTCTTGATAACCAAGTCGTGTGCAATGTGCTTTTGGTTAATATGCTGCTGCATTTCCATGTTCTCGCCTTCACTTCGGATGCTTGGCCCTGTGCGTCATGTTCAGAAATGCAGGTAGTGTAAATGCACCTGGTATTACTGAGATTCATTTCATTTACATGTGTTCAGTTTTCTGAGAAAAGGACACGATGATGATAAAAATTTTTTTTTTTCATTATGTTTCATTCTTTCAACTTGAATAAATAAAATAAAAAACGGGTTATAAAGGAAAGTACCACAGAGTTTCTAGAAATACGTTTGGTGTTCCTAAAATCTGAATATGCAATGCTACATAATATAACACCGTGATATCTGCACATGGGGTACACTCTTGTTCAGTATAATTTTTCAAAATTCCGAAATGAAATATTGTTGGAATCTTCCCAGATAAGGATCATAATGAATTACTTTTTTTCACCAACTGGGCTCCCCGCATTGCCAGAATGTCAAAAATAACATAATAAAATTATTACTTTTGCGAGAAATGAAAATAATGGTGTAATTACCGTAGAGTTTTTCCTCTGAACATCTCTGGGTTTTCAATCTTGGTACCAATAAAAGTAAACAGACATACTACACACTACAGGAGGAATTTCAAAATGCCGGGTTTACAGAAAATCTTTTAAAAAGGAAAAGGAAATTTATTGTAGGAAAATACTGATTAACAAAAAGGTGAAGGATTTTTTTTACACAGTTCAGTTGTTCCAGGAAAGCGAGGCAATGCATACAATTAAGCAGAATTGAAGATTTATATAAACATGTCATGAAACAACTTACTACGTTCTCGTAATGTCTATTTTCCATTCACTTAATTTAGGATACTCATGTATCCTTTACAATAAATTTGTGATGAATTTATTATAAAAATATTCTAGAAATATAATATCCAACAGAGTGACTTTTATAACGGAACTGTTTTTGGTAAACTATATCACAACGCAAATTATATACAACTGTGTATAACTATAAAAAAAATTGAAAAATTACGAGAGGTCAAAGGGATTTGATCTTCAAAGTGATGCCGATTAGATTTATTACATTTAAAATTATAAAAGTTTATTTAAGGAAAAAATAATGAGGCAAACACACAAAATTAACATTGGTCTCCATTTTAAACTTTATCACACGGCCTTCAATTTGAGTAATTTTGAAAACATGAATTCTGAAAACTAGAAAATGTTGTAAAAGAATCATGAAGAATACACCGAACCCTTAAGCACCATTACTCTTGATCTTACTGTCCATAATAATAGTATTAAAAATCTTTTGATGCATAACAAAGAGAAAATGAATGGAACACTAAGCTGCTTTGTACAGAATGCTTTAAGAAGAGGTCGTTATTGGGGACGACGTCGAGTATTGATGAACTCTAGAGAAAACTGAATTTTTATTATCTCTCTCACATTTGACCTTTTGGCAACACGTGTCTTTTCATGCTAGGTATTTAATTGGAATATTTTTTCTAATCTAGACAGACGGAAAAGGGATTTCCTATGGAATGTATATATAAATATATATACATACACATATATATATATATATATATACATATATATATATATTATACATATACATATATATATATATATATATATATATATATATATATATATA
>NC_089781.1:13662880-13670380 GCF_040412425.1 Macrobrachium rosenbergii
CGCCCTCAAATCGAGTTGAACTGAAACAAATGGAAGGTAAACTGAATCGAAAATAGATTTCTCGGATTCTCCTTTTTCTCCTGTTTCAAACGAATCTTCTACCACACTTTAAATTTCCTCTACTGTTTTTTGCGAGGTTATTTTTATGTTATTCGATCTGTTTTTCTAAGTTCATTCCATAATGATGTTAGTGATTAACACTCTTGTCTCTTGAACGTCTTTATATAAAGAAAAGTTATGTACGTATAAAAGGAAAACAAAGGTAATAAATAATTCAAAATATAGAATGCACAAAACGAATAACTATTTTTAAGTGACTAGGATAATACATTTAAGCAGGGCTGAAACTTTTAAGAATAAAAATAAAAAGAGAGAAATTACAGTAATAAGAAATGCAATGATTTTCATAAGTGCTTTCCGGTCTAATAATGAAACTGGTCATCAAATAAAATACTGACTTGTTTTACTTATTACTTTACTAGTGTCGTGGTATCCCCGTAGCAGGGTAGTGACGACAGTGCACCTCATGCGGTGCACTGTAGTCATTACTTGAGGTTCTTTGCAGGGTCCCTTCGGCCCTACCTGCAACCTCTTTCATTTCTTTTATTGTACCTCCGTTCATATTCTCTTTCTACATCTTACTTTCCACCCTCTTCCAACAACTGTTTCATAGCGCAACTCCTGTTACACCTTTCAAACCCTTTTAATTTTAGTTTCCCTTCAGCGCTGAATAACCTTATAGATTCCTTTGGCATAAATTTGATTTTCTATTCCCTATTCTAGTGTCGTAGTATAACTTATTTTCATTTCGGAACTACGTCATTCATAATGAACAACAGTCAGGTGCACAAAGGAAACATTTAATGTGTCTTTGAATATAATTAAAATAATCCTCTTCTCTGATACGCAATCATCTTGACCAAGAGGTCACGAATAGCAATGTACAGTTTTATGGAGGTCAGTCTGATGATTACTTAAAATGCATGCAGGGTATGGATCGAACGTTAATTAAAAAGGCTCAGCTATGTACAGAGGGGGAGCAGAAGCAGGGACAACTATATAAACACAATACTCTATTTAAAATGACGGCATTAATAATGATTTCATGACCCCGATACAATTCTTATTATATGATAGCGTAAGCACAGATACTGTGTGTCTGTTTAAGCGTGTGTTTGTACATATAATTTGTTGCCTGAGGATCTTGGAGTTTGTAACTTTCCAACGAATCATATTCAACTTCCTCTGAGAGAGAGAGAGAGAGAGAGAGAGAGAGAGAGAGAGAGAGAGAGAGAGAGAGAGAGATTTATTCCCCGTGCCACGAAGTCGTGCAGAGCCACTGGGGCATATTGACGAACACCCACTTCCAACTTCAGAGCCAGGTTACACGCGCAATGCAGCTTTATGCTCTTCACGAAATTTACTTTGTTTCTTTTCCTCTTTTAACATTCACAGACAGTTCATCTTGGAGTTATCGATGCCTAAAACCAGTTATTTTAAGATACATGATGAAGAACAATCTTTTTGGATGTTGACAAAATCTTTAAAAGACTGGAATTGCTGAGAGAAAAGAGCACTGTCTCCTGAACCACAAAAATCAGAAAGAAGGTCAGGGGGCGGTCGATCCTGAATTAAAAAGGATATTTATTTTCATATTTTGACTGTAACTGCGTGTTGATCTCCAACACATTCTATATTTTAATGACTTAATAAACCTTTTCCCTATATGTCCAAAAATGCATTAGATGTTCGATAGTAATGGAGGAGAAGAATGGAAGGTAATTTTAAGGAAATTTAACTGGGTGTTAGTATTTTTTTTTTGTTGGTTATACATTTGCTATTATAATTCTAAGATCATACGAATTTGTATCCTTCATTCTCACACACGTCCTGAATCACTGAGATCTAAGATATGTCAATTAGACACAGAAGTTAATATTGTTGTGGAGAGGAAAAATTGAGTAGGATATTTGTTTGAAAGGATTAGTCACTGATTATGACAAGGATAATTGTGAATCATGAAAGACGTGATTACATATACATCAACCTTGTCCCAAAAATACTTACTGGAAATCGGGAAAGCAACTCCTTCTGTAGTCACACTCTCCAAAGGTAAAAATGTTGGTATAAACAATTCAAGTCATATTCTGCAAAGGTAAAAATATTGGTATAAACAATTCATTAATACACATGTGCATACTTACACTACCACGCACATACACATCTCTCTCTCTCTCTCTCTTATATATATATATATATATATATATATATATATATATATATATATATATATATATATATATCTAGGTTATATATATATATATATATATATATATATATATATATATATATATATATATATATATATATATATATTATATATATATATATACATAAACCATGTGCGTGGGAGTAAGGTTATCAGTTATTTCTGCCTCCTGTATATTCCTGCTTTGAACCAACTGGGCTATAAGTTTTTGGGGTATCCATAGGAAGTAGATGAAGAAACATCAAGAGAGTAACCAGTACAACTTGTATGAAAAGAACATCGATTTGAGCTTATTTTTTTCATTACCGAAAACAGATTCGTTTCTCATGAAAATGTTTATGGAAACCATCTTTGAAATTTGTTGACACGTATCTTTTTGGCTCAGTACCGTCCTTCTCTTTGGCAAATGGATTGCAATTCCATGCCTCCCTATTTTATTCGGGTGTTTCGGAAAAAAAAAGAATGAAAAATGTCAAAAGCGAAGATAGGTGAGAGGGAAAGAGCGAGGGAATATAGAGGGGTCGTAACTGACTGTATATGGTTGCTTTTTGAGGGGAGGGCCCCGATTTATTTTGAATTACAGTTTTATTTGCTAATCAAGGCAACACTAAATAGGGTTGTAACGACAGCGTTTAGTATGTTCATAAAGGGGGAAAGAAATAAAGGAGAGATGCAAGATACATACTTATTTTTTATTTAAGTGTCATTTGCTTCATCAAGTGCTGAAATACTTGCGCTAAATTTGTATCCTTTTCCCAACTGGCCAATTGTCATTACACATGAGTAAGTGACATGAAGGCATAAATTCGTTGGTTCTGTAATGAAAAGGTTGACATCAAGACACAAATACTTTATTTCTCTAATGAAACATGATTTAACAACAGAAACTGTGCTAGTTATGACGTTTGAATGTTTCATAGATCCTTCACACAAACAACAATAAATACGACTGACATTTTCCTCACAAGTATAATTGAAATTTACTCTTTGACTGATGAAACAATTTCAATAGGCAAATAATAATTAGAAACACTGAGCTAAATTAAAACTTAATACTTCAGTGACGACTACCTCGAACAAAGGAAACACGTGCCGCAATGAAAGAAAAAAAAAAGTCAAACGAAGCCAATTTGCTTATTCAGCTTTACCTTTTCTTCTTACGGGGAACAAAATTTCCCTTTGTGCTTATTGCTCCTTTTAACATCTTCTAAATTCATGTACAGTTGTTTCAAGAGATTTCTTTATTTACTTCTAGTTACAAAGGCAATAGGAAGAAACACGGAAAAATGAAATAATCCAAAAGCATTGTCTTCCGTGGAAGAGGAGTTGCGACATCAAAGAATATTTTTATGTTAACGCTGAATACCATACTTTACAAGTTTGATTTCGCTTTTTTGTTTTCTTTTGTTCAGGGAACTATTGTTTGTTATTAATAATGTCCTTTTCATGTCGCCTACAAAAGATGCAGTAATAATCCTCAGTCTAATTCCCATGTACAATCCGTTTAGACATGAATATAAACATCAAAAGACACGCGACAACCAAGAGAAGGGCTTTAAGTTGAAAGGGGATACAGGAGAGAGAGAGAGAGAGAGAGAGAGAGAGAGAGAGAGAGAGAGAGAGAGAGAGAGAGAGAGAGGGGAAGGCTGGGGACTTTTAAATCAGTCATAGACTTCAACCACTGTAAAATACACTTATTATATTTCATTGACAAGTCATACTCTGAAATATGCTGAACGATATTCTACTTTAACAAGAGAATAATGGTTCTGTTTCATTGTTGATATTGCCGTTCCTTGGTAATGTATCGAACCTACTTCTTTTCATTCTTTTACGATACAAATAAAGGTGCTAATTTTAAAGTTAAATTATATTAACGATAAAGGCTACTTCGAGTAAATTTGGCGGCAAGAAGGTTCAGAATCTACAACCTAAATTCTCCAGACACTGAGAAGGAAGTTATTGAAGTTTCCTGCATTCTGGGTGAAAGATCGAGTAAATTTTGAAGAACAAAAGTTAAGTAAACCTTAGTTTAACCAGACGACTGAGCTGATTAACAACTCTCCTAGGGCTGGCCCGAAGGATTAGACTTATTTTACGTGGCTAAGAACCAATTGGTTACCTAGGAACGTGACCTACAGCTTATTGTGGAATCCGAACCACATTATACCGGGAAGTGAATTTCTATCACCAGAAATAAATTCCTCTAATTCTTCACTGGCCGGCCGGAGACTCGAACTCGGGCCTAGCAGAGTGCTAGCCGAGAAATCTACCGACAAAAATTTTACTTATCCCGTATCTCCCGAAATACAATATATTAACCAATGCAAAACGTATTTTGGCGAATTACTGAAAATGATGAACAGACTATCTGATTGGGAACAATGCACTGGTGCATTCAGTACTGTTAATGTAAAATTTACCTATTTTTTCCAAGAGATGAAGCCACCTACCCAAACACATACACACGCACACCCCTCATGTATGAAGTTCTGTCATTTTTGTAAATTGTTTAATCTCACAGATGAAAATTATCGAAAAAAAAATTATAAGGACCAGATAATTAACGTTATTAATACGATTCAATACATTTGACAACACGGTATTACGAGGCAACCCATTTAACCTTTCTGATTGAAAACCTCAACGCATCCGTCTTTATCCTGAAATGTCGACCGTCTCCTTTATAAAACTTTAGTATCAACTTTAATTTTTTTATAACATGAAATTGTAAAGGAAATTATTAACGTTCAGCTATGTAAATTTTCCTATATTTAAACTGGCTACTTACATAGCAAGCAGATTTTAAATATGAATATATGACGTTATATGAGGAGCTGTGGATTTACCTCTGCCAACTTGGATCAAACATCTTTAGACCTCTGTAACTAAAGTTGAATAAATAGGGTATAGTAAACAAACGGCAAGTAAACAAAATAAATAATCTTCGGTTGTGATAATGACACATACAGTATCACCTTCACATACACCAATGAATAACTGTTTACAATGTCAATTGCAGAAATGTGGTTGTCATTACTTCTTTACATCAGAAATCAATTACACATCAATATAAACCTTGTGCCAAGACAACAAGCTAACAATAACAATTCAATGCTGTTAAATAAAGCGAGCCTGGGCGCATCATTTTGTTCCTAATGCAATGGCTACCTGACATTTAGCATTTACTGTTTGTGTCAAATTTTCATAATACAAATATAAAAACACTTTCGTGACATTTTGCGGTTTTAATTGCTTTAAGGTTAGTGTCATGGTCGCGTGAACATTACGGCGCGTTGATTGTTGTAAATGAATCTCGAAAAACAAAATAAAAACGAAAACCAAAACTCAAACAAACAATCAAATATATGATTTCCGCGAGAACTGGTGTTAATGGGTAAAGTTGCTCTTGCGTTCTTTGGTGTTTTATTCATATTCTTGTTTTGTTGACGGCTGTAATGGCTCTATTAATCTTCATTACAGTTCGGACTGTAATAAGCTTTTCATATATGAATATTAGTATTGTTTCGTCTTTCACATTCTCAGACACATATCTGGAGATGCAAAATGCTGGTCCTCGAATTGAGTTTCTGTCAAGGTAAGTCACAAGTGTCATTAATAAGAAACGGGTTATATTTGAAGCCTTACTAAGTATTCATTAATCTGCACTGACGTGGGCCTCTGTTTTTTCTGTGGTAGTTAACATTCGCACACGTCACCATTACCTCTACCAGTATACTGTCTATGATAACGAGTACTAGTATTCATTGCCTACTCATGTATACTAAAGTCTCTTAATTATTATTACAATTAACGCCTTTTTCATTCTTATCTATTTGAGCTTTGATTTTTCCCATTACATTACTCTCAATGTGATCTAGACTTGAGCCACTTCCTTTTCGAGAGTCCGCTTACATTCTCTAGAAAAATGAAAAGTCGCTTATCGCTGGAGCTATTGTGGCGACGTTCTCATAAAGCTAAAGGATTCAGTTTCCCTTTTAAGATTTAACTTTCGACAGAAAGGAAGTTTTTTTATATTACAGGAGACCTCTTACCTAAGCATTTTTTTTTTTTGTAGAAACGATGAGATACATGAAAGCATTTATAGCCAAATACACCCCTTCTTAAAACAAAGCGGAATACTGTAATCGTTTCATAAAATCTCCCATTTTTGTTAAACTGAAGTTTAATATCTATTTCTTCCTTGAGTAATCTCTGATACCATAAACCAAGTCTCTTCTGAGTATCTGTATTTCATTATTATTTTTAACTTTTTGTTCGTTAAAATCTTTCTGCTGATCTATTTGAAGCTGTTCTCGGCTTAATGCGTAATCGGGGTCACTATTTTTACCGAGTTAGTTCCAGAACGCTTTATTTCACAAGTCGTTTTACGGACACATGCCTTCCTGACACCAATCCTCCATATTTATCCGAGCTGGGGAAAAAATGGCCTACTTCAAGAGTTGCAGCAATATCAGAGCAAGTCTATTATCTCTATGAAATCTATCGTAGCTATTCTGCTATAATCATACATCGCTTATTGCTCACATATACAGTACTGTTTTAATATTATGTGCAGGGCCAAAGAAACTTATCATAAGAGAAATACGGTTTAGAGAGATATAACATAAATTAAATGATAAAAATCAACATAATCAACGAAATCAAACTTAGACACATATAATGTAACGAACAGTTCTAGAAAAAAACCTGTAAACACCAAAACCTGATATTTAGAAAATAGGTTTATCCTATCCGCATTTGAAGAAAACCAATATAACACAAATTAAATGATAAAATTCAACATAATCAGCAAAATCAAACTTAGATACATTTAATGTAACGAACAGTTTTAGAAAAAAAACTGTAAACACCAAAACCTGATATTTAGAAAATAGGTTTATCTTATCAGCATTTGAAGAAAACCACGGTAAGCATTCCATTTTGAATTTTGTAGTGTCTTGCGTTTTGCAACATTAGAACTGAAAGGAAACTCTTTGAAGGTCAAGGAGGACGAATAATCATCCTTGCGTCTTGCATCAGGCATATGAGTCGTAAACGAATTTCCCGTAATGCTTTTAGTAACGCGGATTTGCTGAATCAAGGCAAAAGTTCTTTGGAAAGCGTTTCTTTGAAAGATCCTTTAAGGAGCTTTGTCGTTCTTAGGTGACTGACATCAGACGTATTTGCAGGAATACACCCTTACACAAAATGAAACTTAATACGTATTG
>NC_089781.1:13675380-13702880 GCF_040412425.1 Macrobrachium rosenbergii
AAGGAATTAATGATTACGTTCCACTTGCAGCCCAAGGCACGGTTTCCATGCAAACTATAAACAGGAATGGAAAATATTCTTTTGACTTTTTCATTTCGCTGGAGTGAAAAAATCTCCAGTTCGGGGAAGTGGAATACATGAAATGATAAAACGATTGCTCCCTTTTTTTATACCAGAGACATTCAAAGCTTTTCTCTTTCCTTGCCAATTAAAGAAAACAAGATCTGAACACAAGACTGATGATAAAAGGTGAAAGAGGAAGAAAACTGAGAAATCTAAAAGAAGAAGAATATTGAGAAATCTAACATAGTCCTGGCATTTTCATGGAATCCCTGTTACATAAGGAGTCTTCAAGGTGAACGTAAGCTCTTGGTTCATTTATTGACCTATTTAGAGAATTATTTATAATTCCTGACGAGCTGGATTCTCATATGTTGTTTTATTTATTTTTTATTAATATCCTACTTACGTGTTGCTCACACATAAACTGATAAATATGAAATAAACTAAGGAAAAACGAGCCGGGTATGCATAATGATAGTTTTCTTACCAAGAACATATGGATATTTGGACTGCTTTGTTTCAATTTAAAAAATCTTTAACAAAAATATAAGTTTTATGTATGTAACCGCATTTTTTTCTCTTCGGCTGAATGCGAGGTAGTATTAATTTTCTTTTCCATTCATATGGTTTCTCAGTTTTTCCACCTTCCGTTGTCATAGAGGACATTATATTAAAAAAAATATAGCATTGATTTTGAAGACATTTTTTCTCTTGCTTCATTTTCAAATTCATCACTGTAATGAAAAGAAAAATGAAAGGAATAAAGAACAACATATTTCCCTTGTCCACAGATCCTGACGACCAGCGAGTTGCAATACCAGTAATGATCTTTTTTAATGAGAGAGGTTATTCTTTGTCTATTTCCCTTCTCTTTTTAAATCTTTCTGACAATGTCTGATGGTCAAAAAAGAGTATATAAAACAGTATAGACAGAATAGTTCCAAACCTAACGTGATTTTCTTTCACCGAATATTTGTTATACATGGAGCATACGAGAACATATTTATGAACCGGTAAACTGATATCTTTCACTGTATTTTATCTCAGTGATAATTTCAAAATATCATTTTGGCAAATCACAGATGCCATACAGATTATAAAAATAATGAAATATTTTCAGAAACGAACAATTCTCTCTTGCGTTAATCTTGCACATCTTTCGTTCTATTATTAAACGTAAGTTTTAATACCGCAGGAAATAAACAGAAATCCGATAGATATTGCATTCTCCACTGGAACAAACATTTTTCACTTATGCAATACTGAGGAAAGAGCAGGACAAATTCAATTATAAAAGCGAGACACAACAGCTTTTTTAGCCAGAGAAATATGGGAAATGCAATAAGAAAATATCAAGCATCTGTCCCTGTTGCTAGGGAAGAATTTTTGTAAATATATTTTCTCAAGGATAACCATTTTCAATAAAACATCCCATGGTCGCCATTTCATATTTGCTCAACGATTTATGGTCTGCATTACGGAATTGTTAGATATTTGAGCTGCATCACAGGTAATTTGATTTCATTTTATTTATTTATTTATTTATTTTTATATATATATATATATATATATATATATATATATATATATATATATATATATATATATATATATATATATATATATATATATATATATATATATATATATTTTTTTTTTTTTTTTTTTTTTTGCGAAACGAAAATTGATGCTATCGACATGTTTCAAAATTACTGCTAAAGATGCATACCGCCCACTTAGACCAATCATTTTGTATACATGTTCGGTAAGCCTCAGAAGACAACTGTGAATCTTTACTTTTAAAAAAACTGAATTCACGGTCTTGTGTTCCATGACCTATTAGTTTAATTTTGCTATGTTAACCCTATAATATTTTTGTAGCGTGAAAATATACATTATTGTGATTATGAAGCCCTCCAGTTGTTGTAACGTGCCTTAACCCTGAGTTTTGTAATTTCATGTATAAACACGATTTTTATATCGCAATATCCACTCAAAAAATAATTTCAATATTGGAGCTGTAGAATCACTGCCAGCATCGTGCTTTTATTGTTCTCCCTTTCTAAGCTAAGAGCTCTCATAAACACTGCCTCAAATGCCATGGCTTAACAACAGTGGCCAAGATACATAGCCGGAACCAAATGTATAAGTAGTTAGAGGCATCAGCCAACAACATTTTCTGTTCCATTCATTTGGATGGAAAATACTACAAAATCAGAGGTTTTTACATATAATTATATAGGTATGTATGTCTGTATGTACATGAATGTATATACGGCACCTTCAAAGGCTTCTGTATTTAGCCTTCCATAACCGCAAAGAAGATCACCCATGACCAAGAATGAATATCTTAGTATGAGCTCATCTACGTAAATTATTTATTTATAGTAGTTATTTCGTGAGGTTTCTTTCATAGTATTTGACAAGTATTTATGTTGTGTTTTAAACGAGAATGAAAGCTGTTATATATATATATATATATATATATATATATATATATATATATATATATATATATATATATATATATATATATATATATATATATATATATATATATATATATATATATATATATATATATAAAATATATATATGTATGTATGTATGCATATATACATACATATATATATGTATATATATATGCATATATATATATGTATATTGTATATATATATATATATATATATATATATATACATATACAGTATACATAATTCTTCGGATGATTTAGCCCATTTACTTGTTAAAGAGCAAACAAGAAAAATAACAAAATATGCGTGAGCTTTCTGGGGCTAAAATTGTTAAGTTTTGCTCTTCCATTACTTGTTCACGAATTTTTGAGAGAAACTGTATATTTTTCAATTAAAAAGATATGCTTCTTTTCCTGAATAAACAATGGTATTATGTATATACTTGATTAATTTCGTCGTTTATTCTCAAATATTCAATGAAAAACTCTTGTAATTCGTTTAAAAACTCAACTCATTAAGGAAAAAAATCGACGAAATATATATTCCATCAAAGAGAATCGTCACATGCGATTAATAGAAAATGCAACGGGCACAAAGGCTCCATTTGCATTTTTGGCTATATGCAACCCCACCTCCCCCGCCCCCCTTGAGCTTCTATCAACAAAAAAAATGTTTAAAAAGTCTAAAATTCACCTTTAGATGATTTAATGAAAACAATACTTTAGAAGGTTTGCCATTTATGTCCTAGAAATTATATAAGCAACTCGTTAATATTCATCCCTGCTGAAAGGCAATAATCGGTTTAGCATCCGAGTGAAAGGGAACGTCGAATATTTTGTAAATGCCACGATAAATTCGCGTATTTCCTCATACAATATATCACAGATTAAGCCAGAAATGCAAAGGCAGCGAAAGCTGATTGATCGCGGATTCTAAAATTATTCCAGTTCCAAAAGAAATATATTCTGTAAATTATTATTATTATTATTATTATTATTATTATTATTATTATTATTATTATTATTATTATTATTATTATTATTATTAATAAGAGCTCAATTTACGGGAATCTGAATGTATTACACTGATATGAGATCGTGTAAGAACAATATAAAATTCAAAGACGGGATCCTTGGAAGTTGTTTCTTGAACATACAATCCAAAACTTGACCAAGAAACATATTAAGAAAGTCAAATGTCTGAGGTAATCTAACGGAGGGAGAATATCACGTGTAGAGGTTTAATTTAACCGGAATTTGCTATGATCCTACAGTATTATTTTGGAGCTGACTCTAAATATCCGCCCCGATATCAATGAAGGTAATCCTGATTTGCTGAAGCCCTATATGGTACAATGATATAGGCCGTGGATAATTACCGGTATTTAAAAAAAAAATCATTAACAGCCTATACTTTTTTTTTTTTTTTAGGTAAAACAAGGTACGTGACTGAGTGGGTAAACGGATAAGTATAAACTAGATACAGTTGTGATGTTCTGGGTCGCCTGAAAATATAATTAGAGCAAAACAGACGTGTTTCTAAAAATGTAGTGACAATGATAGCTACTAAGTTAAGCATAATTCAAAAGTGGACTGTCATTAAAACACGCGCTAATTTAAAACAAATGCATAGACCTTTGTAACAAACCTGTGGTAAACTGAAGTTCAAAAATATAGTCTAACACACACGAGAATTATTTCTTTTGATGACGCTGGATGTTTGGTCGCTTACAATTGTCATATTTACCTATTTAACAAAGGTGCAATCCCGAATCACCAGTTTAACTGTTCGTATGACCTTCAAACTCCATGATGCATGGAGCGTGGGAAGTTCGGCCACTGAGGTGTAGCTCTGAAATAAAGATCCTAGACATTGCCACCTGTCACTGACCTTTGCCAAAACTTTTCTTTTGGGGAAACAAACACTTTCTCAGTTAATTGTCCTTGGTCTCCACACACACACACAGAGAGAGAGAGAGAGAGAGAGAGAGAGAGAGAGAGAGAGAGAGAGAGAGAGAGAGACAAATACCAAACAACCTTCTATGTCCTTTTGTCTCAGGTGAATGATAATTATGCTATTTCATGAAATGATAATTAAATACCAGTGGTTTTGATTCTGACGTTGTGAGTGCCAGATTTCCTGAAATTGTAAAAAATATTTGAATTTACTTTCTTGAAATTAACCTTGGAAAATGTAATGAATATAAATTCACAGTTGTCTATGTTCATGAAAATATAAACTGTACAGCATTCTTTGAAGTTTACTGTATGGTATGATATATAATTCTCAAGAAAGTTATCATTATTTTTGGTTGACAATTTCCGAAAACACAGGGGTCAAGGGTGAATGTTTGCTGTGGATTTTCTGAAGCTCACCTTTGACCTAAAAGTTTCCATTAGGAGTTTCAATATTTTCACGTTTGATTTTTAATTTCGAAATAATTCTTTTTTTTTTTTTTACAGACCAACGGGTATTTTACTTCAACAACAGATAACAAAGGAAAGAAGACATATTTTCGTTTGCTTGTGCAATTCTGTTCTTGGTAAACAAATAACTTTATTTTAATGATTCTAGTTCCTCCCTACGAACAACTAATTTTAACAAGGCGGTTACCTCTTCTGTTAAACATGCCCACATAATCGACATAAATTTATATAAGAATAAACTATGCTTGAAAATCAATTATTTTCTTAATTACTCTTCAATTATACTCTAGAAGGAAAGAAAATTATTTCATTCCGATATAACCCAAAAGCTACAGAACCTTCAGAAGTGCAAGGCGATAGCCCGAGAACCAAAGAAACATGAAATCTAAGGTTTAGTGACTTTGTGAGCCTGGTATTATTTACTTTAATTCCTCCAGTCATTCCAATGGAACTCAGCTGACCTGAATTACGTCAAATCGATTACGAATAGGAAAATGTTATGGCCAATAAGCCCTTGCAAAGCAGATTGAGACGATATGACAGTTCTGTATTAGATGTCGTGATCAAATAGAGGAAATCTGTTGTCTGATTATTCAAATAGTTTTTCTGTTAATTATTTTTTATGTGATATTTCTTTTTATTGAAGGAGCTGAGGGGGTTGGGATATAAGGGAGGAATTTAAGTTACGTGACTTTCAGGAATTTAAATTATATGGCTTCAAAACTATTACTGCCATCGAGCCGATTTTCTATAGTAAAGAGTAAGGACACTGTTTATGAATAATTTCATTTGAGGACAGAGAGAAATGATACTTGCAAAATGTACGAAATTAAATGTGACAGATTTTACGAAAAAAAGTCCTAAACGGAAATACACGAACGCTATATTACACTATATGTTTATAACATATTAATATTTTTCTCACTTCATAAGATTGGACCTTGATACCAACTCTGATATAAATGGATCAGAAATACCTTTAGTATTTTTCAATTTAACCTTTGAAATTAATCAAAATACTTCAATAGTAATAAGGTAAAACTTATTTTTTCAGGATGGAGAAAAGTTCCATCATAACCATAACAAATAATGTACATACATATATACACGCCTACATATACATATTATATATATATATATATATATATATATATATATATATATATATATATATATATATATATATATATATATATATATATATATATATATATATATATATATATATATATATATATATATATATATATGTAAATATTTCAAATACTCAAAATGTTGCGCTTATTTTAAAATCCCAATCAGAGACGTAGAAAAAAATTACACCTCCTTTAATGATGATAAAATTTCTTATGCTAATCACAAATACGCTCTACACTAAAAGAGACCCAGATGTTTATAGTAATTATGGTAAAATAAACTTGCAAAATTGTCCTTCAATATTTCCCCTTCAATACACCTCTTGATGAAAGCTTGAGTGGGGACTGTAGATTCGTATCATGATACGAAAATGGACGCAAAGTTGATATATACATCTTTGGAAAGTGTGCTGCACAATATTAGATTCTCGTCTTCTTACTCCTTAAAGTATTACGGAAATGAGAATACCTATAGACCATATTCATTTCCCTTTCTATCTCTATTAAAGGTAAGATAGATGGTGGCTTAAACTGTCGTTTTATACAAACGTACTTCCTCTAAAAGGTGGGTGTATATTTTCGTGAAAGCATATACCTTATAGTCGCACATTCAAATATAATATATCCATGTATAAGATGTACTGAATATCATGTAATTACTTCTATGTTTTGTTTCCCTGCGGCGCTTCATTGAAATGCCTACTTTAAATATAAGTATTAACCTTTAAATGATAAATTTTGCACATCTTTCGCCACCATAAACTTTCCACGTTTGTCATAAACGGAGATTACTTTTAATACACAAAATTCGTTTATTTGCGACGGTAAAACAGAAAAAAATCTAAGATAATCCTCTCGAGACGTTCTCATTTACACTTAAACAGGTGCTTAGGGCAAAGTGCGTCTCGGAATATGAAGGAGAGAAAATTGCTGTCTTCTGAATAATTGGAAAAAATAAAAGGAAATATCTAAGCGCTCGGTCGTACAGTTGCCCATAAAGTCTTCTCATTAAGTTTATACGGATATTTCGTAGCTAACAGCCCAGCATAACTTGTCGTTATTAGACATTTATCTATCGAAATGAAAATCACTTCGCACAGACACATTACACAGACACACACATACGCATATATATATATATATATATATATATATATATATATATATATATATATATATATATATATATATATATATATATATATATATACACTATATATATATATATATATATATATATATATATATATATATATATATATATATATATGGTATATATATCGAAAAATGTCTAGTAATTAAAGGAAAATTTTTACGAGGAAGAGAAAAGATTTTTCTTTTTTCTCAGCAGTAATTTTTATACAAACAAATACATACGTACAACTGACACACACATTTATGATATATATATATATATATATATATATATATATATATATATATATATATATATATATATATACCTGTATATATATATATATATATATATATATATATATATATATATATATATATATATATATATAAAATCATAAGTGTGTGTGTGTTTCAGTGTATGTTTGTACGAATGTATGTTTTTTTATACAAAAGTACCATTGAGAAAAAGAAAAATGTATTTCTTTTCCTCGTAATAATTTTCCTTTAATTACTTAAAACATTTTTCGATCCTGTGATTTTATGACAAACGGAGAGAGAGAGAGAGAGAGAGAGAGAGAGAGAGAGAGAGAGAGAGAGAGAGAGAGAGAGAGACTAATGAGGGGAGAAGAG
Organism: Macrobrachium rosenbergii; assembly: GCF_040412425.1. NCBI lineage: Eukaryota > Metazoa > Arthropoda > Malacostraca > Decapoda > Palaemonidae > Macrobrachium > Macrobrachium rosenbergii. The sequence goes on from NC_089781.1 coordinate 13,683,247, forward strand.
GTCAGTGGCCAGTCAGGTTCAGCAGAGCTATGGGTTCACTCAACTCCATTTGACAGATGCTGTCATTCCCAGTAACTGACAAACAAGGTTAGAATTCCCTTGCGCTACGACACTGATAGAATCTCCATATGACCTGATTAGTTTCTTTTGCTTTTTTGTTTTTGTTTCGGGGAGCTGAGACCTGTGACCCAGGAGAATTGTTATATTTTATGAAGACAGCGAACGCATTATCCACTTATGGGTAATGTATTATTAATTCGATTCCAGTCACCTCGAGTAAAGGTTATTAAACATAGTATGCTAAGAGCATTCACCCATTCAGTTGGTTTTAAGGTGGGAAGCAATAATCATATGGAATTCCATACCTCTGGAACAACACAAATGAATTCACGTAGAGTGATTCTCTTGAATATTATGTCATAAAAGTTACATAAAATTAAGAGTCGTTGAATAAAAAATTCTTTTGAATGATCGATTTTGGTTTTATTACTTCATTCTAGAAAGCTGCCATTTCATAAAATTACACTAGGAAAAAAAAAAGGGTAATTAATAAATCCACTTCAAAATCTAACGTCCACATGAAATTTGAAGAATAAAACAGGATATTGTCGGTTATAAATCTAAAACATTTACAAGCATACATCTTAAAAATGTAATTATTCATTAAAAATCTTTTATGGCTCGTTGACGAATATTCCATACTCTATACTAGAGCAAAGCAATGTGAAAGAGATTTGGATAAATAAAAAAGTGATATTTAATTAAAAAAAAAAAAGGAAAGGAATTAGACGCAATAGTAAACACTTCTTTTCAATAGTTTAAAAATCTGTTTAGTTTACAACTCACCTCTATTTCTTTATTTCATGGATTGTTCCATTAGTTATTTGATTTTGTTTTTTTAAACAAACGGTTGAAATTTGTATTTTCCCTTTAACTGTATGTATAGAGAGAGAGAGAGAGAGAGAGAGAGAGAGAGAGAGAGAGAGAGAGAGAGAGAGAGAGAGAATACCGAAAGCAATAATGACCATTCTGTTAAGAATTCCCATTTGGGAACTAAAAGTTATTGCCTAATGCTGTACCCATTTACGAGTCACGAGAACTGGGTCGCTCTATTTCCCAAGAGTTGCAAAAGGACCAAGGCAACCGCCGAGGAGTAGGATGATATAGGATGAAGTATTAATGTCCTGCATATCATCCTTCACTGTTACGGGACAGAGCCTTCAGAAGATGGCGTCTAATTGCCTTTGAGATTGACTTAACCCAGAATGACATCGATCACGTTCTTATTAATCGAAAGTGATATTATCATCTCAACAATGGCTGGCATATGGAAAATTATAAGTTCCCGCTGAGGACTTTATCATTCCGTGATGAAAAAAGGGGTGACCGCCCTATAGTCCGAAGGCCCGATGGTCCGAAGGTCCGATAGTCCGAAAGTCAGAAGGCCCGATAGTCCGACGGACTGTAATCAGCCCCCCACCCCTCCATAGCTAATACGGCAAAATTGTAACCAGTAAACACCCATAGAAATACCAACATAACGTACCCTAGGGGTGTTTACTGGTTACAATTTTGCCGTATTAGCCATGGAGGCGGGGGGATTAATCAGGCGGGGGTGGGGGGCGCTTGCCTCGTAATGCCGGCTTAGACCTACGACTATCGGACCTTCGGACTATCGGGCCTTCGGACTATCGGGCCTTCGGACTAACGGACTGTAATAAAAAAAGGTACTTCCTAATTTTACTCTTCGAGATTTATGGCAAAGTTACTCGCAGAAAACGAACGCAATAGACTTTTCTTGCCATTAAACCGTTCACCTGAAAAAAAAAGAGGTCTTATTCCATTTTCGAAAAGTGGGAAAATGGTAGTGAGCAAACACAGAATTTTAAGAGTATGTCAACCGTAAGATTCGAAAGGCAACTTGACTCGAAATGGTAGTCACTCGAGATTTTTCGCATCTGTTCCTTTTCCTCCTGAATTTCACGCAGTCTTGAATTGTTTTTCATTAACATGTCCATTTTATCTATAAAGAATATTTCTTTATAGATAAAATGTTTACCAAGACAATAAACATTTATTAAACTGAGATTTGAACAGACAATACCATTCTAGTAAAGTCTTTTACCGTAAAAAAAAATTATCAGCATAAAAGCAATTACTCAATTCCTCTCTGCCCACTCTCGATACCTTTACGTTTTGCCTTTTTATGGTCACGGAACATTTGTGTCTCGCTCCACTTTCTGTCCCCTAGCCCTGTTTATTCTAGTCTGTTTTAGAATACAGCAAGCAGCACTTTCCGATATTACAGAATGTCTTCTATCGCTTCGTGGTCTCGGCCCCTGGTGATGGGGAGCCTTAAACATGACGAAACGTGTCTGGGAAACTCTGGTGGGTAGGCTACGTGGAAGAATCATGTTGTTTACTCAAGAAGAGGAGTCAGGGAAGCCTGCTGTTTCTGTCTCAAATTCATTTAACATTCATTGCATAATGAGTACTCGGGGGAAACGGTGCCAAGTGCTGATATTTTGGTGTCAAGAAGATTTCTTCACGATTATAAATATTGCAGTTATATTTATTAAGAGATTAAACAATGTCAGAATTAGTTTCTTGAATATTATGAACAACGAATTTTTCTTTTTTATCTACAGTATATTTAAAACTACCTTAAATTAATAAAGTCAGTATAAATGAAAATATGTCAGTAAAAATAAGTTAATAACTCAAAGTCAACGTTATTTTGAAAGTGATAAAGTAAAGTTATATCCGTTATATTGAAGGCCATACATCTCTTTGGTCATTACAAAATTAATCTACTGTAAAAATCTGAGGATCCACGCAGAATATAATTTAAGTCAATGAACATGACAGAAAATAAGTAATTGTGAGTTTCACTGGATCATTCTAAAACTTACTGAGAAACGGTCTTTATATCGAAAGAAAATTTATAACAGAGTCAATATAAAAGAGTCAGTATAACGACATTAACACATAAATCGATATAAGTCCTTATTTGCATCTCAGTGTCTTTTTTTGGTAACTATTTAAAGCTCATTACTTCAAATCATCATCACTCTTAACACTCTGCACTTTTTCCTACGTTAAATGCTTCGGGCAAAGATTGGAGAACTCTTTTTGAGCTCTATTTTTTTTAAACACTCAAAGTAATATCGAAGTATAAAGAGTTATGTCACGAAAACTGACTATTAACGGAATCTTCAGTTCACAGATGTATTTCGAATAACTATATGCTAAAAGAGTTCCTGATTTTACATAAATTATTGTTTATCGTCTATACTTGGATCTTTTTGTGCGTGTCAATATGATGGAGAAAAAGATACAAAAAAAAAAAAAAAAAACAGAATATCCAGAAATATAACCACGTTCACAAACACACAAGCACAAACGTATACACTTTTTCGAATTGCTAATTATCTAAAGAGGATTTGGCTAATCAACTGAATAACTTTTAACCGCCCCCCAAAAAAATGTTTTATTAATATATAAAACTGTCATGCAGTGTACCGACTTCTTTTTCTTTCCGGTTCGTGCAAAGTGTGACCTCACTTTACAGGAAAGGAAATAGAAGGAACTTAAGGAAAAAGGAAATAAAAGTTTGCTTTCCAATTTCCTTTCGGTGTTATACGTTAATTTGAGACAAAAGATGAAGATGAGAAACCTTCTAACATCTTTTAAAGGAAATTAGAAAGTATAGGGAGAACAGCCTGATTTGCATAATCAAGAGCGCTAATGAAGGCATGTAATTACTTTTCTTCCAACCTAATTAAGGTATATCACGGAGGCGACACGGAGAAACACCTTCATTAACATGTTAATTGGAACCTGTAAATCTTTGCATTTCATTCTCACTTCTGATGTATCCTCGAGTAGATACTAAGAAAGGCTTTACTGGCAGTTGCTAAGGTCGGAGACACTCCCAGATTTTTCCCTAACGCAGTTGTTTATAGGAAAAGTAATGGGGAAAAAAGATTAAACACACGACTTTAAACCGTAATTAAAAAACAATCGTTTAGAAAGCTTGTACAGCATATATTATGCTGTCTTACAACTTGATTAACAAAACAACTCTGTCATAAATGTTTTGAGCGTAAAACTCTTAAAGCATGTCCTAAATAAAATTACCTTTCGACCTTACAACTTTGAGCACGAGAGCGCTTATGAGTGTGTCTTTGCTCCTATTGGTTGGAAGGTACGCGCTGTCGCAGAAAACACGCTCATTACTAAGAATAAATTGATTAATTCATTTGAAAATATTGTGGCGTCGCAACAATAAAGCAGGTGCCGAACAAAAATAATTCCTCAACTCGTTGCTAACATTGAAACACACACATGCACACACACACACACACACACACACACACACACACATATATATATATATATATATATATATATATATATATATATATATATATATATATATATATATATATATATATACATATATACATATATGAAATTTTATCACATCACCGTGATTCATATACAAGTATTAACATAAATGAAATTTCATATCAAACATCTACTCGAAATAATCATTTTCATATATGTTACTACGAAGGGAATTTTTAGTTGAGAATAAGTTCGTTGTCCCATTTTCGACATATACTTATTCTCAACTAAAAATTCCCCTTCAATAACATATAGTTGAAAAATTATTCGTCCCGTGGGCTCGACGAACTTATTCTCAACTAAAACGTTTTCTTTCATATATATATATATGAAAATGTATTATATATATATATATATATATATATATTAATATATATATATATATATATATATATATATATATATATATATATATATATATATATATATATATATATATATATATATATATACATACATATACACAAACGCCGTTATTCCTGTAGCATTAGAGAACATATTTGGGTAATCACCAGGTACATAATTAACTGCTTAAGCCATTATATACACTAAAATAACTGTTCCTACTGGAGTTGTTGTTACTATTGCTTCTGGATTTTTCTGGAAATAAGACTAAAGTAGTTTTATACCCGTAGGACCGAACTCTGTTTTTTTGCTGGGGATGCTAGGTTATCAACCGGAGTGCTAGGGGATGCTTTATCTAAATATTAACCTGTCTACACACACACATACATATACTTTATAAGTATGCGTGTGCGTGTGTGTCTGTGCGTGTGTATTGTTACAGTTCTGTTATAATAATATTTACGAATAACCTTTTTACATTTCGTTATCTTGCTAATAGGGGGCAGTGTTACGGGCTTGGTTTTATCTAAATATTAATGTCTATCTATCTATCTGTCTATATATATATATATATATATATATATATATATATATATATATATATATATATATAAATACAAATATAATATATATATATATATATATATATATATATATATATATATATATATATATATATATATATATATATATAAATACAAATATATACATATATATATATATATATATATATATATATATATATATATATATATATATATATATGTGTGTGTGTGTGTGTGTGTGTGTGTGTGTGTGTAATATATATATATATATACATATGTGTGTATTGCTATAGTTCTGTTACGACAATATTGATGATAACCTTTTTACATTTCGTCATCTTGCTAATAGGTGCAGCCCTCTACCCGTAAATTTTGTTAAAATATCTGTCGTCCTTGTTTTGTTTAAACCTAGATTACTGCGGAGGCAAGTAACACTAAAGTAACTGTTTCTACTGGAGTTGTTGTTGTAACTATTGCTTCTGGATTTTCCAACTAAAGATTACAACCTGAAGGTAAGATTTATCACTAAAACTGTTGTATGTCAGTGCATTTCAACCACAGTCTATTTTACTTTTTTTGTTAGTTAAATTTACTTTTCTTGTTAGTTATGTTTTGTTTTGGTTATTGGTGTTTATGACTAATTGAGAGTTTTTGTCGGCTGCATAGTGCCTTTGCAAATTGCTTCTGTGCCGTTTATTGGTTACCTGACATATTTTGGGGTAATAACATTGTGAAGTTTTCCGCACTGAGTTGAAAAATATTGGTGTTTGGACATGGTTTATTTCTGTAATTTAGTAATGTCGTTATTATTAACTATATATATATATATATATATATATATATATATATATATATATATATATATATATATATATATATATGTGTGTGTGTGTGTGTGTGTGTGTGTGTGTGTGTGTGTATTGTGTTGTGTTGTGTGCTTATGTGTCTATAAAGCAGTAAATAATCATGTTAAACTGCACAACTTTCCATGCTCATTTGAAAAATAATGGTGTTGGGATATGTTTTATTTATCTAATTTAGTAATGTCATTGTTATTAAATATTATATATATATATATATATATATATATATATATATATATATATATATAAATATATATATACACATACATATATGTATATGTATATATATATTATATATATATTTGTGTGTGTATATACAAAGCAGTAAATAATCATGTTAAACTGCAATGCTTTATTTGTCACCCGGTTTGTTTTCATTTCGACATGGATACATTTTACTAAAATGTATAACAATTAGGGATTTAATCAATTTGGGACCGTTTGGATGCACAGAACTCGCAATTAAACATCTATACGCCATTATACATCCACGTGTTCGTAATCCTGTGGCACTAGTTGACTGATAATACCGGTATAAACTGAACATTTCTGGCCTGAATTTGGTATTCTAATACGAGAAAGTGTATCTCCCTTTCTCACAACACGGTTGTATGGTCTTCGTCCGTGGGAAGCGTAAAGGAAATAAGTTACAACGGGTGACATAATAAAAAATATACTATGGCCTTTTGTATTCCTACAGAGAATTAGTTCGTTCTGGAACGTGGGCGATAATCCTAAGACTAACACCGGCAGTTGTGGTGGCTACACGTGGGTTACAAAAAGATGAAAGGCATCCTGACGAGAACACATTTAGGCCTAATTCTTCTTCTTTGATTATGAAAGAGGGTCCGACCTACGATGACATTGTCAGTTATTATTGAGCATGTTGGTTAGCAGGACTTGCGGCTCTCAGAGCGATATTAAATGTATGAGGTAGCAGTACCTCTAGCTTCTCTTTTCCTTGTCTTAATTTAAGCGTGTTGTATATTTATTTTTTGGTTATCTCCTCAATGTTAGTCATACGCATGACTTGCATTCGTATTTTCATCAGCTGGTAAATACAAATTTTCAAGTTAAAATTCCACTGTGTTTAAATCTTTGAAATATATATATATATATATATATATATATATATATATATATATATATATATATATTATATATATATATATATATATTAATATATTATATATATATATATATATATATATATATATATATATATATATATATATATATATATATATATATATATATATATATATATATATATATATATATATATATATTGTATATACAGTACATATATATACATATATATATATATATATATATATATATATATATATATATATATATATATATATATATATATATATAATCACTTCCTAATCCGTTTCATTCATTCTTTAATTCTTCCTTTCTGTAAGAAAATTTGGTAATATCTTTCCTTCCTCACGATGGATGTCATTAAACTTTCATCTCGGTAGATATCAGTTTATTGCGTTTTCTTTAATAAAATCAAAACTTTTTCTATAACTCGTAATATGACGAAAAAAATTGTTCTAAATACGTTATTATCAAATCACTATTAAAAATATTAAGTTAAAAGTAGGAATTTTTACCTCATTTCATTTAAATAATATCTAAAACGTAAAAAATATCCTACACTGGTATTTGAAATACATAAAAGATATTTTCATTGTACTAAATAACCATAAGATATTGATTTACAGCTCAAGAAAGATGATAATATAATATTCAGTGCACAATCCCACTTCTTACCTTTCCTTTTATAATAATCCTCTGGGAATTCTGAGTCTACTTTCTGTTATTCTGATTTAAAAGTTATACGAAAGTTACACGCATTTGTAGATAAATGATATTGTGAGATGAAGGAAATTTCCAAACTAGGTGTAAATCTTGTAGCTCATTCTAAATATATTTTCGTAAATTTCTGTTTTCGTTCCAGCTCTCTTACCTTTAGTCCTTGTGAAGGCGTTTGGATCAACGTTACACATAAAACAAATGAACTTTTCACGTCAGAAAACAGAGGATTGTCCTTCCTAATTTTCAGAGCGACTCTGCTTTAGCGAATAATCTTGACTTCCGAAGTTTTTTACTTTGCTAACTAAAAGGAATCCCAAGTAACAGAAAACATTTATAGCAGGGGAAATTTCAGCATCCTGAACATCCATTTTAATCAAAGTTCTGAGCTTCGTTATCCAATATGTTGCAATACTAATGTTGCTATTAAGTCTGACTGCTGATTCCGATGGTTGTACGTGTAATATTCAATCTTTTTCTTTTCGATAAAGAAATATTTCTTTTCGTTATGGGTTGCTGGGTTTACCGCAATAGGCAAAGTTTTGATTAAAAAAAGTTTTTATCAATACATGTATATTAACATGAAAAATACTGAGCAAGATGTAGGTAGCGCTACGCAATACAAGATGGAGATAATGCCTTTGATGAGAGAGAGAGAGAGAGAGAGAGAGAGAGAGAGAGAGAGAGAGAGAGAGAGAGAGAGAGAGAGAGATGGATGCTGCTTTAACCAGGAAGCATATCCTTTCGTTTTCGGCCACATATGCGTAAGTATAATTTATATATATATATATATATATATATATATATATATATATATATATATATATATATATATATATATATGTGTGTGTGTGTGTGTGTGTGTGTGTAAATATGTGCATATATATACATACATACTTACACACACACACACACATATATATATATATACACACACACACACATATATATATATATATATATATATATATATATATATATATATATATATATATATATATATATATATATATGTGTGTGTGTGTGTGTGTGTGTGTGTGTGTGTGTGTGCATGCATTCATGCATACATACATATGAATACTTATATATATAATATATATATAAATAGACATATATACATTATATATATGTATATATATATTATATATATATATATATATATATATATATATATTATGTATTTAAATTCTCAACATATGCTTTACTAATCTGTAAATAGAATCCCAATTCCATTCTTCTAATTGAATAGATGGACACAGATGTAGTAAAAGTTGAAAAGATTATGGCAGTGAAATTCAAGCTCGTTCATGTATTACTTTGAGATGCTGAAATTATTCAATTATAATATTCAGATTCTAAAGAAGTAGATTGTATGAAATAATATTAGCGGTAAAAAAATAACTTCTTTCTTACTGTGGAGCTTTCGATATCAGCATTCCCGGCATTGTCAACAATAATTTACGTTGCAAAAAAAGTGAAAGGCTACACTAAAATTGTTTTAAAATATTCGATTCATCAGTTACTGTCTGAACTTGAGGAGAGAGAGAGAGAGAGAGAGAGAGAGAGAGAGAGAGAGAGAGAGAGAGAGAGAGAGAGAGAGAGAGAGACTTTATATACATGATTTTTCAAGGAAAGTTTTAATTTTAAAAGGCCATAAAAAAGCAAAAAAAGAAAAAGGCGACTACTGTATGCTTTGGTCATCTTCAAATGCCATGAAACAGTTCCAAAACTCTACAACTTCCTGGTTTCTGTATTATACAGTATGTCAAAAGGCGCTCTACTTTCGTTTTCACATGGCTTGCGTTTGTTTATATAATTTGTTAATGAAATATGCTAGTGCCCAGATGATATAATTTTGATATAACAGAAGTTCTTAACTTCGTGACCTTAAAGTAGAATACCTGAATAAGTTTTACTATATTCATTTACTAGTTAAAATTATGATGTGTTTAGTGAAGAGGAATACGTCTACCCTTTTCATGAAGAAATACTGATTATTCTGCATTGCAATATTACTGCTTTATTGAAGAACGAAAAAAAATATTGAAAACCACAAAAAAAGCAACAATGACGGACAAACGCAGCCCTAGAAAACAAAGAAGCAAAATACAAACATTGCAATAAATAATTTTTATACCTTTATCTAAACCGTCTCTCAGAGGAAAATTACTTCCAATTGTCACGGAATACAAAAAGAGGAAAGTAATAAATGAAGTTACTCCTTTCATTTACACACTGATTAATCATACAGAATATATATTTTAGTTGTTTTTTTATGGTGTGTAGGCAATACGACATTAATCAAAAGGAAGCCAAATTAGTTTAAACGGATTCACTGATATGAACGTTTAGATAAGTTGATTCAATGACCATGAATGGCAATCTGCAAAAAATTGAAACATATTCTCTCCTCTTTTACAGCTTAAGGCACTTGTTTTCAGTATCTAAGTAGCTATTACATCACTTTATTTTTGTAAAAATAAATATATACTCTCTGCAGTAGAATAGCACTTTAAATATTCGATATTGATAAAAAATAAAGATATCCTATAAAATAAATGCGCAGATCAGTACACTCGGACCAACGAAACTGAAAATCAATTGTGGGAAAATACAGTATCACCTTAAGTGACCTCTTATTACAAGTCACCTTGAACGACCTTTTACCGTCCTTGTGATGAATCTGGCCCTCTGTACGTTAAAGGTTGCCTTGATCTCATTCAAAGCTCGAGCAGCAATAAAATCCCACTGACCTTCTGGAAGGTCTTTGCCATTTATGAGGGGAATTACTGAAACCACGTTCCCAGAGATGAATTCTCTTTAGCAATATCGGACGGAATAAACAGGCTCGCAATTGAAGGACAAACCCATAAATCCAGGAGCTTTTCTATGAACATGAAGTAATTAATAGCTTTCTAAGGGCGATCACACATAGCATAAATGTCAGTCGTATTTCATTTCATAACAATGGATGTTGTCATTTTGTCTCTAGTCACGTGTGATAAATGCCAGAAATTAATAAACCTTATAGTTCTTCTTTGAATGGAGATTATTAATTCTGACAAGTTGTACAGCAAAAACCAAGCAATTAGGATCGTCTGTGTGATGATGAAATTGTGCATTGAATTATAATTGTCAAGGTTCTCAAATTGTTCCTGTTAGTGCCTGTGCCGATCATGGGTGAACTCACCAATACATAGAATCTGTGCTTTTGCATTTTACCATCAAGTGTTGTGCTATAAATTTTCACCCACCAGTTATCTGAATGTATAAGAGTAACTTTTTTAAGAAGCGAAAATGATAACAACGAGTGCTATCGTTGCTTCACATAAGAAGAGTTCTAAGAAAATCAGTGGACTTAATTTATCATATAAATTAAGTCTCAAAACATTTGGTCTCCTCTACATATTTTAATATGCGGATGTCTCTGAAATTACCAAGTAGAGGATATGATTTTACCATGTATAAGACAAGTTACATTTTTAGAAGATTTCAACATGGACGAAAAGCTTCTAAAATAATGATCAAGCTCAAAACAATTCGTATTTTATGAGACTAATATGTGTATTTTTAGGTCGATAAGTGTCAAGCCAGAGGGTTAAGTCATTTAAATTACGTCATGTTGATACAGCTGATTGATACTTGCTTGGAGAATAACACAAATAGAAACACAAAATGTTAAATCTACGTGTGCCATTAATCTTAACCTAACCAAATAGTATATAATGCATAACGAAAACGCAGGTGTGTGTGTATGTATATATATATATATATATATATATATATATATATATATATATATATATATATATATATATATATATATATATATATATATATATATATATATATATATATACATACACACACACACACATATATATATATATATATATATATATATATGTATATGTATGTATGTATGTATGTATATATATATATATATATATATATATATATATATATATATATATATATATATATATATATATATATATATATATATATATATATATATATGGCTTTTCAAGAATACACACACACATATACATATATATATATACATTAAAAAAATAGTATATATTTTCAAAATACAACTCACCTTAGATTCTGCGAAAAAAATCGACGAAATGGATAATTGTTTGTGACTATCACTGGGAAATCTGTCGAAAATAGAGAAAAAATATCCAATAGAGACATAGGGAAATCCACTTGAAAGTTTCCAGGAAATTAAGGATTAGAATAGATAATGGACAGGCTCAATAAACATCTGAAATATGAAGAGGATTTTGAACAAGAAAGATGAATTCATCTACAGAGATCAGTATGTTTTAATTAACTTTGTATAACATTCCTTGGAGTACAAGGTACTATAATTTTACGTTTTGATTAATAAAAAAACATTTCTTAACCATCTAAAGGCTGCAAGGTACGTTGGTGATGATGGAATATTCTACAATTTCAAAGAATATTCTGTAATTTAGCTTACATTATCTAAATCTCTCTCTCTCTCTCTCTCTCTCTCTCTCTCTCTCTCTCTCTCTCTCTCTCTCTCTCTCTCTCTCCTGTGCATTTACACAATTACTGATGTTTGGAATATAGAAAAAAAATGGTTATAAACAGTGATTCCTTATTGGATGTGACAAAAACTTCTATGAAAGGAAAATCAAAGACCTGACAATATAAACTATGCCAATAAACATCTTAAACCGTTAAAGGAAATAGGTCTGACGACCGAGGAAAACCCCGATAGTGCAAAGGCAATCTAATTTAAAACTAAATGAACAACCGCGTGCTCTTTCCCCATCATCCAACAACGAGAACCTTGGCATTCCTTTAAAGCTGGAGGAAAATCGCCCCTTTGATTCCTCTCCCCGCACCGCAATATCCTTTCGCTCGTTAATATCCTCTCCCTATTCTGCGTGAAATATGCCCGGAAGCGGGTTACAAGCACACAGGTAATGGCCTCGAAGCACCATTGTTTGCCAGGCCGCAATTTCCCAGGTGCTTGTTTCCACCCACTCTGCTCTGACGTCCTCAGTAATTGGTCTTTTGTCACTTCACACAGTTATCCTTGGCCGGAAAGAAATGAATGCCGGTATTGACAGAGGTCGTCTGGGTGTGAAATGAGCGCCATTTCTTTGCCTTGTCAGTTTTCGGGCAATTGGAATAAATAGAAACGAATAACTTCGACAGTTTGTATGGGTCTTTTCAGTTCCGTTCATTTTGTTGGTGGTTCTTGTATGAGATTAAAAGTTGGAGTGTTGATAAGCTTTCAGTATTCCAGTCTCTAAGCTTGGAATGTTTGGAATTCAAGTATCTGGACGAAATGTCACATATATGATATTTGAAAAATGACGTACATTACTATTTGATAACGGTTGATGGAAATGACTCTCTCTCTCTCTCTCTCTCTCTCTCTCTCTCTCTCTCTCTCTCTCTATATATATATATATATATATATATATATATATATATATATATATATATATATATATATATATATATATATATATATATATATATATATATATATATACATATACATATCAATGTGTATATATACACATATATGTATATAAATGAATAATATATATATGTATATATATATTCATTACTTTACGCTATTCAACCAAGAAGTATTGTGTTTTTGTTGTATAGTATATACAACAAATTTGGCCAATTTCAGTTTCTTGTAAATGAATACTTCGTATTTTACAAAAGCTATTAGAAACCGAAAATGCTTTGGTGACTAATTAATGTCACCGCGATAGATTTTGCATTAGTGTGAATTATTATTATTATTATTATTATTATTATTATTATTATTATTATTATTATTATTATTAATAATAATAATATTATGATTACGATGATGATGATGATGATGATTATTATTATTATTGTTATATTATTATCACTATTGTGAATGCAGGGAAGATTAATTGGTATTTTGTGTCTACACTCCTAATTCCTTTAGCTTGATTACTACTGAGTAAACATTCATGCAAGAAATAGAATTAGAACATCTTCTAGCAATGTACTGGCATCATTCGACAGCTCTTAGAAGAACCTGAGAAAAAAAGATGCCGAAATCATTTAGTATTCCCCCCAAAAAAACACTTGAAATATATTCAAAGATTCGCCATCTAACCCTGTCTAGTAAAATCGAACATATTATAGTATTACAGAACCCACATCTTCAACAATTGCAATAACGTTTGTCTAGATTACCAGATAAGGAAAATTGAGGTTTAGAAATTCCCGAATTTTGTATCCGCTCATAATAAAACCAGGAGTCTTTCATCAGCGCAGGTTAATTAATTATCATTTCGGGAGAATGATTAAAATTCAAGTCAGTTGATGACTCTAATGAGGGAATTTCAGTGCCCGTTATTAAATAATTAAATTTGATTAAGTTTTCATATCAAGTCACTTGGTAATTTAAAATTGCAAAGTACATTTAGTCCTCAGCCACATACAAGGCAATTAAGTGTTTTTGATTATACATCACACCTTATAGTAAAATTACTTTAACTTCTTCAATATACGTATATATGAGGACACTGCTGTAATTTTCTACTTTCATGATAATATTCGCGACAGTATTGGATGAACGTTATATAAAAATATGAGTTTTGCCAGACGGAATGGTGAATTATCTTGTAAATTAGGCCAGCGCCATCGTTCTGTTTTCAGAAAAAAAGCATAATAAAACTCTGCATTCTTTATATTTACATTAGCATTGCCTTCAATTACTAATAAAAATATCTCAATTTTGTTGGCGGTCTACTGATATAATACTCGTTTCAGTCACTTTAACATTCAGTGACTGAAACGATTAATACTCGTTTCAGTCACTGAATGTTAAAGTTTCAAGTAAAATGCGTCTTCCTTGGGAGGCAAAGAGAGAAAAAAAATCTCAGGATAGTATATGACGGAACGTATTCTTAAATATAAAGAAATATTTTTTTCTTTCATTGTAAAGAAGAAAACAACAATGTTTATTAATAGTATATGACGGAATGTATTCTTAAATATAAAGAAATATTTTTTGCTTTCATTGTAAAGAAGAAAACAACAATGTTTATTAATAGTATATGACGGAATGTATTCTTAAATATAAAGAAATATTTTTTCTTTCATTGTAAAGAAGAAAATAACAATGTTTATTAATGAATTTTGTATGGAAATGTTACTGAACACGTGTAAAACATTTTTCTGAAGCACTGGAAAGAACAGTAGGCCTTTCCAAATTTGCCATGGAATCATCCTTACGGCACACAAAAATAGCATGATGAAGACGGCAATACATTATCAGGTTTATTATGAAACTTCATCGCCATCACATCACGCCGTGATGAGGTTTCTGAACAACAGAATCAAACTTTGCTTAATTATGGCAAGAGTTCCGTACTCAATCATGCAACATCTAAATGTGATTTACTGAAGAGATTAAGGACACAAGCATGAATTATTGCTATTGCTTAGGACTGCAGAGAGAGAGAGAGAGAGAGAGAGAGAGAGAGAGAGAGAGAGAGAGAGAGAGAGAGAGAGAGAGAGAGATGAATAGTGGTAATAACCATCCTATCGGTTATAGAAAATGACAGTAACAGAAGCAAATAGGACAACTTAGCATAAGAATGGTTTTACAAATTGTATTATTCATAGTTATGTAACAACTTGTTTTGGTATTTAAGCAAACATGATTTGTGGATATCATTCACATGGATGGACAGACTAAGAAGAAAATCATTAATGTTGTAAAAGTGAAATGTAGTTGTATTGTTAGTGACAATCAACGAAAATTGCAGATGAAAGACGGACTATGCGAAAAGGAAAAAACTGTGCTCATTGAGTTGATTGAATATATAAGATCATCAAGATGGTAATAATGTTCGGGTAATGAAAATTAATACCACTGAGTATTATGTTGTTTGGAAAATAACGGCCAAACCTATCAAACTGGACAGTAATATAATACAGGATCTAAGAACAGGAAATGTGGAACTCAGTCTTATCATTACTTCCTTCAATAAATGAATCTCTTATTCAGCTCTTAATTTATGAAAGTAATAGTACATTTTATTCTTGAAACAAAACCACAAATGGGAGAACAAATATATTGGGAATGTTCTAAATATATAAGTATTCGAATTAGTGTTTTTTTCATTCTGTTATCATTCGTACATTTTTTTCCTCTAGGTGGGGGGGCATACTAGTTGAAAAATACTATCTTATATTTATATGTAAGCAAATTTTGCATACTATTGGACAGCGAGAGAGACAGAGAGAAAGAGAGCGCTAACTTTCGGCATAAAAATTCACCATTCTGTATATCTATGCTTGATTTTAAATGATCTCTAAAAGTATGTATGATACACTTAACTTTTATCCTTCAGCCCTGGGCCAGTCATAGTGATATAAGAAAATCAGAGGTCATATAAAAGTAAAGATTATAAATTTCATTCCTTTGATCATATGTTCATAGTTCAAATGTATATTTACAATTACTCTAGTATCACAATATTGGCCAAAGCTCTTGTACTAAAATTCTTCAAAACGCGTTTTTCTTTCTCAGCGTACGTTTGATCAGTAGTGATACATTTCACTTTTTTTCTCGGAAGTAAACAAACATGTTTTATGCCTTTTGGTAACCGATAATATTCATATAGAAATTGAGCAAAAAAGTGAACAGAATACTATAAAAGAATTGACCGACTTTTGTGTCTGTCGTCTTTGTCATACTAACAACATAACGTAAAAGTTTGCGTGTTGAAAGTCCTGTAAATTTTACGTAGTAACCTATTTTTAGCGAGTTCTGACTTCTATCTATTTTCTTTCAGCTTATTGGTCGATAGGATATTTCTGTTACTGTTTCCAATTCTTAATCGCTGCTATTAACAGTTTATACTGCATAGGAAATATTATTATCAAACTGTATTGTGCATTCGTAATATGGGAAATGAACTTTCTAAAATCCTCCAGTAGCTCTAAATCTTTGTCCTTTATAAAGTCTTAATGATTCTGCCACTTTCCTTATATCCTAATAAACCATAATCTTAAAGTTATGATGAAAAAGTCTTTGATTTAAATTCTATTCTAAAAATAACATTAGTTATCAATAGGACCGTTCTCAATTTTCAATAACCCGCGCATGTTTTAAAATATTAATGAATCTGAGTAGTGTTTCTAACTGTATTAAAAAATTACATTAATTTAGATTTCAATCATTCTTTTGTATAAGAACTTCTATTGAAAAATTATCTCTATTGAGTCATATTCTTTAACGGATTAAGCAAAACCAAAGGGAACCGAAAGTAACAAAAGATTTTGCGGACTTTTGTGCTTTTATCATTCTGGAAGCTTTCAGTCGACCACAAGCACCGACCGAGAAGCTTTTGAAAAATGAAGGGGAAAAAAAAAATAATAAAATTCCGGAGAATATCAAACATGATGCGGAGAAGGCCGGATAAATATTGACTTGAATTATTGCAGAGTCAATAACAATGTTTGAAGAAGGTAAACAGCATTACGGGTCTGGCCCAGGTTTACGGTTACCACTGTTCTTTTGTTGATACATAAATATTTTCTCCCCGAAAAGTTTTATTACCGGCAGAATACCAGCGTGCGTACAATAAGCGCAATCATGTGTGACTGTGCATTCGCACGTATGCACTTTTACTTATCGTGTATGAGAGAGAGAGAGAGAGAGAGAGAGAGAGAGAGAGAGAGAGAGAGAGAGAGAGAGAGAGAGAGAGAGGCTGTATATTTATGGAGATGACATCCAATCTATTGTTTTGAGTTTTTAAAGAAAGAAAGAGAAAAAAAAGGTTAAGTGGAAGTTTTCCTAGAAATATCTCTGTTACAGAGACCTTTGAATGTCACGTAAATATTCAAGGGTATTCAGAGCCAAAAATAAATGTTTATTTTTAAAGGTCGATGATAAAAAGATTTGTTAAAAAACATAAAGTAATACAAACTGTGTGTATATATATATATATATATATATATATATATATATATATATATATATATATATATATATATATATATATATATATATATATATATATATATATATGTCATGTGTTTGTGTGAAATGCCGTTAAAATTTAATGCTGGAAAAGGATGGATATACTTTATAAGATTGTAATAAGAGTTGAAGTAGTAATTCCAAGTTAGAGAGAGAGAGAGAGAGAGAGAGAGAGAGAGAGAGAGAGAGAGAGAGAGAGAGAGAGAGAGAGAGAGGGGGAGGAGATTTATAAGATTTTCGTTAAATTTTATCAAAAAGTATTCAAAAGGAAAAGGAATGATAGACTACTGAACAGGAACCATTCCATTTTTTTTTAATCTTTGGATTTGTGTAAATATTAAGTTGAAAACTATACGAGTATATAGATATGTCTTTGTGTTGGTATTTTTATTTGATTGAAGCAAACAGAATTATTTTTCAACGGAAAATACTGACAGCTTGCTTCGTAATCAGAAAAAGTTTATATATATATATATATATATATATATATATATATATATATATATATATATATATATATATATATATATAAATATAAAGTATAATATATGTATATATATATATATATATAATATATAATATATATATATATATATATATATATATATATATATATATATATATATATATATATATATATATATATATATATATATATATATATATATATATATATATATATATATATATATATATATATATATATATATATATATATATATATCAATTATAATATAAATGAATATAGTCATCTTTTATCAAATAATTTTATTCTTCTTCTCATGTCACCGTTGATTCTAAGACTTACTATACTATCGTAACTACCACAAAGTTCCCTAACCCACCCACCCCCCCCCCAAAAAAATCTTTTGTGAACTTTTACAGTTATGCAGGTACTCAACGGCTTTTGTTCCACCTTCATGTGTGCTAAAAATAAACGTATTTCAGGAAAGATATAATGAGTCACATATTCCGAAGGGTTCACGGTTAACATTCTCAACAGTTTTTAAAAAGTTTTGTAGGTTTCGAGCGACCTATAATGAGGACTGGGGAAAGAACAGAAAAAAATTGATGTCTATAGTGAATAGCTAAGTAAAATCTTAAATTACTGTATACCTGAGCGAGTCTGTACGCATTTGTACTTTTTGTCAAAATTTAAAGTTAAAATTTGGTCAAATATATGCCTAAAAATTTTACATGTAAAATTCCCTTCAGTAGCTATTGATTCAGTAGAAGCCATTCTCTGGAGCGGAGAATATATACAAAACATGTAAAAAATGCGCCAATGTTTCTTCGAAGCAATCGAGTTTTCTGTGCAGCGAATATTGCTGCATGAGACTCTCAGCCATGGCCCATGAAACTCTCAGTCGACCGTGGTGGGCTGTGGTGTTGCGGTGCCAGACGCACGATTATGGCTAACTTTAACCTTAAATAAAATAAAAACTACTAAGGTTTGAGGGCTGCAATTTGGTATGTTTGATGATTGGAGGGTGGATGATCAGCATACCAATTTGCAGCCTCTGGCCTCATTAGTTTTTAAGATCTGAGGACGGACAGAAAAAGTGCGGACGGACAGACAAAGCCGGCACAACAGTTTTCTTTTACAGA
>NC_089781.1:13705380-13727880 GCF_040412425.1 Macrobrachium rosenbergii
AGAGAGAGAGAGAGAGAGAGAGAGAGAGAGAGAATTTTTGGAATGAGTTTATTTAATTACATCCCAATACTTGTTGTCAGAACTGAAGAATAAACCTTTAGTATACCTGAGGGATTTACAATGAATTTTCTCTTTCATTCACTTTGTTGACAGTGTTTTATTTATCCCATCTTTTATACGTCTACACGAGTAAGGACAAACAAGGAAATCCTGAGCTTGTGTGTGTTGTGTGTATTTGCTTTGTTATTTAGACCAATGAACCCTGTCCCCCTACTAATTTTTCCCCTAAGGGAAACAAAGCCAGTGGGTTCTTTTGTTTTATTATTCTCATATAACACAACTTTATGAAATCACACTAAGCACGTAAAGACGAGCATTAGCCTGCTAACGAATTCACTACGCTTTGAAATCTTAAACCTCAAAGGAATTGAGACTCTTCAACATTAGGTGCAGGCTTTTGTTTCATTTGATCAAAGGCCTCTTTTGAAAGTCGTTTTTACCACGGAAATTCTTTTAAAACTGAGCTTCTGCATTTACACAACAACTCATTCAAACTAGTCATTCTGTGCAAGGTGGACCAGCACGTGTAAAACTTAATTAGGTCTATGATGTGGCTGATGTTTATTAACTTACCAGCCTTTATTCCAATTATCCTGATCCATATCTATTCTCAACTTTTTATGTAGTCTAGAAATAACTTATATGATCCTCAAGGAGTTAAATAAATAATAAATAAATATATAAATAAATAAATAAATAAACATAAATAAATGAATTATATATATATATAATATATATATATATATATATATATATATATATATATATATATATATATATATATATATATATATATATATATATATAGCAAATTACTATGTTTTCTGGCTTGCGGGATGAAATCTTTGTTTTCGGGGTATGTACAGAAAAATGTGTTGTCAAAACACCTCAAAACACATTAAAACATAACAGCTATTAATGAACTGGATGTATAGTAAGAAAGGGAATTACACCTAAAGCTGAGAAAATGAAACTTGGTCTGTGCGATAAAAAATAATCACTGGGTGGGAAGCTTGGCAATTCTTTAGTTGAATATTCAAAATAAGACGTTATGAGCACAGAGAGAGAGAGAGAGAGAGAGAGAGAGAGAGAGAGAGAGAGAGAGAGAGAGAGAGAGAATAGTACTAAGCAGCGTGAAAGGGAGTCCATTTAACACTTAAGGCAAGGGCGTTGGATACTGAAAGGTCTTACTTCTGGGAGTCGAGAGAAGCTTTTAAATGTTGAGATAAAATTCCTTTCGGTATAAAACAGTCGTGAAGAGGGAGCCTTAAATTTTTCAGACAGCAATTATATCAAGTACGCTTTTAACCTTTTACAGAGCAAGCTTTGCCAGATTATTGTTATCTTTATAATTTTCTCCCCTTTTTCTTAAAAAATGAATCATGTGAACTTTTAATTATTTTCAGATAATGTGGTCTCACGTATATTACAGAAGTGAGTCAGTTGTCAATAATAATAAGTTAATAAATGTAAATAATCATCATAATAAGTTAATCTATGTATGCATTCATAATAATAAGTTAATTAACGTATGTAACCATAAAATAATAAGTTAATCAATGTAAGTAATCATAATAATAAGTTAATCAATGTTAGTAATCATAAGACAGTCATCATGTAAAACACGACGTCAAAATTCTTGATCATTTCTAAAACCGCCATTTCTTTTTTATCTTTGCGAGCTATTTTAATCATGAGAGTCATGGTCAAGGTCACTGGGTCGTGTAATCGTATCTTCCAATAATTAAAAGTTTTGGCCGAATAGACAGTCAGATACAAGAGCGATCTGTAACAGACACAGTGACTTAAAGAAAAGCAACCAGGGAGATGGACGATTTCCTTTCATGTACAGATATGCATAATCATCTCGTTAGCGATAAGAAGGTAAATGTGGCGGACAGAGAGACAGACAACAAACAAACGGGCAAACTAAAAGAAAAAATATAAATATCATAGTTTGCGAACAGTGAATTAATTTAAGGTCAGGAAGGATAGAGTAAAAAAAAAAAAATAGCCTTCAGCGCTGAGCTAAAACCTTGTATGCGCTAATGGTAAAGGTTTGTTATTTTGTGCATATGGTTTGTGAATGGCTGTTTCGGTATGGATGCTCTGAGAGAGAGAGAGAGAGAGAGAGAGAGAGAGAGAGAGAGAGAGAGAGAGAGAGAGAGAGAGAGAGAGATTTTGCAGCGTAACGTTCTACAGCTAATGGAATCACGACTATACGGTACATTCATATTCTGACAGACAATACCCATGTATTGAAAGGTCTGAAAGTTATCAACAAGAATACAAAATATATAGACAGGATCGAGCGTGAAGATATCGGTTAACTTTCATGCATCCATGCATAAAACATGACAGGAGAAGACCTGTGGAGTTACGAAATCTTTCGTTATTATATTTTCAGTATGTCCAGAGATCAGTAAATGGCGCGAGAATCTTCACTACTCATTAATGCTCATAAAATATTCGTCCTCTATTCAATAATTTCAATCAGTCTGGCTTCTCCTTTTTAATCACGCAGCCCGAAATTACATTATCAAAATTCAATCACTTACCTTTTTAACTGTTATTCAATCTTTACCCACTAGTTCAAGGAGCCTGAGCTTCCCTTTTCATGCAGATTTGACAGAAAATTTTCCTTTATGTAGAAATCTGTATTAAACTACATCTTTTCAGGGTTTTATTTATATATATATATATATATATATATATATATATATATATATATATATATATATATATATATATATATATATATATATATATATATATATATCCTTGTTCTTCATGAGTAACATATATTCTGGCCCATTTTGAGTTTATTTGAACGCATCATTACCACTCATTTCTCTGGCTGGCATTATTCTCTAACTAGGTAATAAAAATAAAAATAATATATCAGATAAAATCATTATTACAGAACCCATTACACTTTTTTCTGACATTTCTCTTTGGCATCCGTAATCAACATTTATCAGAAGAATGGGTGTTAACACCACCCAACACATACATATGCATATGCACGTACATAAATGCATGCATTCATGTTCTTGGGGAATAACAAATCACTTTTAAAATTAACGTCATAAAAATAAACGACTGAGTGATCTGAATAAATATTATAACCCGGAAGAGGTTCTAGTGAATAAATATTTATAGTATTACTTTTTAAAGCCTCTCCTACGCAGATTTCTCCTCAAAGTTACATGAACATCTACTACCTTGTGTGAGAGTCATATCTAAAAAGGTAATGCGACTTTTCCAAAGATCACCTGAAACAAAACCTCATATTACCAAGTAGAGCATCAAAACATGCAATAAAGGCAAAGTGTATTTTTGAAGAGTCATCCGTTTAAGTGCGCCATTGTTGTTTGATGTATGTCGTTCATTCCATCAAAAGCTTTGACACCAACATCCAGATTCGCAGGTCAATAAAACCCTTGGAGCTATAGCCCATGAAGTTGTCTGAAAGCATCCATCTCCTTTGAATGACTGTCGTTCAGGACTTCAAAGCAAAGAGAGAGAGAGAGAGAGAGAGAGAGAGAGAGAGAGAGAGAGAGAGAGTTGTGACAGCCTGGAATTCTGATGCTTAAACAGCTTCCTGAGTTTAAACCCTTGGTGGTGATGGAGTAAGGCATGTATTCATTCCACGCATTTGATTTATACATCTCTCAACCACAGGAAAAAATGAAAGACTGCAGGTAGGTCATGATCGGTTTCGACTTTATTTCCAAGCCATAAACAAAGGACTGATACATAAATTTTGTGTATTTTTACCACTATGTATTGTTCCTTTGTTAATGTTAGAGCTCTCGGCTAGCACGCTGTTGGCCCAGCATTCGACTCTCCCACCGGCCAATGAAGAATTTGAGGAATTTATTTCTTGTGATAGAAATTCATTTCTCGTCTTAATGTGGTCCGGATTCCACAAAAAGCCGAAACTGGTAACGACCTACACTCAGTCTTTCATTTGTCCCAGCGGTTAAATATATATATATATATATATATATATATATATATATATATATATATATATATATATATATATATATATATATATATATAATGAAACCCTATAGTTCCCCTTTTGCGGTATTACATATTCCATACATTGTAAAAGAATTAAATATATCTTGAATACCTGCACGTAGTAAGGGCCTGTTGTATTATTCCGAAGTAGGAAAAGCGCACGCACGCACACACACACACACACACACACACACACACACACACACACACACACATATATATATATATATATATATATATATATATATATATATATATATATATATATATATATATATATATATATATATATATGTATATATTTGATGAGGGCTGAGGGCCTACAATGACGCTAAACATCATTCTCTTTCCTGACGATGCCCTGGAATGATGGTTTATGACGGCAATTCCGCTCAGTGCCGTCGTGTTCTGGTCATTGTTGCAGTGTTATTTCTATATATTTGATATTGTGTCTTGTCTTTTGTCTTATTTGATTATTTACAGATTTTTTATATACCTGGTTTTTTCTTACTTATTCTGTATAATTTTCAACTTACATCGCTATTCATTACCTTGCCATTAGATTATAGTTTACTGCAAATCTTTCAGTCCGTTGTATTGTTAGTTCTATTCTGTTTATTCTTACTATCTACTTACTTAAGAGAGTTCTTAATGTTACTTCTGGCAATAATAATTTGAACAAATAATACTGCTGATAACAACGAGAACCATTACTACATTCTTCGGAAGGTATTTTCTACATCACCTTCTCTTATTGCGCAAAAGGAATTTAAAATTTCAATATTTCCCGTAAGTTGTGAATCAAGCTATTGAAAATAAAGAGGATTTCAGAAAATGTACAAACGACCACAATCCCTCTTTGTTGTAATTATTATCTCCTTTGATGACAAAGGTCTATTTTATTAGTTTATCTGTCTTTTTGTTCATCTGTCTGTTAGTTGTATTAAGTGAGAAGGAATAAAAGAATTTCCAAGAAACTTGGTTAAAATATCGAATTGGTAACCACTTCTGATGTGAACGTTTTGCGGAAAGCAATGAAGAATCGACGATTTCCGGGCACATATGGACGTTTTTAACAAATTGCATAATAATCTGTTCATTCTTTCTCTACATACTTTATTAAAACTGCCGCTGACTTGTGCATTCATAAATGTTTTCGCTGGCCGACTGCCTTTGCAGTACCTACATGCCTAGCCATGTCCGTGTTTCATATTTACCCGTATCGTGGAATTTCTTTTGAGGGTCCACGTTACTATGGTGTAGTGTTAGTTATAAAGAAATTTTTATTTTATGAAAAAATACCTACGTATTCCTGTCGCACCTCTCGTCAAATAATATATTACCTATAGAAAATGAGAATGTCAGCGATAAAACGAAACACCGACCACCGTAATTCTTTTTCCCCATTTCTTACCGCACGGTGAGTAAAGATAAGTTTTGGTTAACATATCAGTGGCTTACCATTAATGAACGACAAACGTCTTTATCGAATGAACTCCTGTGATCATGACGAAATCTTACTACAGAAAAGAGTGCATGATTGTTCCTCTAGACACTATTTGTAACTTGAATATCCGTGATCACTGTTTCCATAGAAAAAGTCATAGTTTCTCTAACTATGGGTTAGTCAAGGACCACTTTGTATTCACTTTGCGAGCTTCTACAAAACAGAAAATTGAATCTCGAGCCCAAAGTATTTATTTTTTCCCTCGCCATACCTTTAGGGAATTTTGTATTTCCTTTTCTGTGAATAAAAACGTCGAGGAAGGGAGACCGCACAAAAAGATGGGAGAAAAAAGCCTCTGGGGCTTAAAACTTTTCGTTCCTTCGTGAAAGTCAAGATTGTCGATGAAAGTCCCGAAGGTGTTTGTAGGTTAAAAGGGGGTAACGACAACATTCTCACAATTTAAAGTATTTATCAGTGAGTAATGTCATTTATGTCGGACACATGCATTCATGAATATACATATATCTTCCTGTCTTTGCTATGCTCTTTCTATATATATATATATATATATATATATATATATATATATATATATAATATATATATATATATATATATATATATATAAATAAAGGAATAGTATATATATATATATATATATATATATATATATATATATATATATATATATATATATATATATATATATATATAAAGGAATAGTCAGCGTGGGAGATTTCTGGTATAGGGTGAGTAATTTCCCTGACGCTTATCCTTGTGATTTGTTTATTAATGTGAAATATGAAGTAATTTTTACGCCTTTTTATTGCTATGAATCGTCATGATTCGACCCCATTCCGTTGTGTATCCCTGAACATGGCGTCTTCTGTTTTTTAATTGAAATCAGATACACTTCAGGTAATGACAGCCAAATTCGACTTATGATCATGAATTAGTAATTAAGTAATTTCCTAAATGGAAATAGCACTAGTGTGACTGCATTTAACTTAAGAAATGAAAAAAAAAACCTTGGATTTGTCACCATGCGATAAAAGAATAAATGATTCAGGAGCTATTATTACTAACTGTCGACTTTGTAATGATTTACAGAAACTCTGCTTTTATGCATCTATGTATGGGCACATAAGACAATGGGATTTCTTCAAGAAATAATTACTATTACTACTACCGATAATAATAATAATAATAATAATAATAATAATAATAATAATAATAATAATAATAATAATAATAATAATAATAATAATTAGGAAGGTAACAGACCCCTCTTTCAAGCATGTTTTGTTAAAGAGGATGGAAGCATCAGTGGAATTGAGTTTATATATGGTCTTCTCAATTCTTCTTATAATTTTCTTCTCGTCAGGGCTGATATTTTTGCTGATAACTGGCCGATGTTCATAGTCTGGATAAGGACTATGAACATCGGTCAGTTATTAGCAAATATCAGCCCTGACGAGAAGAAAATAATAAGAACTGAGAAGACCATATATAAAATCAATTCCACTGATGCTGCCATTCTCTTTAACAAGATAATTGTAATTATAATGTTTACCTGAATTGTTCATTTGATGTAAAAACCGCGTTACCGAGAGGGAGAGAGAGAGAGAGAGAGAGAGAGAGAGAGAGAGAGAGAGAGAGAGAGAGAGAGAGAGAGAGAGACTCCTTTTGTCCTACAGATAGGTCGACCTTCTCTGCCAAAATCCCACAAGAAATTCTTGGTCAATTGAGTCGCTTTACATAACCTTCCTCGTCTTTTCCCCCTCACGACCCCTGGTGGTTTCTTAGATTTTATTTCAGTACATGTCTGTATTTTCTGGATTTTGTTTTATTAATTTTGTTTTCATAGGAAACACGATATGCTTAAGAACACAAGTGCCTGAAACGAAGTCACCGCTTAGGAAAATGCTTATTGAAAGTTTATAGGGATTTTGCCATATGTCGATTATTTTGAAGTGATTACGGGAAATTTTTTTTTTTGTCTGTATTAGCACTGGATAGTCAATTTCTATTATGAAGTTTTCAGACAGAACTCTCTCTCTCTCTCTCTCTCTCTAAATATATAAATATATATATATATATATATATATATATATATATATATATATATATATATATATATATATATATATATATATATATATATATATATATATATATATATATATATATATATATATATATATAAAACTTAATATATATGAATCTATATGAATATATACGCATGTGCATATATATTATCCATATCTATCTATATCAACCTATCTATCTATCTATCTATCTATATATATATATATATATATATATATATATATATATATATATATATATATATATATATATATATATATACATATATGTAATGTGTGTACAGTATGTCTATTTCATCCTTTGGATAAAAAAAACGGTTATTTCTGCATCGATGCATCAACAATCCTTTCCTTAAAGAACATATCAGTCATATTCCATAAAGTAATTGTGACGGAAAACAGAAATAGCAATTCACTCAATCGCTATTTCAGATTCAGGTCGAATGAAAAACACAAACTGAACCGGAAAGCGCCGTAACATTTATGGCAGAAGTTTATGACCCATTTCATCTCCTCTTTCATAGTTACGAGTCCCTCGTCTCACAAGTTGCTGCAGAAGTCGCTTCCGGGGGATTTGCCCCGGAGGGGGCTCTGACCCAGATGCGGAGTAAAATGTTTAAATGGAGCAATCGTTTTATTTACGGAAAATATTGCTCCTACTTCAGGGTTACCTAGTCTTTTGAGTGTAGATATCTGAGCCTGTTTGTACAAATACAGATATTAGACTCTTTCAACTGTCTGTCTTTCGAGCAGTAATGCAACGGCTATTTGCACAGTTGCTATATATATATATATATATATATATATATATATATATATATATATATATATATATATATATATATATATATATATATATATATATATATATATATATAGAGGAGCCTCGATGGCTCGGTCGGTAGAGCAGCAGACTCGGACCTCATAAGAAGTCTGTGTCGCGGGTTCAAATCCGCAGCCGGCCGGTCAGACGGCGGACACTTTGCTATCCATGTAGACACCCCGAGATTATGTATGTAATCAATGGATAGGTTTGCTGAACGCAAATGGGTGTTACAGACTAATACACACACAAACAAAGCCACTCCAACATCTTCTAAAAACATAACAGACGCCTTACACGTCTCGAACTGTCGGCCTAAACCGCTCACGTCTCCTCGCTGCTAGGGGAAGGGGAGCTGGGGATTTGCCACGATACATATACACATGTGCTCCCGGGGTCTAAGCGACGTCAGGCAGGGCAGCCAATCGAGGCTACGGCCTACCCCAACACCAAATCAAAGTCCTTCAAAAGAAGGCATCGTGCTTACCCTATATGAAAAATGGGAAAAGGCATGTTAAACGAAGAAAAATATATATATAAATATATATATATATATATATATATATATATATATATATATATATATATATATATATATATTATATATATATATATAGCGAAACCAGGCATTTATATATATGCCTGAAATATATATATATATATAAATATATATAGTGACATATATATGATCCCCCAGAGGCCAGTACTAAGATGGCGAAACCATGACTCAATTTCACTGTTTCGCCGTGTTCAGACAGCCCAGCGTCAAATGCACTTAGTCTCACTGTGTTTAGTACCCCCAGAGGATCAAATGTACTAGTGCACGGCGAAACCTGACAACTACACAGTTTAAAATGCCGTGTTCAGATATCTAGCCCCTGGGCCGTCAAATGTATCTCACCGTGTTTATATAGCCCCTGGGGATCAAATGTATATATATGCATATATATATATCTGTCTGAAATTTATAGTATATATAAATATATATATTTTTCGATATATATATATATAATATATATATATATATATATATTTTATATATATATATATATATATATATATATATATATATATATATATATATATTATATATATATATATATATATATATATATATATATATATATATATATTATATATATATATATATATTTATATATATGTATATATATATATATATATATATATATATATATATATATATATATATATATATATACATACACATATATATGTGTGTGTGTGTGTGTGTGTGTGTGTGGAGGGTCGGACCAACCCCTTCCATTCCACATGCTCACGTAGAAGCCCGTGGTGAGACAGGCCGGCTATTTCATATGAAGGACAGTAGTAATAATATAACAATATGCAAATCTTCCCTTTGCCCACATATCACTTCACAACAGTACAGTCGATTCTCCTCTTCTCGTCAAGGGGCTTCCCATTACCCCTGGAGGCACCCGCCGCTCCAAAGCCATAATTTACACTGAATGTGAAATTGGTTCAGAACGATAAGGACAGTAACACCAATTGGCGGGGAACCCGATGCCATATCTCTAATGCTCCTACTATCCGATTCGTTTAGAATGATGACCTTTTAAGTGATGCCGTTTAAGTGCCTTCCAGATGAAGTGTTTTTGCTTTGGTGGGTTAATGTTCAATAAATGTATTTCTCTTTGTGTCTCGCTTTATCTCTCTCTTTTTTCTCAGTCTCTCTATCCTCCCCTCAATCTTCCACCGCCCCCCTCTCTTTATCTCTCTCCATCTTTTTCCCAACCCCCGTCTCTCTCTCTCTTTCTTTTTCTCTCTCCCCAACCCAGCCCATCTCTCTCTCTCTCTCTCTCTCTCTCTCTCTCTCTCCATCTTCTGGCCCAACCCCCGTCTCTCTCTTTCTCTCGCCACCTCAGGCAATCTGGGTCGTGATGAAACCGCCGTTTGCCCTAATGCCTCTGGATTAAATTAGATACAGCGGGAGAGTGTCATCCAGATTCATAGTAAGAAACATTTACACATCGGCAATCGAGGTCCCGTGCCAAAGGTGTGAGGGATGATCGCAAGCTTTCATTGAAGTTATTTATTTAATTGCCCGTTGCAAATGTTATAAAATATCAGTGACAAGCTTAATCTTTAGTAACTCCCGTTTTAGTTTTCTGTACAAGAAAACTATTGTTCTGCCTTTGTCTGTCCGTCCGCACTTTTTTCTGTCCGTCCTCAGATCTTAAAAACTACTAAGACTAGAGAGCTGCAAATTGGTATGTTGATCACCCACTCTCCAATCATGAAACATACCAAAATGCAGCCCTCTAGCCTTTATAGTTTTTATTTTATTTAAGGTTAAAGTTAATCATAATCGTGCTTCTGGCAACGATATAGGACAGGCCACCACAGGCCCGTGGTTAAAGTTTTTTTACTTGCTTTCTAATACCTTCGGTGTTTAACATATATGTTTAATTCCTCTCTTGATGATTCATACATGTTTAGACATTTCTCAGTCTACCTGATAATTCTCTTCTGAACTGAAAATATTAGCGTCTTTATTCTTTCTAATACCTTTGTTAACAGTGATACTAAATGGTTCTTACAATTATTTAATCCACACACACAAACATACATACACACATATATAATATATATATATATATATATATATATATATATATATATATATAAAAAAAATATATAATATATATATATATATATATATATATATATATATATATATATATATATATATATATATCTATATATATATATATATATTGATACTACATTGATCTCACATTTAACTATAACCTGAGAGACACGCACGGTTTTACTGTTGCGATAGTAAGAAGGTATTGAATAATCTTGTTATATATCCTTAAATAACAGAAATTTTATAATTGCATTTGAATCGTATACAAGTTTGCGGCTGTGTATGTGCTTATAGTTTTGTGTATATTGTATCTTATTAGATAAAATATTATCAATAAACATTCATGATAATGTAAGTTCGTTAAATGCATCAATTTATTTTATTATGTTTCATACGTCTTATTTATGTTGCCAAGAACGAGCGCCTAAGTGCGCTTAAAGCCAAGTGACAAAGAAATGCTCACATTCGGATAAAATTGTTTTTTTTTTTCTGGTTTTGTCTTTACACTGATATACAGCCTCGATACACGTTTGGTATCTTTGGTGAGTCCAAAGACCTTCCCCAGGCCTTCGGCCTTACACCTATAAACACTTCACCACAACCACATTACACCCCAAGGCAACGGCCTATGCTGCAATAAGGTCAATTTAATCTGAAGCTAACCAACCAGCCAGCCATGTATTAAGAGGGAAATCATATTTGATTTCAGAAGCAAATTAGAATTAGAGAAGGGTTGAAGACGCATTAGGTGAGCATTTAATCGTTGCAACTCTAGCCCATGGATATGATGGCTCGTTTTCCCTGTTAAGGCGGATTCTATTACATAAACACAAATAGTTAATGGACGCAAGTGAAAGTGGGATCATCTATCAGCTCTAAAGCAACGGAGGACTCAAAATCATTTGGTTGACGAGTAGGTTGCAAATCTCGTAATTACGTATTTCCTGCAGTCTCTAGCGACGTTTTAACATGATTGAATTGATATTCAATCACCATGTGTGATTTTCAATGGACCACATTTTATCATATCTCATCACATGAATGTCGATCAAACAATTAGTAAATTTTCCAGTTTCCAATGTTAGTAACACACTTTTAGACAAAATCGTGAATAGAACAAAAAGTGCAAATATTAATAGCGTGAATAGTCTGCATTTTAGAGAGGTCAAATAGGTTAAGTGGCACCGGTGAAATCTGAACCGGTTAGGTTTCCCTGTTTTCTACGCCCAGTTTGGTGCAGGTAAGAAAGGGCGAGGGAAGGTGGTAAGGTGGGAGAGAGATTACCAGAGTAAAGAAAGTTAGAAAATTAGGTTAGAATGTAAACTAAACAATGAATAGTGCAGCAGATGTTTAACAAAAAGGAATTCTTCTCGGTCTTCTCCCGGGAGCCTAAAGTCCCCGGCATGATGGAGGGGACCTCCTCAGCTCCTTTTTGGGTAGAAACCCGAGGGAGTAGAGTGCTTTTTAATTATATTTTTGCATATGGCAAAATTAATATTGAAAGGTCATCTCTTTTATTGATATACAAATAATTTTTTATATCGGTTAATAATAATAATAATAATAATAATAATAATAATAATAATAATAATAATAATAATAATAATAATACGTAGGCCGCAACAGCGACACCATCATTCATAAGTTTTCAGCTAACGAGGGTACCTCGCCAGCCAATTATTGCGCGAGTTTCGTCCTCAACCAATCAGCGGTCACCAGGCATTCGACCCCCTTAGACCATCTCGTATATAACGAGCGGGAGTCACCACGATAGACTTTTCAGGGCTGCTCAAGACGCAAGAGCCCGTGCAGGCAAGTTGCTGGCTTAATCTAAAACAACAACTATCACAATAGACAGTCTGCTCTCGTCTTTCAGTGTTAAGAGCCTGAGCCGGAATGTGCCCTAGAACAAGACTAATGACGACAACAACAACAACAACAACAACAAAAAAGCAAGTTGAGCTGAGAAAACTCTACGTGGACTGAACGCCATATTTCGATTACTAGCGACGTTACACTGTAACTGTCATGGTGTATTCTTCCAAAATAAAACTAAGCTAGTTTGAAACTGTTTTCCTCTCCAATGTGTAACGTACATCACCGAGTTACTGGCAGAAAGCAGTAACCCTCAAAAATGAATTTATAGTTAGGCAGAGAAAACTCTATATAAACTGAATGCAGCTGATGAAGCTTTCACTTTCAACAACTACAAAAGAAATAGTAATAATAATAGTAAAGTTCTTTAGCTTTTGTCAGCAAAAGTGGAAGTAATATTATGACAATAAAAGTAATGTCGATTATAAGAAGCAGGATAAAGTATGAACATCACAGAGTACTAAAAGGAAAAATTATATTTTCATTTTGGGACTTGTTGAGGAACCAAACTTTTAAACAGAACGCCTTTCATTTATGATTTTATTTCGAGTTTGGGATCTTTGTTTTGAATATCAGCCGCCGTGACCTTCTTTATATTCAACGAACCTGTTGGTTTCCAATTAAGGAGAAAATATAAACAAAACAAATTCGTAAAATGGGTTGGGAAACGAAAAGAAAATTAAATGAATTTGGATTTCTTCTGTTCAGGGAAGTATCTTTGAATATGCTTTTCATATATAACATGTATTTTATCAGTTTTTTCCTGCAGTGGAAATAGATGATACAAGGATTTGAAAATAATTTTATTCATGATAAATTGCGCCTTGCGAGATTGGTCTAGGAATTTTTTATCTAGAATTTTTATCGTATAATCATTTTGCACGAAGCTTTTTGTGATTTTTGTTACTGGCACAGTTCTCTCTCTCTCTCTCTCTCTCTCTCTCTCTCTCTCTCTCTCTCTCTCTCTCTCTCTCTCTCTCTCTCTCTCTCTCTCTCTCTCTATATATATATATATATATATATATATATATATATATATATATATATATATATATATATATATATATATATATAATAATGTATGTGCGTATGCATGTATTTATATACTTGAATAAGAACCATAAGAAGGGAGGCTAGAGATGAAATGAGTGGAGACTGGTAGAAAAGAATTTACGGGCGAGACATGAGTTGCAGATTCTGAATTTTTAGAATTCGCTTTTATTAACATCAACTCATCTCTTACAAGAAGCGGGTATCAGAATCCTCTAGGATAATTTTACCCGCTGCTTTCCTCATCTTCTGCTGAGGAAGAACCCCTCATCATCTTATTTCATTAAAAATTCATCTCCCTTCCACGACGTTCCCCGCTCATACTGAGATGAGTTGCATCATCCCTATTCATGATGACGCTCACGTGTTTTATTTATTTACTTTTTCTGCTCAAAACATCTCAGACTTCCGTTAGCACCGAAACTGAGTCGATTCCGCGGAAAGCATCGTAGTGAAATTCGATGACCGAATTGGAATCCCATTACGGAAAAAAAAAGTTTCGCTGTAACTTTCATCCCAAGTGTAAGAATCCCACGTTCGTCTTTCATTAAGGGAAGAGGGAAGGAACCAGGATGCATTTCTTGAAGGAGTGGTGATGACTGCATCTGTGGGAAACGGGATTGAGAGAGAGAGAGAGAGAGAGAGAGAGAGAGAGAGAGAGAGAGAGAGAGAGAGAGAGAGAGAGAGAGATGCGATTTATTTTCTAAAAAGGAAGATGGAAGAATGACGAAAAACCTCTGACGTGGGAGTTTTTGCAACTATGCTCACAAACAAAAAACTAACGTCCTGATTAAAGAAGCCACAATGAAGACTGAAAGCCTACTGGGTAAATGAGAGTAGCCGGGAATGAAGAATATGCCAGCACTCACAGAGCAAAGAATAATTTTGCAGGAAAAAAACTGTTAGAGTGATTTTGACGCTGATTCATTTTACTAGGAAGCATATAAGGCGAGGTTACAGTATCAGTAACGATAAAATTAAGAAGAAAAGAGTGAGTAGAAAATATTGTGATCAAAATATGTAAGTTAGGAATAAGCAAGAAAGGAAGGTATGGGTGAAATGTCAGACTAAAATTGAGGGGATTAGAGAAGTGAAATGGAAGATTAACTGAATGCTTGTAGCTAACATTACCATTGTTACAAACAAACAATATGTTTACAGAGATGAGTGGCTATTAAACCTGGCGTCACAACATTTGGGTTATTGACGCTGAGCGGAGAGTGGAAAGGAGATCCTCTTTATTGAATAAAGTAAACTGCTTTATACACACACACACACACACACACACACACACACACACATATATATATATATATATATAATATATATATATGTATGTATGTATGTATATATATATATATATATATATATATATATATATATATATATATATATATATATATATATATATATATATATATATATAATAATAATAATAATAATAATAATAATAATAATAATAATAATAATAATAATAAAGGAAACGAAAGTCGAGACAAATCAAAAAGATTTATTGTAAATTGAAGTCCCTATTGTTAAAATCTATGAACTTTTTGTGGGACGCGCGCGTGTGTGTGTGTGTGTGATGAGATCTGCGTTGCAAAAGACAAATGAGAAAGAAAACAACAAAAACACCATAAATCAGACAAAAATTCCTTCCCTTGTCACCGACGTCAACAATATCTCGAGTATTTTTGGGTGTTATGTACAACAGCTATGGTGTTAGAAAAAAAAATGATTACCGTACGGAAATGATTTGTACTGGATCCACTCCGACTCCCAACAAGATTCTTTGGAAGAAGGGTCTCGTAGTAGTTCGTCAATGTTAGGGATGTTTTATTTTAAATTTTATAGATAGCGTGACGAATTATCATTCATGGATGTTACAGTTGTTATACCTACATAAATGAGCTTTAACAATAATTTTTTTTAAGTCTAATTATAACAAAACTTAATTTTTAATGGCCATAGAAACTCACCTCAATAACTGATTCTGTAATAAAGGCTAATAAACCTTTCAGAGTTCCTATTTTACAGTTCATGATGCAAATTAAGACAAAATTTCATCTTCATGAATTCGTCGACGATAGTACGAACAAACCTATTATACGAAATCAAGGGCTAATGGCCCATAGCGACTCCGAGTCGTTACGGAGCCAAATGTCACCAACTAATCCCAGAGACTAACCGGAAACGTTCCTCTCATGGCGTTTCCTGTTACGTCTCTGGCAGAGTCCGGTCTGAATGGCTCTTTCATTCAGGTGGTGGGTTTTCATTTTTGTTTCATCACGTAAGAGTTTTGAAAAAGCTGTAGTCTCATTCAAAAAAATTAAATTTATTTGAGCAAACAGTAGATATTGAATGGTAGTTCCGTAAGATTTGTTCAACAGCAGCACTGTAATTCGGAATATCATTGTCTATGTATCAGTTGCTGTTTTGTAATTAGTAAATTCCAACTCCTAAAGAATTTGTAAAATGAAGAATGTCTGCTATATGGATGTTTATCCCAACCAATTCGGTTCCTGACATTTTTTTTGTGATATTCTAATCACGCTTGGTCTCTTGCTTCTGTGAAATCTTTTTATGGAACTAGATTATTCAAGCTTTTAGGGATATGGAAACAGCATGTCTGATACTGAGACGAAGCAGTGAAATAGATGCTAGTTGTTCAAGCATGGCCAAAGTACACTCTTTAGTGTTTGTTAACTATGCCAGAGTACTTCATACTTCAAGACTTCCCTTCCCACTTGCATATCTCCTATTTTACCAGTATATTTATTATAATAAGCATTTAAGCATACTGGCTCAATTGAAAGACTTGGTTGAGAGACTTGAAGACGTATCAGTTGAAATATTGACAAATGACTGTATGCTTGGTGATGTTTACAAAATCTCTCTCTCTCTCTCTCTCTCTCTCTCTCTCCTCCTCCTCCCTCCTCCTCCTCCTCCTCCTCCTCCTCCTCCTCCTCCTCTCCTCCTCCTCCTCCTCCTCCTCCTCCTCCTCCTCCTCCTCCTCCTCCTCCTCCTCCTCCTCTTCTTCTTCTTCTTCTTCTTCTTCTTCTTCTTC
Organism: Macrobrachium rosenbergii; assembly: GCF_040412425.1. Classification (NCBI taxonomy): domain Eukaryota; kingdom Metazoa; phylum Arthropoda; class Malacostraca; order Decapoda; family Palaemonidae; genus Macrobrachium; species Macrobrachium rosenbergii. The sequence continues at coordinate 13,722,475 of NC_089781.1, forward strand.
TTCTTCTTCTTCTTCTTCTTCTTCTTCTTCAGCATCCGAGACTTAGATTCTCCTTCGAACCCACTGATTTTTTTCTGACAAATTTAACTCCGAAACGAGTAACAACCATCAACAACATTATGGAATGATATAAAAATTACATACTTACATACATACATACAAATCATCAAAGGACATTGTTTCAACATTCGCAAAATGAAATAAATCACCTGAACCAATATTTAGAATAGTCATGCACTTTAATACCTGTTGATTGACATAACACTATTCTGTAAAGAAAGACAATAATGTTAACAATTTCCAGTTCTGCATTTACCGAGCGGGACAGCTTAAACAATGCTGAACCTTCTATGATATATGACGAAACCTTAAAGCGAAATGTTGATTGGCTATATTTAGCGAGAAGGACTCCGATTAACTTGACCAAATTACTTGCAGTCAACATTGCGCTTAAACATTATAGGTTTTAAAGGATATCCAAGGTTGAAGTAGTTTAATATCTTTAAATATGGAGAAACAGGATAATTCCATAAACTTTTCCAAACCAGTACAAATGTTTAAGGTTAATAATAGCCGTTGTTCATCGTAAGTGCTCCTAAAAGTTTGTAGACTTTAAGGAAATAAAAGCATACCGGTTTCAGTGGCTATAATAAATATATTACAAGCGAGCTTGCAAAATAAGAAAAAAATCAATTTCTAGTTTTAATTCATAATTCATTGTTCAGTTCCAGCCATAAAGACTGATGGAAGGGTAATATGTTTGTTTACACGAGAGGGAATCCTTGTGAGGCTCCCAAAGTTACGGTTTGTTTATTCCAAGGCGAGGATTTCTCATCTTCAACAACATATCATTCATCTTTCAAATCATGATCGTTTGTCCGGATAACGGCATCCATTTTTCATTGTTGATCTCTTCCACTTTTCGTAACGAATGTTGTAAGCAAGAAAACACTAGCAAGGGTATTCATGTGTACGAAGGAATAGCGAAGTAAAATAGAGCAATCATGTTTTTTAAGTAATTCTGTTTCCATTCATTTCTAAAATGATATGAGAAAACGCCTTCATTTTGTAGTATTGTATTTGGATATGTTACCAGCAAATTAATTATTTATTTCCTTATTAATGACAGATTCAAAAGAGGTAAAGGCCTAAAATTATATATCGACGGCTAACCTTAGTGAGCAGGGCGCAATTAACCAATAATCTTGTATTCTGTGGTTTGTTTATATTTCATAATAACTTGTTTCCTTATATAAAACCAAAAATGAAGAGTGTATTGCAGTTTTACTGAACAGAATAAACATGATTGTAATTGATTTTCTCATTAGATATTGAAAAATTGTAATTGAAATAAAAATAAAGACTGACTGATTGATTTATAGATTTTAGGCATACATGCCAAGCACTGCGGCAACTAAGGACATTCAGCGCTAAAACGGAAATTGTCAGTAAAAATTTGAAAGGTGTAACAGGAGGAAAACCTCGCAGTTGCACTATGAATCAATTGTTAGGAGAGAGTGGACATTAAGATGGAAGAAAGAGAATATGAACGGAGGTACAGTAAAAGGAATGAAAGCAGTTGCAGCTAGGGACCGAAGGGACGCTGCAAAGACCCTTAAGTATTGCCTACATTGCACCGCATGAGGTGCACAGACAGCATTACCCTCCTACGGGGATAAATAAAGATTAAAGATTGAAATAAGAAATGTTAATTGACAAAAATAATAAATAAAATAGTTTAGTAAAAATAACTTAGTCTAGAGAGAGAGAGAGAGAGAGAGAGAGAGAGAGAGAGAGAGAGAGAGAGAGAGAGAATTCTGCAACCTGATATTGATCACTATAGCGTTCATTGTTGATCGACATTTGTTACTGGAAATCTGTCAACTCTTGTCCATATGCAAACAGAAACCCTCATTCTGTATTACCAATTGTATCAGAAATTGAAGAATCAATTAATATAAAAATATATAAGCGTCCATTCGTCATACAGTATATTTTGTGAAACCTTTTATGATTGACGTTTTCAGCAACTTCGCAAAAATAGGAAAAACAAAAACCGAAAATTATTGAGATGGTGTACATCAGACAAGTGATAATTTTTAAGGCGTCTCTTATAATGAATAGCAACAAATTTTAGCATTAAACAAATTAAAACTTTCTAATATACAAAGCACGACGATGATAATGAATTTCCTTGAAATAATTGCTTATATGTTTCTTTGATAAATACACGCGTATCAAATTGCATTACAAATTAATGGGGAAATTTACTCTTCCTCTCACACACTTTAAAGAAACATGCCTTATATGTAAGTCTCTTGGGAAGCCTTTATAAATGATTATTTCTCGAATGGGGTCCTCTCATTTAAGTGGTGCAGCCTACGCCTCGTTCGTCGACTGACAGTATCCCCTGGAGATTCACTGAAGGTTACCCGTGATCATTAAACGTAATTAGAGAGTCACGCCTCGTGGATACGTTTTGGAAATAGAAGGAAATTGAAACATTACCGAGAGCATTACGGTATTAGGAGCCTGATTAACCCTATCACATAGAATTCTCGTAATGTTTCCGAGATTTCCTTTAGACTGCATTGTTCTTCGGACTTTACTGTTCGTCTCCACGTGCAGACTGTGACCTTCACCTTTTACACTTTCCGAGAAGGTCATGTTTTGGCAGGTGATAGTTTTTGTCGTTAATGCTGAGCAAATTTTACGCTGCAATCGTTGAACACTGTAGAGGGAGGACGTTAATGCTATAAAATACATAGCACTAAAATAAATGAATAACGTAAAAAAATGAAAAAACATAAAACTAATCCAAAGAAGACTTATAATAAAACCTACTGAGAAAAATCAGGGAGAATTTTGGAAAGACACCACCAAAGTATGCGTTTATAAATCAAAAGAACGACCATATCTTGAATGTGGTATTACCTCCCCCCACCCCATTTCCCCAAAACCCCCCTAACAAAATCTCTTCTACTTTTAATTAACTAAGGAACACATCCGTCTACCACAATCCACGTTATCACCTTGTAATAAATATGAAACCTAAAATACAGTGGAAATATTAAGATTTTAAATTGGGAATCCTCATTTAATAGCGGATGATCCAAAGTGTTTTCCGACTTCTGTAACCATTTTACGCCACGTTTTCTAACCAAATTTAATCTTATATTCATACCAACCGCGTGAGAGACTCGAGAAGATTAGGGACTGGAATTTGTAATCAACGGCACCAGGAACGGAAATGTAGATACCGGGGAAACAATTCTCTCTCTCTCTCTCTCTCTCTCTCTCTCTCTCTCTCTCTCTCTCTCTCTCTCTCTCTCTCTCTCTCTCTCTCTGTTAGCCCAGAATTTTTGGTCATTATGGTATGTTTTTCTACATTTAGAAATCTAATTTTGTGGAAAAAATTATCAGAGACGTAGTTGCATCAATTTAACTCTTTCCTACTGGCATTTAGACAATGAATATTTATGAAACATTAAAACCTAATACATGCATTATCTATTAAAGGCTCATTAGTTTGATAGAAAAAGTGAAAATAGAAACAGAAGTGGAATCTGAGAATTTACGATAACTGGTATGTATACTTGTGTGCCTAAAACTTAAGTTTTAGTGTATGCCATGAGTTCTTGCAGTGATGTTTTAATTTATGTAAGATAGAATATCTATTTTTTCAAGTCTAAAAACCCTATTAAATAAAAATAATATGTCTATGGTTTATGATGTACCTAGTGGCAAAATTTGTAGATCAAATATATAATACATATTATCAAAAATTCCGTACCCAATAAATACTCAAAGGTAGTGTATATCCGGGAAGAAATTTCACCGATCATGTTATGACTGAAAGCCATAACTGTTTCAGTTGTTAAAATGATACTTGCAGCAATTATTAATAAGTTTTTTTAAAGGAGACAGGAAATAAATAGGGTTGTGATGGCAGCATTTCTAAGTATTTTATGAGAAATTCCATTTTGTTTCCATGTGTATGAAAGGCGAAACTCAAATCACGTAATACTGTACGGCATCTTGAATTGATATTCATGCTTATAAGATTACCTTCACTATGTAACCAACGTAAGAAATGGTTAATGTTATTGAAAGAATGAACAAAATGAAAGGTATTCAGATACTTAATTGCATTCTGATGTAGCAGTCATGGTTATGATAACGCCATCTTTACATACCTCATGCAAAATTGTAGTTACTTTCCATTTACATAATTACCACATTTGTAAGGTAATCTGCATACCGCACAGATTTTCCTTCCATTTACATAATTACCACAATTGGAAGGTAATTCTACATATGTTAAAGTATCTTGCAAGGTTCTCTTATCTCTGTATACTGAGTACTTTATTTTATTCAGCAAGATGTGAAATCATTTACCGAATACAGAGTTCAGTTATCCATGTTGATTTTGTTTTTGGAAAATCAGACCTTTTTACAACAGTTGTTCTTTTCGGTATTCTGATGCTCAAATTTAACTCATTCAGAGTATGTTTATTAAATTCTTCCCTTCTTATGCCAAATTAATTTATTGCTATTACATGAATTACGAAAATGATAATAAGTATGTCCACTGCCATTTATATTTCGTGGCGTTAGCCCTAAAAATGAGAAGTCATTGTTATATCTTTGTATCTTTGTTGTGTTTTTTGCATCTAGGTAACAAGTCAGATCAAGCGCTAAAACTGAAGCATTGACTCATCATCTATGAAATCCCGAAAATTAGGAATGAAATGACAGAGCTAAGTGATAATGGAAACAAAAGTAAAATTTCTTTATGCGGATTACGAGCGGCCCTCAAATTACCAAACACAAAGCATAACGCGAGTCACAGAGTACCAAAGTTTTACATCAGCTGATTATCGTCTCGTTTCCTTTATTTTTTGCTTGATTTGGCCCAGGCTTTTGTACTGCGTCATCTCAAGGAAGATGCATTGTTCCTCCCGAATAATCATGAAATCCGATATATTTTTCTAAATGGTAACTGGTTTCTTTATCAGAAATATTTTTCGTAAGACGTTATCGTGGTTTTTAAAAACACTGCAATTGCATACTTGTCATTTGTGACGTGTATTTAAAATACGATACGCGTGTGTTTGTGTGTATGCATGTGTATGTGTGAATCGTTTACAACGAAAAACAAAGAGTACACAATATCTTCCGCGATTTTTCTCCCATACCCCTGAACCTCACGGCCTGAATAAACAACATTTTTTTCTCCAATGTTGTTTTAAAAGTCTCGGTCATCCCAGAACGGAAAAGAAGTCTTTGTTGTTTTGCAGCCGAATGAATTGGACTATTTTCGTTCTTGTTTTTATCCCTTACCTTTTATCCCCCATTTTTCATTAACTTTGTCTTTCAAGTGACATTCTCTTCAGGGCTCAGTGA
>NC_089781.1:13735380-13755380 GCF_040412425.1 Macrobrachium rosenbergii
ATATATATATATATATATATATATATATATATATATATATATATATATATATAATTATATATGTGTATGTAAATATATAGAAATATTTGCATGTGCTCTTGCTCTTACTTAATGTTATGCATAATCTTACTGAACATATGAATCATAACATGATTGTATTAAAACGCTAATCTTCGATCTCTCTCCGTATTCTAAATAGATTACTTTGGACTATCTCTGTAGAGTAACTTGCCCAACTACCAGCCCTCAAGCGATTAGTGTTAAATTTGATTTTCATTATTTTTGACAATTTTATTCCTTAACGCTAAATCAAAGATACATATTTATCTTGAACTGTGCCAAGATCACCTTCCAAACACTTCAAAATATACTTATCTGATATAGAAAGGATGCCTTAACTATTTTCATCCCAGTATGGCTTTTAAATCCTCCCTAACAGTAACTGGATCAAGTGTTATAAAGAAATTCAGAACCCATCAGCTGACAGGCTGATATATACTTGTATAGTAAGCTAACGTCTGTCATTCATTCTCCTAGGTCTGTTGCTCCTCTCTCTCTCTCTCTCTCTCTCTCTCTCTCTCTCTCTCTCTCTCTCTCTCTCTAGCACTGATGTCATTTAGTGTTTAATGAGAACATTTAGTAGTATTTTCCCTGAAGGAGACAATTGAAGCACTGATTAGTTAATAGTTATTAGGAACAAATGATGGTTGTATCGAATGCAGCTATTATATATTTAATGAAAGTATTCCCATGACTTTTAATAAACCATATACAAATAAAACTACGACCTTTATATATATATATATATATATATATATATATATATATATATATATATATATATATATATATATATATATATATATATATATATATATATATATATATATATATATATATATATATATATATATATATGTATATATGTATACTGTATATACATATGTATATGTATATATATATATATATATATATATATATATATATATATATATATATATATATATATATATATATATTGTATGTGTGTGTACGTATGCTGTAGGGACGCATAATATTTAGTTATACTATATAATATTTAGATAAAAGGCAAGCTATCCTAAAGTTAAGTAGACCACCAATCTGGAGAAGAGACCTCACATAAAAGGTCTTTCCGATGCGAGTTTTCATTACGAGACAAATTTTCGTGAAATGGGAAAAGTCAGGAGAAGTTTTAATGAAAAATCTTTGTGGCTGCTGATGACCGGCTGATAAAAGTACTTTTACTCGTTTTTATTTTATTTCTAAGGAATACCGAATTCAGCAAAGAGCTAAACAATCGTAGGAACAAGATTTAGTGTAGAAACTGTTCTATGGTGCAAGTTGAGCCATAGGTTGCATATTTCTTTAAGAACATTGATATTATGGGTCATAAACATTATAGACTGATACCCTTTCCTTGGAGTCTTCTCTAAAGGTTGAGGTTGTTAAAAATTACATAATGATCATGTATTAAAGTATTACATAAAGATACATGAGTATTTCAAAATACAATCCTGTTACATCACTCTAGCGGTAGATATTCTCAAAATTATCTGAATCATATTTTCGATCTTTAACGTTGATATTTTACACAATTTATATTACATATTTTAAAGTCAAGAGTAACTGAAATAAGTATTTTATATATAAAAAAACTAACCAGGATTGGTACAAAAGTTAATGGAATTATGGAAATGAAAATGAATATCCTAAAATCATTATTGTATAAACACTACATACAAGTTTTCTGACTTTAATAACTTGGAGTGAGGAAAACAAATATATTCTCAAAATGTTGCTTAAATTATCCTTTATTAATATTTGGTTGAGAGAGAGAGAGAGAGAGAGAGAGAGAGAGAGAGAGAGAGAGAGAGAGAGAGAGAGAGAGAGACGATTTAATCTGTTTAACCAAAACTAATTATCATCAACAGTGTAATCTTCGTATACAAGCTGTTTTATGTTGATTATATCATAAGAGCATTAATGTTATTAATTAGTTAGCATCAACTGATAAGGGATTGTTTTTAGTTAATCCTCTGATAAACAAGCACGGGATTACTAAACATGATATGCTCAAGAGAGATAATAAACATCGTCAAAAAGAGATTCACATTCGGAATATTTAGTTATTTATCTGTTTTTCTTGCTTATGGGAATGTCGATTATATGTACTCTTTACAGTAATTCATTATACTGTACATGTATGGAATGTTCACTTTCAATTATAAATACGAAATTGGTGCAGGCTATCGTGAAAAAAATTGTTATCATTTCTCATGTAGAAAGTTGTTGTATATTGAAATTGATTCTTATTTTAGATTTTATTGTCAATTCTTTTATTCATTTTGTACTCTTCTACATTCTATAACTACAAATATCATCAGAGTTGATTTTTTAATTGTTTCAGGAAGAATTTAGTCACAGAAGTAAAATCAAAATTATGGGAGTTAATATACCAACATTTCACGATTTGCAGGTTTTTTAAGTTTAATTTTCTAGAGTATCTTGATATTTCATTCGGGCGAGAATGGCGGTGATTTGTTGGTTACGATTAAGACGGCCTCATTCCAAATGAAGGAGATCTCTGAACTCTACTCAACCAACATAGACAGAGAGCTTGTGTTTTCACAGGCGCCCCTAGTTTTCTTTGGCGCCCCCCCCAAAAAAAAAATCGTCAAGTTCACTGTTGAGGACAAGTTGATAAATCAGTTGACTTTCATCTTTGCTAAATAAATCTCACTAGTCTTGATTGCCTCCACACTTTGGCTCTCCAAGAGTGTATAACTTAAACAGGAACCTTAACTAAAAATTGGAATCTTCAGATTCCGAATCTCCCACCCATTTCCTTCTATTTTAAAAAAAGCCGAAGCGCAAATTTACCGAGCTGCTTTCCACTGGTCAGGCTGGAATATTAAAACTATTTCAACTCTTTCGGCAACTGTCTCGCTTTCTCGTGATCTGTAGAACCTTGAAATCTCACTCAGTTACATCAGAATAATGTTTAATAGTCCTGTAAATCTTTAAAGGCTAAATTTTATTATTAAGTTCTTATCAGTCAAAAAGTAACTTTGTCGGGTGGAAAAGCCAGTCTTTCCCTATTTGTGCAGATTATATGCAAAATAAAGCGTGGAAGTCAAAATTCATCTGTACTTGTTAATTTTATCGTCTATATGACTTATATAGTGAACTATAGCCTTGAATTAATTGGTGGGCGAATACATACTATTATTATTTAGTATATATGAAACTGTCTCAGAAACAGCTGTAGAGATTGGTGGGGGGGGGGGGATCTTGGAGGATATGATAAAACATTTAAATTCCAAAGAAAAATTTGCTAAAAGAAAAAACCGTCACCACCTATGGCCTTAATTAAGAAACCGGAAAATTGTTGATTTCCCTACAAGCTACTGAGCAATTCCTCTAATAAACCTGATAAATCCTTAAGTGAGTTAAAATCTTATATGCACTTAATCCACAATATTCTTTATACACCTATGTTTATGAGAGACTGTAAGAAAAATACAAATCCATCTTTGTCGCTTTCCAGACATCGTCATTTACTTCATTAAACAAATACTGTTTATTGACCTTCTTCAGCTGCATATGATATTTCCCTCCGTTCCCTGGTCCGAAATTAATGAGCTTGACCAGGTAATGGATTTTATACCGCAATGCATGAACGAATAATAAAAATAAAAGCCATTAAGGTAACGAAAACAAGTAGAGATAAAAAATATTCCATTTTTTTGTACGTTGGTTAATGATCACTCATGGAGAAAAACGAAGCTGAAATGAAAATGAGAATTACTGTATATAAATAGAGGAAAATGCTTTAAAAATGAACAAAGGACTTTTACCATTGATCTGATCGATCACTCAGCGAACTTCTTCAGAAAAATCCGAACAACTGACTTGAGTTTTTTTACTTTTCTAATTGTCGTCTCTTCATATACTTTTGTCCTTTAACCACTCACCATAAAGAATTAATTAGTATTTCTCGTTATTGTCATTCAATAGCATTTCCGATTAAAGAAAATCCCCCTCATATTCCTTGAAGGAAGGATTTTCCATCACCGCCTCTGCGAGATTCTTTGGGCAATCCATGCGTAATTCCTTCAAGGAAACCATCCTTTTTATCTTGTCACTTTGATGAGACGAATATCTCTTTCCTGCAGTCGCTCATTATCCTCCTCGAAGCTCAAGGATTAGGGGGGGAAAGGCATTTGCTTCATCACGCGGTTGATGGAATCTTAAAAAAAAAAAGAATTGTTCTATGGAAAATCTAGGGTGAATTCTCTTGTTTTTCATTTCGCAACAATTCAGGTTTACTGATTAATGTTTCGAAATGTTTTTGCTTCTTGGCATCGTGACGTTCAACAACCTATTGCTTGAATTCCTGTATACTATATAACACATGCACAATGTTTTTTTCTTGCTAACTTGATTCTTGATGTTCCATTTCATTGCTTATGGATTAGCTTGCAAACAAACTGAGATTTGTTCCTCATTTTTCATTAATTGTAAGTGATAAGTTTTACTGTTTGCCGCCCAGTTCTTTTTTGTTTGAACATTAGTTATAATCTTGAAAACATGCTAGTTTAAATTCAGTCTCTTTTAGCTTGTTCCGCATTATGACCATCACAGTTAATAATAATAATAATAATAATAATAATAATAATAATAATAATAATAATAATAATAATAATAATAATAATCCCAAGATCCCTGAAAAGGAATCTGGAAAAACTAGATGCCGAAGTAGCTCCAGGACTCATGCAGAAGAGCGTGCTACTAGAAACAGAGCACATAGTGAGAAAAGTGATGGACTCCTAAGGAGGCAGGATGCAACCCGGAACCCCATACTATAAAAACCATCCAGTCCAACAGGATGACTGTGACAGACCATAAAAAATAAAAAAAAAAAAAATAATAATTTAATAATAATAATAAACTATTATATTCAAATGCAACAAATAAGCTTTATGCAAGTGAAAAGGGGTTTAAATAGATTTACATGAAAAAGACAAGATTCTTGTCTTCAGCTTCATCATCGTTTGTCAGCGTCGTTGTTAATACCGCGGACTTGTATATGCATACATGCACGTGCATAAACACATACACCCATACACACACAGACACACGCGCGCGGGCGCGCGCACTAACACATACATAAGTGATGTGGAAACTTAAATAAACCAAAAAGATAAAATAGACGGGACGATGATGGAATCATTGCAGAGATCATTTTAGTTGAAAACGAAATGACACCTCGTTAAATTAAAATGCCGGTCATTCGAGAATTTTTTCAACTGAAATACAGTTAATTTTTGGAACAAAAATGTTTATCTGTTCTTGGATTAAGAGAATGCGAGTTTATGTAAGCGTTTCTTTATGCGTGCTTGCTTCATTTAAACATGTTCTTTACGCATGCTTTGTAAGCCTATGTATTCTTACATCACTTCATCCGAGTCTTAAAAGAATTTCTGATTTGGAATTCACAGACTTGATTCTCTCCTGTTTTCATCAGTTACTACTCTGAGTTTCTTGTGTCTTTTATGTAATAGCAAAGCATACGCATGCAGGCGTATTTCCTATAAATATCATTATGAGTTTCAGATACCTATAAAACTTACATAAAGTTTTAACATCTTCCACTGGTCCACTTGACTTTTAAAAATGACTTAAAAATACAGTAAAATATGTATATATATATATATATATATATATATATATATATATATATATATATATATATATATATATATATATATGTATGTATGTATTATATATGTGTGTGTGTTTGTGTGTGTACATATACATACATACACACACATATATATGTATATATATATATATATATATATATATATATATATATATATATATATATATATATATATATATCTATATATATATACACACATATATGTATGTATGTAAGTTTACTTTATGAGAGTTTTATTTTGTCGTTGATATTTGTTGCACAATGAAAAGGGGGAGCGAAAATTGTAAAATAAAATCTGACTAGAGACAAGCAAAATATCGAGAGATAAAAAGAGAGCAACATGCAGTCACATCCATATTTAAACACTGTGTCTTTGCATGTGTATATTTCAAATAACATTTAGTCTGAACCTCTTTGCTCAATGTTCTTTTAGCCTTGAGTTATCATTTGTCAACTTCCCTTTGCCTTTGTGGATGCAAGACGTACCAATTAGAAACAAAATAAAACAGCCGAAAAGATAGCAATTAACTGCACCCTTTATTTTTCTTGAATCTCGTTTAATTGTTGTGCGGTGCCAGTGAATGCCATCGGGGATAGTATAGCCAGATTGCTGTGTAGCAGCATTGCAAAGGATTCGTTTCTAAAACAGCATTGCAAAGGATTAATTTAAAAACAGAATTGCAAAGTTACTGCGAAACAAAATATTAGGGCAGTGTGGGCTCTAGATTATATTTTTATTTTGTGGTGGGACAACGATAGGTTGTCAGATATGATAAATAAAAAAAAGAGGCATCTCATAATTGTTATTGCTGAACATTTTCTTTTTCTGAACTTTCTATTTGCTTGTCTGAAATATACTGTTGTGTTTAGAAAACCTTTGGTTGTCATTGTAGAAAAATACTCCTAGTTTAAATTTCATCTTGTGTATTTTTTAACATAAAGAGTGAATTTAGTTAAATGGGTTTACATATCTGGTGATAGATAATATTATGAATATTTGATCCTTACCTCTAGAAGGAGACATGATATTCCTCTAAGTTATTACCAAGATTCAGTTTTAATTGCCTATATTATAAGCTGCATGATATGATACTTGATGAATACAGATAATTTATGAAAATGTTTCATTTTAACAAAGTATACAAACCGTTTTCATAAATTTATTTCTCATTGTATAAAATCGAAACACCGAAAGAAAATTACCAATTTTATATCTTTCATCTTTTTAGTAATTTTCAAAAAGGATATAACGTTTAAATGAAAGATATGTAATCATCTGCCTTTTCATGACAACTCTTATGATTTTATCAATTCGTTCTCTCAAAAAAATTAATTAAATACTGTAATCAGAGCATATTAACATTACAGTTAACACTGAAAATCACTATACAAATATCATTTATGTCTGATTAATGCATTAGCTATCATATAACCCGACTTTTGAAAGAGTTGATATAATTAAAAATAAAATCAGTTCATATGAACGACCTTTTATCCTCATGCCATAAGGGTTATTTGTTGAACAAATAAATTTATGTGAACTGGTCTTTGATCTCTCCCCATATGCACGTGAAGCGTTTTAGTCAATCAGTTGCTGAAAAATTAATCTCGTCAGCATCATTTCAGCTTAATTACGCCCATAATTATGATGCCGCCACTGAGGACCTTCATGACATGAACAATATGGAAAATTCTGAAAAGCTTCATTCCTGAAAATATGGGATAATTTATTAGGGAATTAGTACTATATTCTCTTTAAGTGTTTCTCTCCCTGTTTACCGAAGTGCTGTTGTTGTCATTCTTGAAATGAAATGATTCGTTTTACTTGCGCTAGTTTTGAAGTGGTAGTAATAATTGTAAAGATAAAGGGAAATAATTTTCCATTCCCGTTCTAATACTGTGAATAGTTTACATTGTGTAGACGCTTCATAAAAGGAATAAGTATCACCTCCATAATAATAATAATAATTTTTATTATTATTATTATTATTAATGTCAAAAATTAAAGAATATCTCTGATAAATCAAAATAAACTAAGTGGGAAAATCAGAGAATATAATATTTCTGTACTGTTAAAACATGTTGAATTATCTTTTGGTACACATACTACTATATTGCATGTAAATATGTTAAAATTTAAATTATAAAAAAACTGATAATGAGAGAAATAACTTTGCATTTAACGGTATCATGAAATACTCTTTGGTGTCATCCTTCGCTACCTATAGAAGCTTCAGTTCATCGTATGACATTTGTTATATGCACAATGGTGATTATATTTGGTGCAGAACTTCACTGCAAAAGTAAAAATAATGCAGATTTTCCTCCTGGCGCTCGGAGAAGGAGAGAGGAAGTGATTCTAGATTACTTGGGATAGGAACGGCGAAGGGAAATTGCTCCATCAGACCAGGAAAAATGATAAGTGAGAAAGCGACATTAAAACTTTAGAGTATTAGAAAAAAACACACGCACACATACAGAGAGAGAGAGAGAGAGAGAGAGAGAGAGAGAGAGAGAGAGAGAGAGAGAGAGAGAGAATCTGGATGAAGGCAGTACTGGAGGTGGATTTCAGTGAATACCGTTTATATCGATCGATCATTATCATCACAACGAATGGAGAAAACCTATTTTGTTATTACTTCTCCACTTCACATGACTGACCGAACTATTCCTTATTCAATGTGTGTTTTTTTTTTTATTGAAATTACGGATTTAACCTGAGTCGGGGAAGGGGAGTGTTGGTAAGGTATTGCTTCCGCAATTAAGTCATGGTTTGGCTTAGTAATTAAATTACCTTTCTTCCATTGCAGACTGCAATATTCACACCGTACTGCGTCGACGTGTAACTTACACATACTAAATCCCTTTCTTTCACAATAAATATACCGGAACGTCGGTTAATCCGGTTAGAGCAAATTCATTACTGTTATCTTTATTTGTATTATTTATATATGAATAGATGCCGAAAATGTTAAAATTATCAGCTCTTCAGTAACTCTTAAAAGAGAGAACTCGTAGTGTTTGTAAATTCCCGTTTGCTGTTTTACACATCTTAAGTTACCTCTATGAGGTAGTGTTAAAACTTATTTCGTCGCAGGAACCTTTTTAAAGGAGGAAAGAAGTTTTGGATTAAAGTATGTGAGTTTTGATGATATTTCTCTGAGATGAAATTCTTTAGGCACTAAAGAATGTCATATCCAGTTATGCTAAAAACTACCTCATCGATTTTGTCTCTCTTGTTATGAATCTCTATGAGAAAAAAATCATATTTTCATGTAATCGTTCTTGAATATTTACACAGTAGATAACCTCACTCATTCCATGAATATGACGGCAGCCTTATCACCGTTCAAAATTTTAAGGCCAATAATTCTCTTTCCTCTTTTGATCCGTAATTTGTTAAGAATACAAATATAAAAATATATTTTTCTCCAAGAACATAAAAAATATTGGTAGTCAATCGAATTAGAAAATGCATTTTAATTATATGGTTTGCATATTTCTCCATAAATACAAGTGTTAGCATTTCAGATCCTACATAGATGTACATAACTGTTATACTAGAAATTGTTCTATTTATAGTATTTAAAGTCTCATCATAAGATTTACTGTTATAAAACTCTCTTCATATTATTAAGCAGATTTTCCCTGCACACAGAGAAGTTCGTTGTTTTTAATGTTCTTAAATTGTCTTCATATTCGTAATTATGGGGTATAAACGTTTATGCTTTTATAGCTTTTCTGTGCTAGAAATACCTTAGTATTAATAAATAGGCGCCCAATATTTCTTAAATCCTCAAAATCATGATTCCTTCCCGCCCTTTACATAGAAACTTGAATGTTGAAGAAGCCCATTCTGACATAAAATTTCTCAAAAAAAAAAAAAGTAAAACCGAAATACACAATTTATAATTATACCTTAAGTTATTTTGATAATAAACATAATCATCATTAAGAGAAAACCCCCATCCCTTCTCAATATCAGGTGAGTGGGACATAGTCAGGCTATCAAGGCATTTATTTCATCATCATTAATTACTGAGGTACAAGACGTCCAGTCATGATACCACAACCGGAGTTTCCTAAATGATTTTCAGAGGAGTCTGCTTATAATATTAAGCAAAAGCATAAAGACTACATATAAGATTAGACGTAGCAGGTGGAGAAACCGTTGTTATAACATGACCACTGATCACGCGATGTCCAACTAAGACATGAAACTACCCAACATTAAGTAATTATGCAAATACAGTGAATAATAAGAGCTTTATAAATCAAGGAGGGTGAAGGCTGCTTATTCATTGACGTTGTATTTTCAGTTCTAACTCTCTGGGTTACCACTCGCACCAGCAACTGTACAAGATAATTTGACAATGATAATCAAATATTCTCACATAAAGTCAGCTTAATTACATCAGAATATTAATTCCTCAGATTCATCTCTGATGGATGTTGGGAGGATTTTACTCGGTTGTTACATATTACTATATGGAATTGTTAGAAATATGATTATAAATATTTTTGGACGAGATGCATCGCCTCGTTCCCTTGCAAATGCATGTTGGAATTGACAATATTCCCGGAAGGTTTCTGTTCATCGCATAAATTGCCACAGACTATTGTTGTTTCTGAACCTTGCAACGGTTCGAATCCTGAACAAGTCCGTTAGTTTAGTATCGAAACGTAACTGAATAAACGTAAGAAGTAAATTAATGATAACACTTACTAGCAGGTGGGGAGAATTTGTTATTTTTTGAAGCTGAATACGTTTCTTTTTAGCTTTATGAACTGAAATAAACGAACTATATCATAGTCTAGTGTTTCGTTTCTATATCTCCACTGCACGTAAACACAGAAAATAAAATCGTTACATCCTTTTTTATATTTTGTTTTTGATATTAATATGTGAGGAATCTTACAAAGAAGATAATGTAAAATAAAAAATTAATGAGAACAAAAGAGTTCCATTTTAGTTTTTCTCAGCGAGGTTTCCTTCATCACATCCAGCGTTGGATGAATCCAATTTCATCCTTCGTTATCCTCCAAAGGGATCGATCTCCGGGAATAAAACGCAGACCGACCAGATTGAGAATCTACAATAAAAGATGGAATACGATCGCTGGTGATAAATGGATTTATACATCTTCGCTCCTTTCCCACTGGTACGCGATACATTGTTATTTGTTTACGCAGTGTTAAAAGTCTTCGAATTTTTTACAAGTTTATTGAACACTTTTCAGATTTTATTACTGCCGAGAGGAAATATTCCGAACTGAAAGAATATATGCATATAAACTTGTGTCAACGTATTGCGTTAACAAGATTTTCATTTAGCAAGAATCTTGTTTTGCAGAGGTTTTATTAACCACAGCAACATTACAATGATTTTATTGTGTTTGCATTCTTTGACCTGAAAAAAGGGAAATAAAAAAATTTATTAAGGAGTCGCAGCACACTACCCACTAAACACGCTACGGACTTAACTCACTTTGTCCTAAACATCTGCAGAAAAGACAATGATTCTTCCGTATGTTTTTTTTTTTTTTTTTATTTATGTCCCCTCGTATAATGCTTGTTTTTATAAAAAAGGAAATTAGATCTTAGTAAGGATAGTTTACTCAGCCCTTTTGTAGAAAATGTGTATATGTAGAACTTGGAAATCGTAATATTCCAGGGTGACTTAAATACGCGCTTCATCAAACTGAATAAACTTGTAGTAAGTATCACATTTCAAGCAGAATGGGGAGGGCAACAGAACTATCTTCCTGGATCTATTGGTAATTAGGGATATCAAATATTATAAACTCACAGTTCAGATATTTCAGTAAAAGCTGCCACAGAAAGCAGTTGATTTGACATACCCTACAGATTATATATATTATATATATATATATATATATATATATATATATATATATATATATATATATATATATATATATATATATATATATAAAGTGACCAGTAGATATATATATATATATATATATATATATATATATATATATATATATATATATATATATATATATATAAAGTGACCATTAGATAGATATATATATACATATGTATTGTATATACAATATCTTATATCGAATATATATATTTTATATATATATAAAGTGACCATTAGAATCTATATGGTCATATATATATATAGATATATATGTAATTATATATATACAATGTGTGTGTGTGTGTGTGTGTGTGTGTGTGTGAATATCTGAAAATCTGATGCTGGTATTTTACATATATTTTGCATGCAGAAACAGAAACAACGCGCACAGCTATGCACAGATATATATATATATATATATATATATATATATATATATATATATATATATATATATATATATATATATATATATATATATATATATATGTGTGCATTGCTGTGCGCGCTTTTTGTGTTTCTGCTTCCGCAGAACATACGTACCTACCGGAATCAGTTACTTTTACATATTCCTCTTAGGACACAAAAAGTAGGATAACATGGACCTTGCAACATAAGCATTTTGTATCTATTTGCGTCCCAAAACTCGCCAACGTTGTTCAAGAGAATCCGCTTTGGGCTGAAAGATGAACAAGCGGAAAAAGGCCCATACTCTGCCTGACTTGATCTATATGTATTTTTAAGACCCTCTTTCGATCTACGTACGAAGAGCGGTTTGAGGATTCTGGGTTTGAAAGCAACAATATTTAAATTGCCTGTTTTATATTGCAGTTAGAGGGTTCGCACACTATACGTCAAAAGCAGGATTTCCCTTTTAAGAACCATTATTCTGGGACAGTAGCTTAACTGTTGTTTCCATGCTTGTGTGCTTGCTTCTGTTTTGATTGCTTTTCACTGTGTGCCGCTCTCACTTTTTTGTGTGTGACTGCAATGTTTGTCATTTATGTGGAGAACCAAAGTTGTTTTGTTGTAGAAATAAGTGGAGCCCATTCATAAATTCATAAGGACCTTAAGGTTAGTTTTCCACAGTGCTAACCAAAAGCAAAATCACTTAAACTTTTCATGAATCTTTTTCAGTATCAGTTAGGGTAACTTTGCATTTTCAAGTGTTACAGTTCATTTCTTTTTATTATAAGTTTTTTGTGATTGCAAAATCATATACAATTATAATGTTCTTTATCATTTTTGATAAATGCAGCTGAGAACAGACTTAGAGATTCAGAATAATTTGGTTAGGAGTAGTAATTTTATAAATACTCATTATGACTTCGTCATTATTAGTTGCAGGATGGACATTTATATTAAAAGTGAGTCTAAAGTCAACATGCAAGGTCAACAGCGACTTCCAGAAAGTCCCCCTATTCGGCACTTCTTTTTTTGTCCAGTGTTTCAGCACCGCTTGCTGGAAAAGAACAAGCACGCGTCGTGTGGAAATGCTGAAGAGGGCGCCGTAAAAATACGGGAACAAAACAACATGGAATAGTATTGAACTCGGGAGGTATTCCACTGGAGGTATAAGGGAAAAAAGTGACATAGTCCCTTTTTTTTTTTTAAAAAGAGAGAGAGAGAGAGAGAGAGAGAGAGAGAGAGAGAGAGAGAGAGAGAGAGAGAGAGAGAGAGAGAGAGAGAGAGATATATAACGAAAAAATCAAGATGAATATTAATTTATCAACAAGATGTGAAGAATTGGAGGGCAATTGCTTTGTGAGATGAACACCTGCTTTCCAGCCTTCAGATTTGTGGTTCTTTTCGAGTTTCAACCTCAAATTATACGAGATTTTTTAAATTTATAATTGATTGTAATGTTCGGTGAATATACAGAAGGCGGTGACTGTATAGTTTGCTTAAAAATAAACTCAACTGTGGGTTTCTTCCTATAATTAATATCTAACGCTTCCTGTAAAAACAGGTGTAATTAGATAATTTTCATATTTTTGTAGGCTTAACTCTCAACCACTAAATGAATTTCCTATTTGCGAAGACGTACCCTTGAAACAAATATGAAAATGATATTATTTTAAAAAAGCCTGGAATAAAATATTTGAGAAATATTAACTCTAGACCAATGTGTTTGTTTTACATGGGAAAAATATCCTCCGCATGAAATAAAAGCTCTTAGATTTTCCGAGAAAGATCGTTCTTGAGAAATATTTCTTTTATGTACATGGTTCATGCTCGATTTTCCTCATTTCATGCATGGTCTCTCTGCCTATTTGTCATTTGTCTGGGCCACTACATACGCCAAAGGAACTGTGATAACGAAAGCTGATGGGAATAACGTCGCAAGCCTTCCACAAACCTCTTGATCACCGAGGAACGAACTTCCATAATCATAAAAGCAACTTTCTGTACTCATATTTCTCAAGAACGATCTTCCTCGGAATATCTGAGAGAAAGCGAGGAACATTTATTTAATGCGCAGAATATTTTTCCCAAATACGTTCGCTGTAAATCCTGCAGACAAGTTCTGTTACTATTTACTACTGTTCTAAAGTGTCTGTTCTTTAATATTTCTCAAATATTTTATTCCAGCTGTGTATCTATCTCGCTGTTATTTAAAATAAGTAAAATTATTGCATTTTAATGTGCAACCCAGACACTCTACAGGAAATATAATTCTTGTTTAACTAAAACAAAACCCTAAACACGAAATGTCAGAGTAGCACATGTACTTGACAGAACATAAATAAGGTGCAATGTAGAAGTTTTTTTATATATTCCTCATATATTTTTGAAATATATTTGCATTTTTATCCGGTACTAGGGCTGAAATGTAAGAACTTTATCAAAAGGGCTGAATAACGAAAGGGAAAGGCGAATTTATTTTATCAGTTTCTATTTTGTATTCGATCATTTTATCGAAATTGTTTATTCAGTAATGAAATACAAAAACAGGCCACTAATTTTCCATCAAGATACTAATTAGCGATAGGTGAAGTTGCTAAGACTGCGGATGAAGAGTTATTTTGAACGTTTACACGCTTCTACTTAATTCATTGCTAACTATACAGTTTTCTTTAAATTCCATTACATTCTCTAATTACATTACCGAGTTTTGGACCATTTTATTCTCAGTATTGCCGTTGCAAAAGTAAAAAAATAAAAAAAATAAAAAACAAACAACCGAAATACGTTATTTGGTTTACGCTCTCAGTTCAAAAGCTTCTTTTCATTTTTGCAACAAATATTTAGGAAAGTGAATTTCACTCCTACATCTCTCATTTACCCAATTCCAGTTAGGTCAAAAACCTCATTTTTCGCTGCCCGAAGGATATTTCAGCCAGTTCGTCAAGCAATTGTTTCTGGACGGATGATAATTCTCCGTGTAGTCAAAATTCTTCATGATCCAGTGAACGAAGGAAAATCAAAGAGAAACGTAAGGAGAAAAGGAACACGCTTTTTTTCTTAATGTCACATGGTCATACGCCTATTATGTCATTTTCATATTTATTCCGCTTGTTTTTAATATTAAAAATTTTTAGCTTGTTTTATCTTGAACTTATTTCATATCTAACATAAGTTTTAGCATAAGCAGATATAGAGTTCTTCGTTATAGGTGGATAGACTGTGTATGGTATGCTGTTGGCCCAGCGTTCGACTCTCCTACCCGGCTAATGAAGAATTAGAGGAATTTATTTCTGGTGATAGAAATATATTTCTCGTTGTAATGTGGTTGATCCCACAATAAGCTGTAGGTGTGTTGTTAGGTAACCAGTTGGTTCTATATACGTAAAATAAATCTAATCCTTGGGCCAGCCCCTAGGAGATATGTTAATCAGCTAATGGTCTGGTTAAACTAAGATATGCTTAAATGTATATATATATATATAAATGTATATATATATATATATATATATATATATATATATATATATATATATATATATATATATATATATATTATATTTATATATAGTGTGGTCGTTTTGACGATATTTATTTTTCATACATAGTTTTTTTTATATTTTGGCATCCGGATAATGGAGGACAGTGCTGTATCCGTAGTTTTTATTATACTCGGATTGCTTCGGAGATAAGTAAAACGTTAACAAATGTGTCTTCTGGATTTGTTAGCGTAACGAGTGCCCCCGGATTTACCAACAGAAGATGGCAACCTCTTGGTAAGACTCATTTAATTGTTCTACGTCAAAGCATTTCAATTGTATTTTATTTCATTGTTATTGTCAGTTATAAGTATTTTGGCTTTTGGTATTGCGATTGTTTTGGGATTTTTGTCGATTGCATGTTATGCCTTTGAATACTGTTTCTGTTACAGTTAAGTGATATATTGCAAGGATACCACGAACATTTCCATTTTGTTTTGAAAATTATTGGTCCTTATATATAGCGCATTACTCTCTTAATTTTAGTTACATCTAAGGCAAAAGCAATGGTATAAGATGTAAATAGTCAATGAGGCATTATAGTTATTGTAAGTCTTCAATTATTATGGATACTTTTAACTCAATAGTGTCATATAAGGACCATGCAATAATAAAATTTACGCTTGAAAGTCTGTTGCGACTTTGAGAGAAGCAAACCTTTCCCAGTTCATGCTTATTAAAATCGTAGCATTATCTATCTATCTATCTATCTATCTGTCTGTCTGTTTATGTCTGTCTGTCTATCTGTCTATCTAGGTATCTACGAGTGAAAGAGAGAGGCATAGGGACGGATCTCATAAAATGAGTTATAATGATTGTGCAAGATAAAATGAGTTATAATGATTGTGCTTTATGAGTTATAATGATTGTGCAAGATAAAATGAGTTATAATGATTGCGCAAGATAAAATGAGTTATAATGATTGTGCAAGATAAAATGAATTATAATGATTGTGCAAAATACAGACAACAGTCTACATGGTCAAACAAGATACCATAGAAAATAAACAAAGAAGTCATCGTTTAGTACAACATTCGGAGAAAATTATTGTTACTTTGTATAAAGAATTTTATTTGAATGAACACCAGGGCACCTACTGTACATGTCCTTCGATTAATACAGAAAACGTTTGTGTGACTCTAAAATTACAGGAAAGAAAAGTCATCAAATTAGCGTTGGATTAGTGTCCTTCGTCCTGTTGAACGTCGGTCCTGAATCTTGTGGAACCATTCAGACACAAATTGATTCTACATATTTTTTATTGCAATATCATCCCTGTAAATATCTCAGGTATCCTCTTATCCTCCCCGCCTTAATATACCCTGGAACCTTTAAATTGATTGACATTTAATATCAGCGTTGTGGCCTGTTAGAATTCCCTGTACAATATATCCATTGTGTTTTCTAGTAATTTTCTACGAGATATGTAGATTTTGTAACTTTTCATTCTACTCGACACACAACGTTGTTTGGGTTAGTAAATTGTTTAAATGCTTGTCAGTTTATGGTTATTAATCTATTAGTTCCAACGTTGTCAATGGCAAGAAGGAGATGCGTGCCGTGCCAGATACCCTCATATAAGTTATAATTTCTTTTTATTTATGATATTGTATTCACTCTTCTTAAGAGACACTACGTCATCAAGAGCTGAACTGATCTCTTTAAGTGAAAGAAAATCCCATTGCAGGAGGCCTTGTCCGTCTTCCGTATATCCGTGAGATAGTTTTGTTTACCTAGTCCTCGAGGAAGCAGCTACAGAGGTCTTTACTGAACTTGATATATAAATAAGTTTTAGTGAGAGCATTTATACAATAATAAAATTTGACGGCGTTGACCTTTTGAATTACCTTGGCCTCAGTGTTTTCTTTTATTTCATGTTTAACTAATCTTGAACTCTGTAAGGAAGTCGATATATCAATGCACATGGTAGTTTCTGCCTGGTACGACACTTTAATCATTAGAAAATTGGATGAACTTGACCTCATATTTCGTGATTTTATGGCACAAATGCATAAACATCTGCAAAATTTCATGATCTTGACTTTTTGTTTCATCGTAACCTCACATCATTTGGGGTTATGGCTTTCAACCCTCTGCATAGTTTATTTTGCATTTTGCCAAATTCTAAGAAAACTATAAAACATACGGTCACTGAACTAACCCGTTTCCCGTTACGAAAAAAAGAAAAAAAATAACACGCGGCGGAACAGTCATGTCTTAAGGACATATTTCTAGCGGCCAATCGATTCCGTCCCGCGAAACGCACTCCGACATTTATGACTTCTCGCATGCAATTCATAAGCAATGAATTGACAACGAGCTGGAGCGCGCGAACGTCACCTCTTCGTTCTTTGCCTCGGAATAGCTTTCAGATTTCAGCTGGCTGGAATGTCAACATCCGCCGAGCAACCATCCGCATAAACAAGACAGCGGGGCGAAAAGAAGGTCAGGTGGGTTTTTATTTAGCTCCGAATCTATTTTGAAGGAGGATTTGATTGTACCTGTTTAATCTCCTAAAAAGCGACAGAGACTGAAAGAAAGGAAGGGTGTTCGCGGGATTTACAGTATATGCGCCATGTTGAAAGGATTTGAATGAATAAGCAATTTGTTTAAAGTGGATGGTACATTCGACCTGCAACCAGAAAATTGAGGATGCAGCTACGGGAACTCTGTATTAGGCTACATTATTTTTCTCGCAAATTAAAAAAACTGGATTAAGTAACTCCCCCTTTTTCTCTATAAATGTAAATGATTGATGTATCACCCTGTACCATTCATATACTGTACTGTATTTACAAAAAAAATATGTAATAATTTTTTCATGGAGTTCGTAACTTTGTTTCCTTTGTTTAAACATTTCAAGATTGGGTACGCCATTTAAACATGTCCAAGATTATATATATATATATATATATATATATATATATATATATATATATATATGGAATAAGTAGTCCTCGTCTGACGGACATTTGCAACGTCTCAAAATCTCGCTCGATAAGATCTTCATCTAATATTTTGGCTTAACTTGTTTATAATAAGGCAAGTGTCAATTTCCTGTATTTTGAAGTGTAATATCATTTGAAGGTCGATAAATTATCTCCGTATTAACGTTACTCTACACGTCTTCTTTCAAGTATAAGTGCGATTACCTTATTCATACTAGCTCGGTTATTGCATTATTGCCATAATTTCCGTTTTGAGTTCTTTGATGGTAACGTCACATAGCTGCAAGTAATTTAATATTAGTATTAGTTTTTTATCATTTAGGTTTAAGAACGATGGCGTTTCCTTAATAGAATTTAACTTGATCTCTTTAAATAACGAATAGCTCTTTATAAACTTCCAGAAAATAATAACAAGGGCCACGAAGTATGAATTTCTTATTCCTCTAAGAACCGTCAAGTTGCATCTTTATTTCCAAAAAATAATGACAAGATCAATGAAATATCAGTTTCTTATTCCTCTGATAACTGTCAAGTTGCCATCTTTAGGAACTATTTGGTTACCTACTATGAAGGACTGAATCAACTGCAACAAGCAAGTAGTGGCTCCATGCCTCGTCACTGAATACGTACAGATTTTCTGGACAGATGGAACTAAAACTCATAAACTCAAAGTTTATGACAAAAAAAACAGTTCATATTTCATTTTCCTGCAAAATATTCTGTGATTTATGTAAAATTTTTATAAATAATAATGAAAGAATATTTGAAAAGCTAGGCAAATAAATAGAAAGTGTTTGTGTCAAGTGTAATAGTGCAATTTTATGAGTTAAAATGACAGAGTCAGAAACTACAATACAGCATTTAAGCAAGAACAGAAACAAGTTGACTGGTATGCAAATGGCACCATGAAATATAGGAATCACTCAATTACGGACTACAACAGCAGGATACCATTAGAATGGGATGAAAGGACATTAATCTTTGTGCTTACAAGTCCGAATCATAAAACTGTGACTGTCAATGGATTTTAGGAACAAGCAAGAGGTTAATGTAATCCAAAGATAAGAGGCGAATTTTCGTTAAGTTCACAAAGCAAATCTACAACCTTAAAGTTTTATAGTGGAAAAAATCGTGCTAATACTGATTTTTTTGTGTTTTGTTTTCTGTATGTGCTTGTACATATGTCAACGAATCTTAAAATTCAACAAAGAACATAGCCATTTAAAGGCAATAATTATTTTAATAGTTAAAAATGTTAACTGATACGTGAATAAATAAAAAAAGACGTAAATATACATTTGTAAGTCGAATCGTCAAGCAAAATTTTACCTTTTCCAAATGGTGGGAAATATTTTGTACTGAGGTAACACATCCTTTAGTCAGACGATGAATGTCCTTCCCTTTGTGCCGCCTTGGGATATCGGATGCTGTAAAGGCTCTGAGGGAACAGGGACAAAGGGAATGAA
>NC_089781.1:13760380-13762880 GCF_040412425.1 Macrobrachium rosenbergii
GCAACTGCAGTATATTGCAATTTTCCATTCATATTTGCGATTAGTGGCCCAATACACTGCATCATACCCATTATCCTCTCAGAGAAGCACCCAATAAATAAGAATTTCATAATCATGATTATAATGCTGTGGCATAACAGGAAGCAGGTTGCGTAATACTTTTGTATTTCCTGACAAAAATTGTGAATAAATTGAGCACTTTACAAGAATTTTTAGCTTTATAAGTAGAGAAGAAGGTAAAATAGAAATACTAATTCCAAGTATGCGCTCACAAGCCTCTTGATGGTAGAAAACTTAATACAGTTTATAACTACATTTCATTTAATTTTGCTAAATGGGATACCTTGGAGATGAAGTGGCAGAAGGGAGGAGTTATAATTAGCTTTCGTGAGGATTCTTTTGTAATAGACACAAGCGGAATCAAGATGTCCTCTTCCTGCGAGTTTTTGTTTACGGATAACTCCCATTTCTGTATGTTGCTCTGGTTTATGGGAGTGAGTAATTATTATTACATCTCTTATATGTAAAAATACAATTTATTCCTGTGGAAAAACCGTACGAGTATATCCTTAGAAGCGTTTGTTGTCTCCTGTTTTAAATCGAATATCACCAGCTAATTTAAGTTTTATAATCTATTCCTTCACCTCAAAAACCCTTCGAAAGGTTTACTTCACACGTTGCCAACAAGTGAGCTCCAGTTTAAGTGCACCTAAGTAATTTTTTCTCTTATTTCTCGATAAAAAAACTGTTAAAGTATTACAAATTGTACTTTATTATTCACATAAAACGCCTTTTTGTAATGCTTTGCTAGAGACACAAACGATAAATAAATTAATTTACATTATATAAAGCAATGTCAAATAAAAAATAGCCAATTTGTTAATGTTTGTAGTTACAACCATATCACCATTAACTTTGTTTTAAGTTGATATTGAAATTATCTTTATGTCCGTCATATAATTATTAAAAACATATTGAAACTAATATGAAAAATCCAGAAAATTAATCTTGGTCTCATGAATGCCCAGTTTTTCCCACGATATTCGTACCTAGATGAAAATATTTGTCAGTTATTATACTTATTCACTCTCCTATCCAAAGATAGGATTTCGTTTTTGGAATTATTATTACTAAAAATAGTGATTTAAATTATAACAAATCTTGAAACTGCAACGACGGAGCCAAAAGGACAAAAGAGTAATGCTTTGTAATGGCTAACTAGCCATTTCGAAGTTACAAGATAGGGATGTTATAAGAAATATTTTGCATTTTGCATTCCTCTATGTATCGGTACTTTTATGTTTAATGTTTTCTTAATGTCAGATAAAAAAAAAATCATCATTCCGGAATTGTTAAAAATTTTTAAAAATCAACAGAACCACTAATATGAGAATAGAAATAAAAAAGAATAATTTATTTTCATAGGAATCTGAGCAACAAAAATTAAGTATAAATAAATAAATAAACTGGCACTATTGCTGTACCCAATATCTTGCAACCGGAATTTTTTTATTCAATCTTGAGTTTTATTGCTTTCTAACAGGTATGGAAATTGCCTGCCTTCCCTCCTAAAAACTTCCATTTGAATACACAATGGAACAACTTTCTCCTCCGTCCGCGTCCCAACAGACCACACGACGATTAAAGCAAAATCTCGGAAAAAGGATTTTATCTCCGAGGCTTCTGCATCACGTCCAGACAGAGCCACAAGCTGTTTCTTCCCTGGGAGAAGAAACAACGCTTCCCTCGATTCTGGGAGGCATCATTGTTTTGGAGGGAAGATCTGCCGGGAGGGAAGGGGCACTCGAATTTGGATTTACGTTTAAGGAAGAAAAGTGTTTTGCTTACATTTTATGTCTTCCCGCATCCGATTTCATTACAATAATTTTTTACGTTTATGATTTTGATGAGGAAGTATTTTTATTGACTTTCAAGATGATTGATTGAGATCTTGTTGAAGTTTTCGATAAAAAGTAGACCAATAATTCTTAGTAATGGCTCTCAGCCCCGTGTACGTCTCTATTCCAGCTGTGGTCCACCACAGTAGACCCACTACAAGACACACACAAACACAAATAGACGCACACACATATATGTGTATGTATGTATGAATTTATATATGCGTGTATATACATAAATAAATAAATAAATTCATACATATATACGTATATATATAAATAGATAGACAGATAGATAATGCTATCTGAATATATGCGTGTGTAGCCAATGCAATGAACCGTCAGAAGATGTATGTTATGAAAGTAAAGTATGCAATACATATAACTTTTCAGTATGCTATTCAACTCTGTGAAATATTGATAATGTTTTGACTAAGTTATATTATACATTCCGTTTTTCTCTCAGTGAAAACTAAAAGTTGGAGAAAATACAGCACGGGCTAGCGCAGATTAAAGTCTTGTGGAAATGGAACAAAACAGCTCATACATATAAGAAAAAGAAGAAGAGAAGAAGAAGAAGAAGAAGAAGAAGAAGAGAGAGA
>NC_089781.1:13767880-13777880 GCF_040412425.1 Macrobrachium rosenbergii
AAACAACTGCAATTTTGGAACGTCTCAGAAGTGGTTTGTAAAAACAAATCTGTAGTTTTTCCTCCTTTGGTTTGCCATGAATATCACTTGGTTTCATTAACTTCCACTCTTCCATTACCTTCGCGCTAAAACATTTTATCTCGAAAATGACTGAAAGGACATCTACCAATATTATAGCCCTCTCCCTCCCTTTCTGCGACTACAAAAAAAAAAACGCTTTGGGCATTTCAACAAACTCTTTCAGCATGTTCAGAGATAAGTGGAGACTGCTCTTGACTGGAAAGTGCCGAACGAATTTTCTCAAGATGGAAGGTAATTTCACGCAGAGGCTGACATTAACAGAAATACTTTGGCCTGTTTGAAGCTGGAGGCAGAATCCTGTCGGATTTGCATATATGTTATTACGAATATAATCCTATTTTGCGCGCCTTTGAGAAACTCACTTTGAGGGAAAGGTCACAGGGTATTCTCCTTCAGGTGTGCTGCTGCATACATGATCTTTATTTTGACAATAAAGCATAGCTGATGTGGAACAACAATTCCAGAAGCAGAATTCAGTATTTACATGTGGAAAATAGAGCTTCAGTTTCTGCACACTGTGAATTGTAGTGCATTTGTGGAGAGATTCTTGTTTACCCATTTTTTCTTTTTAAACCTGCAAGGGTGGCTATGATAAATTTATCTTTTTCATGCCTACAGTTACACAGGCAAATGTGCATAGATTTTCTCCCATACTCTTAGAAAACTTAGTTTGTCATTATTACTCCTTGTCAGATGAGAATGTGAATGTTTAAGCCTAAGTCGCATCAACGGCTTGTGTAGCTACCTGTCCTAATAGCTTTTAGGTAGCTTCTTCATGCTAACAACCTGTTACATTTGTTACAATCAGCTGGTGATTGTCTAATGTTCACACTGATAACGTTTTTTACTCATTGTTGATGCAAAATAACACAAGAAATAACTGAATAAAGACACCTAAAAATTGATTTGGCGGATGTGAATTCTGTATAAAGAAGAAATTCTTATCGCTACTATCATCTGGCAATGGTGAAATAGGTGAGGAGGGATAAATGACAATATCTTAAAATAATTGGTTTCAACACCGCCAGGTATGGAATACATTAGCCCTACAACTTTAATAGTTTTCCAGTCCAATACAAAATTATTAACTGACATCAACACCATTATAATTGTGTTTGGTAATGACTGATGCCTTTGTACAAAGGAACTGTAATGTGGAAATAACTCGGCTTTAATAAAGTAAGAGTTTTTGTGATAATATTCTGTGAATTGTTATCAGTTCATTTGTAAAGCTACCACGTACCATTATTACATGATATTTTATTCCTAAACTTCGTATGATCAAACCGGTGTCAAGATACACAACACGGAATTCGTAAATTTTTCATTGTTTCTTACTTGTTGTACGCGCTATTTTCAAAATTCATATGAAGACCAATAGTGTTATTAGGAGAAATCTCCAATGTTTCCATACATATATAATAGTCTTGGTTTCTGGAATAAAGGAAAATGAATGTTTTCCTCTCCTTTTAAAAAAGACTAAAACAAATAAGCCAAATTGTACGAGCACATACATGTTTAGTATCATATTGACAAAATCAATTTATCAGTGTTTGTGACAGGAAAATAATAAAGCAAGAAATAACTTGGCACCAATATTCAAAAATAAGTATTTTTTCCATATATGACGCGATAACGTAATGGACATTTGCATAAATATCATCTAAGTAACTGGGTTCCTTGGGTAAAGAGTCCTGATAAAAGTGGGGAAAAGTCTTCAGTAAAGAGTCCTGTTAAAAGCGGGAAAAGTCTTCAATCTTTCTGAATAGTGACCTACAAAATCAAAGACTTTTCCCCCCGGCTGAACATACGTTATCAGGACCAGATATAAACGACCCAGAGGTTGCAACGGATTTCCTTAAAATGCTGCTTTCCCTGCGGAAGCGATAAATCTTGTATTCGCAGCAAGAAATTGAGCTCTGAGAAGGTTGGTGGGAAGACTTAGATTTGTAAATGCACTGAAAGTCTTTGAAAAGTGGAAGAAATGCGAGCAAAGAGGAGAGGAACGTACCCGGCCAATAGGTGCAACAACATTCAACTATAAAGAGAAAATAAAAGCTGGATACTGCACTACAGGTGATTTATAGAAATTAGTGTTACTTTCTAATCTAATTTTCTTTGGTTATGCATTTGGGAAAGTGCTTTATTTCACCGTGATATTTCTCAAGTAATAGTGAATTTTGTGTGTACCTCTCAGAGCAGTAGCAGTTAAACCTCGCTGAAAACGAACCAGGAGCTTTCACACTTGAAGTAAGACATACAATCACTTTCTATCTAATATTTGGGTTATTTAGGAAAAATAACTTCGATATTGTGCTACTGGTCATTTTTAAACAAAGCAAGATGTTTCTGAAATTATTTATATTAACCCGTTCTATGAAATAATTATACACATCGGAAAGAATCTTATCTAATATTTTTTATAGTGAAGCGTACTACAAAGTTTTTGCTTAATTCGTAGGGAACTTTGATCTGGCATGGAGAGCTCAGTAGTATCATAAAGGTACACATGGTTCAAAACAGTTAAATGGAAGAGGTAGTAGATTAACGATATCTGGGAAACAATGTAGACATTTGCAGCTTCACCTCCGGGTTTGACAGTCCAGAAATATACGATTAAAGAAGAATGAATGAACACTGCATATCTTGTCAGTTAAAATCAACGACCTTAAGAATCGGGAGTATTTTTTATGGAATACTGAAGTTATTTCATAGTGCTTCATAAACATTTCTCACAGGATTATTTAGTTATTACATTTTTATTCTCGTAAATTATTGTCCATAGTAACATTATTAACGATGGTAAATGCACCTTTTCAAAATAAACTTACTCAGTAAAAGGAAATGTAGATGAAAAGTTATCGTAACAACGAACATTTCATGTTGATCACAGACCAACAGGCCCTTGCTGCATTTCAGTATTATACGGAATGAAATCTTTTATTCATTATAAGTTTATCAACTGGGATTATCTAGGCTGTGTGTTAAGACTGAATATTTGAGCTAATGTCTAAATATTTACATTATATAGGTCAATGACTTGCCACCAAGGAACTTTATAAACAGACGAGGCTTCTTTAGCAAGGAAAACTAGCTCTCGATGCGTTTATTGAGATTTAACATGTCCCACAAACTTCTGAACGAGAACCCGTCAGTTGCTAAATGAATTTGCTTCTAGTAGTATTTGAGGGCCTTTACGTCACACGGAATTTGAGGCGATGCCGATGATAAGCTCTTTATTAAAAACAAGTATATCCAGGAAAAATAATTTCCCCTGCGGCATTATGTATTTCTGAGCATATCTGCACGTACATAGGTATTCCTCCTGCTGAATGTGGAGTGGTAAAGGATCTAGGCTCAGATGAGACACTTTAAGTGGCTGTTGAAAGTGAGGTAAAATTGTCGGTGCACATATAAGCTAATAAGACTCAGTCTTATTATAAGAGTTCTTGAGATTTTTGTCAAAAGGTTCTGAACTCGGTGTATTTACAAGTGGAGCAATTATCCGGGTTTTTCAGTTTTGAGAGGCAACTTTTGTCAATACTAGAGGGTTGTCAAGTTTGCTCATAAGACTCTTTTAAAGGCCTTTTAGCCTCTCGATAAATTAATCGTGCGGCTGTCTGTTCTTTTGAGGTCAGTGTGATACAGTGCTCCTCAGTTAAAATAACAGTTCTCATATGTGGGTATATACATATATATCTATAATATGTATATATATATATATATATATATAATATATATACATATAGATATATATATGTATATATATATATATATATATATATATATATATATATATATATATATATATGTATATATACATGTATATATATATATATAGAGCTGGTTTTAATTTTCTTATATACAGAAACGCTAATATTAAAACTTCAAAGGGAAGCTGGACGAGTCCACATTTAGAGCTGATTTTAAGTTCCTTATATAAAGAAACACTAACATTAAAACTAATATTAGTGTTTCTGTATATGAGAAAACTAAAACCAGCTCTAACTGTGGACTCATCCAGCTTTCCTTTGAAGTTTATATATATATATATATATATATATATATATATATATATATATATATATATATATATATATATATATATATATATATATATATATATATATATATATATATATATATATATATATATATATATCGTGTGTGGGAGGGGGGCGTTTGTGTGTGCCTGCGTGTACCTCTACGTTATGTGGTCAGGTATCTGAGCACACATGCTTGCAAGAGACAAGCATTTTCCCAATTCCGAAGATACGCTGTTGAAGCAATATTTCCCCACTAAAGGAAATCGCATTTGTTGGCGAAGTCTTATCGGTTCCACGTACTTTCTTCAGAGCGAACAGTTGCGAATTAGAGACAGCAGGGAGATGAGAAAGCACCGTAAATCTAAGGAAAGATAGGAAGGATATTCACGAAATGTTTCTTCGAACTGATCCTAAAATAGGTCTCAGTCACAAATTCTTGAATTATGGGGAAGAAGTAGATTCTAATAATGCACATAAAGATCAAAATGTAATGGGTATGATTTACCTTTTAAGATTTATCTTTTATGACGTAGAAAATAATACCACGGAACCATCAGAAAGATGGTGATCTGAGGTTGTTATGAAATATAAAAAAACATGTTATTTAAAACTGACAGTATGTCTGCGAGTGAAGTTATTTCAAGTTAGGGTCAAGGCTGCCATCGCTTTAATCAATCGGAAAACATAAATGTAACAAGGAACTTATATATTATATCTAAATAAAAAAAGAACTGACCTATAGACTCTAGTAATCCTTTTCCACGAATGGAATTTCCCTCATTGGATAATTATGTCGATAAATAAACAATACTTTTCATTTGAAATGCTCACGACTGATGTCCTTTGCTTTGTTTTATCAGACTATTGCAAAATAAGCTCCACTATGCCACATATGATGCCTTTCATTCGTTTGCTGTGGTGAAATCGGTAGTGTTACGTCGTACATACAATCCGGTTTTAGGTAAGGACAATTGTTCCTTCCAATATGAAACAGAACAACAGGAGAGCGAAGTGAAAGAAAACAACTTAATGAGATTTGCCAGACTCAGAATGGAATTTATGGAGTAAATGGTGTAGAAAAGATAATTTAGGTCATGCCATTACGTTAATTACGTACGTAATGAACGAAGAAAATTGCCGTTCGTGTCGTAATTAATCTGTTTGCGATTGCTATTATTAGGGGCTTGGCGAAAATACGTGCAAAGAGATCAAAGCAATTTTTCACTTTAACTGAAGGATCGTAATTAGTGTTAAATTGCTGGCGTGTGGGAATCAGAGAATGCAGTGCTTGAAGCAAGGCTCTGAGTTAGATAATAAGCTCTTGTAATAATCCCGTAATTGCACAAGTGCTTGAAAATACGTTACGAAGAAGTTCCGAAATGAATAACAATGCATTTTTAGTAAATTATCGTGTTTAATGGAAGCTTGCAAATGTTGCCAAATAAAGATTTGAATATCGAATATGAACTAATAGCATTATCATGGTAAGTGGATTATGAAATAAAAGCATTATCATGGTAAGTGGATTAAAATTGTAATGTAGAAGGTATTTAAAATTGAAAGAAATACAATTAGATGATAGACAATAAACTTCTTTATATTTAAAAATTTGTTTCCTTTTTACAGATCTGGAAGGACGAAGCAATTTCATTTTAGGGAAATTCTGGCGAATTTAAAGCTCCTCATTATTGAATGAATATTAATTTTAGGTTCGTTTTATTACAATTTTTGTCCTATTTTTTCACCCAATAGATCATCTTAGCAATGCATTTAGTTATTTATCAAAACTACAAATATATCGTTTATAAAATTTCCTATCCTTTATCACGAACAATTTCATTATACGAAAATTTCGCTAGTGATTACCGATTTCATTAACAAAATGTTGATCATATATAATTTTTTTCAAATCAATCTTCAGGGCATACCCATCTTGTTACATAATATATTTGCTCTTTGGTTTCATCATCCTATCATTCTGTCAGAAGGATCCTCTCCTACAACCCCCTCCCCCTCCTCCTCCGCCTCTCCCCGTCCTCCCTCAGCTGATGTGGAAGCATCTTCCCGAAGCCTTGTTTAGGAGGAAATTCCTCTTCGTTCTGCGCATCCTTTATATTATCTCATATCTTTCCACCTTCACACATCAGTGAAATAACATATTTTATTTCTCTAGTAACCCATCTCCTCTCTTCTTCTTACGCATCCTGATTTGCTTTCTTGTCGTGATTGTTCCCTCGGAAGGATATTCCCCACGCATCTTCTGAGAACCTTTAACGGTATTGCGAAGGAATGAACAATTCTTTCGACAAAGACACCACAAAGATTAAACTTCCTAGCCGCGTACAGTTGCAGGAGGACGAAAGATAAATATCCCAATATCGAAGAGAGTTTCGAAACATTCAGCAGTTTTACGTTTACTATGAATAGCCAGGTACCATAATAAAAATTTAAGGTCACTTTTCTTTTTAATACTTATACGCCCAAAATATTTGTAGATTATCACAGCTTTTCCCTTTGCGTCTTCACCTGAACTTTTGAGGTTCCAGTTGCACAGCATCCTCGGGGAGACTGTACGTCTTTTACTTGATTAATTACGCAAATGATATTTTAATTTAAACACCGTTTCAGACTGGATTCATATTAGATTGATTTGGAACTGAAAAAAATACTATAGTATTATTCAACACAGAAAAATGGGAGCCTGAAGAAATAGTGCAGCCATTTGATGTCAGGTGTCGGTGACAGTTTTAATATTCAAATGGTGTTAATCGACTGATTTAGAAGAAAATTATTTATAATTAATAAACTCTTCGTGGAAAATAAAAGTAATGATGTACTGTAAAACAAACTGACGGGAAAAATACTTCTTCCCACTTTTATCAGATATATTTTTTTGGACATTCTTCGATCCTTACAGCCATAAAGCTCAGAAAATGTTAATACATTTTGTCTTACGCCTGCTGAGCAACAGCAATCCCCGAAACGCTTCCATCATCCTATTACTAAGCGGTAATCTTAATGTTTCAGGTAAAACGGCTCAAATAAAATGGGAAAAGGGTGAACGCAAGTAAAATAAGACAAATAAATGTTATTATTTCATACTGTATTCCACACCATTTTATGAAGAGACGTTTCATTAATTCTTTCTCTTTTAAGTGGTTAAAGATATAAATGCAGATATATATATATATATATATATATATATATATATATATATATATATATATATATATATATATATATATATATATATAGTATATTATATATGTATATTACACAAACACACACACACAAACACACACACATATATATATATATACATATATATATACTATATATATATATATATATATATATATATATATATATATATATATATATATATATATATATATACTGTATATTATGAGAGACATATCTTTTTTATTTACAAGCCCATCAATAACTAAATCGTATACCTTCTACAAAATATGCATAGGTTAGAGAAAATGATTTTTCCTGAGTTTTTATCATCATATACAGTTGTTTTCTATCGTCTCTTTCTGAAGGACAAAATTTAAAAAAAAATGTAGGTCGATCTAATATCGCGCGACTCGGCCTTGCGAGCCTCACCCGATCTGTGGGTCAGTCAGTACTGGTTGAGACAGCATCGAAGAAGGATGCACTGATTGCGTTGGCCAGAGCCTGCTCGCGTACTTTACCGTTACAGTCGTTCTTGTATAGAACATCTTCCATTCGTCATTCCATTTGTATGTACTAGAAGGCTATGCAAGGTCACGAGGATGATTAGAGCTACGTTGATATGAAATAACCAAAGAAAATGTTTAATTATTTATGCACACAACATGTGTGAATTAAGAAATCAGTAAAGTATTATGAGAATATATCGACGCGAACACCGGAGCACGCGCGCACGCGAACACGCACGCATGCACACACACACACACACACACACACACACACATACACACACACACACACACATATATATATATATATATATATATATATATATATATATATATATATATATATGTACAAATATTATCTCACTCATACAGTATATATATATACATATATATATATATATATATATATATATATATATATATATATATATATATATATATATATATATATATATATATATATATATATATATATATATATATATATATATATATATATATATATATATATATATATATATGTGTGTGTGTGTGTGTGTGTGTATGTGTGTTTAAGTGTGTTTGAGTGAGTGTGTGTATGCGTGTGTGAAGAAGTACCGGTCAAGATTCTCGATACGGTTCGCATGTTTTTTTTCGGATATTCTGTATGCTGCTGCGATGTTTTTCTAGAACTGCCTATGAATGTAATACTCAGAATTTGTTTCCAAAAGGTATATAACTAATAGTATTTCCGTTATCAAATCAAACGAAGACAAATATAACAGATTAAAAGATAAATGTTTGTTAAACTTTTTGACATCTCGTTCCGGAGTAAGAGGAGTCAAGAAAATGTAGAAGCTGATGCTGAATTAAGCGCTTATGCATTGAATGTCCCTATTTTCTAGGCTTTCATATTTTTATTAGCTTCTTTTCGAATTTAGTTAAAAATATTTCATTGTCATGATTCTACCAAAAAACAGACCTCATATTTGCACGCTAGAAAAGGATTCATCTTGAAACTTATGTTAAGACTGTCCACACGCAATTCCTATCTATATTCCAATTCGATTTAAATTTCTCATGGTTTTTTAGGACATGATTTAAAGACTTTTTGTCCCTGTTCTTGCCTTATCAAACTTATATGACTGAACAAATCTCCGTTCCTTATATGACGCTAAAAATCAAGTTTCCTGTTATTATTATTATTATTATTATTATTATTATTATTATTATTATTATTATTATTATTATTATTATTATTATTATTATTTCTGTACGTATTATCATACCTTCACTTCAAATCTATTTACACAGTGCTGATTGTAGCTTACAATAGCTCATGCTATCATCTTCAAGGTGTCCTGGTGATATGTTGTCACAAGGACACTGGTTAGATATGTGCACACATTGTACATATTTTTGTATGTTATGTATATAACAGAAAACAGAAACAAATTTCTCCAATGGGTCCTCTCCTATAATGATGATGATGATGATGATGATTATTATTATGAATGTAAAGTATAAGGCAAGAGAGATGAAAAGGGTAAATCAAAGAACAAACAACTAAATCAACCATAATTGTAGAATTATTAGAAGAAGTAATAAGTGAAAAAAGACTGCACCTAAAAGTGGTGTCTTAAATCATTTTAAGCTCCTGTATACATCGGTTTCCCATTCCGTTTTTAATTGATATTAATTATTATCCTTAGATCGGTCTTTCTGTTCAGTATCACCGATCCCTTTGTAAAATCCAATTCCTCATTCCATTTTCACCTTCTAACGATCTCACGAAAATAATTAATGTAATTTTTGAGGGATAACCTCCACCGTACGATCCCTTAGGAGTAGGGATAGCGGATGGGGGACTCCACTCTTGATTAAGAATTTTTATTGGATCATACCAATTAGGGAAAGAAGGACGTTCCAATCTTTAGGAGTTTTGTAATGGGGGTCTCATCTGCATATAGATAGGATGCAGATTAAAGGAGAGTCATCGCCGAACTTTACTTCCAGGATATACCAGAGAGATTACAGGATGCCTGTCGTTGAGTTCTTTTGATGTTTGCCGCCTTGGATAAACGGGATTTAAGGATAAAAATGGAGATGAGATTTATATTAGGTTTTTAAATATTTTATCAAGATCTTCATCTCTGTTGTTAAGTGAATATTTGTAGCATGGGTGAAGATAGTCTAGTTCTGCCG
>NC_089781.1:13785380-13815380 GCF_040412425.1 Macrobrachium rosenbergii
CCCTAAACTAGTATACATCAGTTTCTCTGTTGTCATATTCACGATCGGTATTTATAACTGCCTGCTGACAAAATGCCATGATGCCGGTGGGAGACGCATCTCCAGATAAGCTTTGGTATTGGTTTCCAATGAGACTGAATCAACACGTTTGGAAAATCTGTTCATTTCTCGAGGCATGGACTAGGCGATCTCTCTCTCTCTCTCTCTCTCTCTCTCTCTCTCTCTCTCTCTCTCTCTCTCTCTCTCTCTCTCTCTCTCTCTCTAATGATCGAAAATCCTTTTCAATAAAGCTATTGCTCTTTAACGATCATATTCTGAAATCGGCAAGGTACAGAAAATTCTGGCACAGATTTCATAGGGCGGGATTTCATAAAGACAATTACCGTATTTAATGCCACCGGCATTAAATACCCTCAGTTATGAGCGCACGGAATATAATTCAAAATGCATCTCGATTGCCACTGATATTGTTGTTATAAGCAGCAAATTTGATTTCAGCTTTTGACACCATGCAATTTATTTTCCCCTGGTTATTTGTATCATATTAGGTTTTTTCTATTTGATACAAAAAAACTTTTCTAGTTTGATAAGTTAATGTAAAACGAATTCGCCAGTTAATTTCATAAGAAGTGAAGCGACTTAGTTTTTTTTTATAGTTCCAAAAGTAATTTTCTTTCATGATAATATATTTAACAGAATGACAAACGCCAAGAAAGATCCACATTTCTTCTTTCCCTCGTTTACTGAACTGATTGTCGTCAGGGTTCATATCACAAGTCAAGTAAATGTTTATGATCAAAGAATGTCTGAATGCTCCAGTCTAACATACAACGAGATTTGCATTACTCCCTTACCTAGATGTTGTCTGTATGCAAAATAAGAAAAATAGCCTTTTATACTTTTCTAAGTATATCAACTGAATGTAGAACCAGTAGGGCTTGTCTTACTGAATCCTAATCAGTCAGTATTAAAAATGAACCAAGTTCATGATTGTCATCATATCGGAATATTTACTCTATGTTTTTGAAATTTTTCTTGTGCATAAACGTACCAATTCAAAGTAAAATCATGTCCAAAAACAATACAACTGTGAAATTGAAATTGAGAAATTTGGTTGCAGCATAGCAATAAACAAGCTGCGAACTGAATTAGGCCACTGCCTGCAAAATCATTTTCCGTGAGATCTGATGCTTTCACATCGTGGCAAAGTCCACTTGGCAAAGAGCAACGAGCTGTTGAAAAAAAAAGCTCCCATTAACGAATAGCTTCCATTAGCGTCACTGCACAAAGCGTTTCTTGCTTTGGAATATCTCTGGAAAAGCTTTCAATGGAAAATAAAGTTTCCATTTTTAGTGAAATACTGGAAAGTTACCTATGTAAATTTACTGATAGAAAAATATATGTGCCATATAAACTTTGGCAATGGCTGATAACAATTTCCTTTCAAAGAATAATATTCCATTGATTAGAGTATATTATGAAAAGTAAGACTACAACGGTTCTACATAAAAATAATTGCTCATTATTCTGTAACAAACATCATCACAAGATATTCAAGAAATTTGAAAATCAGTCATTCAGACATTCTACTTGTACTTGTATAAACATTAGAGAGAATAATTCATTACTAAGAACATACGATTTTACGTTCTGCAATTAGCGATCCAAAATCGTCCTAACAATCTGCAGATTAGAAGCTGAACGTTAAATTGAACGTGCGTCGTGATCATTACACTGAATCACGGATATTCCAGTCAATCTCTTCAGGCACAAGTATTGTTTTATATTTATCTCTGAATTCGTACTTCTATAATGGTAAACAATTTCAAATATACAAATTAATTGATCTAATGTGTCAGAAACTCGGCATGTTTGTGGGTAACAGCACTTTTGAAGGTAATGGGTACCCTGAGGAGTGTAAATGTACCTACATTTGAGATCCGTACTCTTGGTCATAAGAGACCCTTTTTCATGTAACTAAGAGAAGTGGATGATTCATATTTGAAGTATAAATAATTTTATACATACATAAACACACTCACATATGTATGTATATATATATGTGTGTGTGTGTGTGTGTACTGACTACCTCATCATGCAATATACTAATTATTACGAAAATTTTTCCTTTCGACATATTTTGCACTTGATTATGAGGACCCTAATGGCATAAAATGCCTCCAGTTTTACCAACAGAAGCGCTATTTTTTAGTGCATAATTATTATTAATAATTAATTTCATACCATTACTACAAATTAAAGACGAGTCAAAATAACTAACATGAATGTCATATACTGTTGTTTTGTTTTGAGAGAGAGAGAGAGAGAGAGAGAGAGAGAGAGAGAGAGAGAGAGAGAGAGAGAGAGAGAGAGAGAGAGAGCGTTGAAACGTTGAAACGCATCAGTACTATGTGAAATAGGAATGTTCACAGTAGAGTGATTATAATTTGTGAAAACATCAAAACTATACCCTTTAACGCTGTTCTAGAAAACAGGAAAATATATTAATCATTTATGGAAAATAGAGGTAATAAGTATGAAAATCCCTCGTTTAGCATGAAAGATAAATACCCAATCTCTAACATGTAAGTACACCAATATAATTTTAATTAGAGAATAATAACAGGTAAGTAATAATAACACGATAAAATACCTTTTCAATATGAATGAGCGTTTATATTCTGTTATTTATACGAATTCAATAACGACAAATGTTAGGATTCAGGATTTACATCCTCGTAATTACCCTGTGCACGTAAAATCAATAGACAAACAGTCTTAGAAAAGAACTATCACTTTCTTACTGTGTCACATAGTTTCAATTATATTTCAAATTTACAACTTACAGTACAACACTGGTTTTTACGTTTCGTGTGAGATGAAAAATGTGATAATTGAACATGGTTCGGGATACCACGAATAAACTTTGTTTGAGGCAACCACTGAACTGTACAATTTGTTCCTGTTTATCGAATATTGGTTAGTTATATGTTATATCTATGTCGGCCGGGATTTAGTATTGCACTAACCATAAATGGGACTCGAGATAAAGAAGATAAAGTGGCATCTGTTGAGGAACAATTATACATTATATGTATTGATGAGTCAGACGATATTTTGTTCATTTATACAAAGGTGGGCAGTTTCAACGTCATGGAAGCAACCACGCTAATCAATAAGTTTCAATTAAATGAGTTTTAATGAAAGATCTGATAACTATCAGCAAAGCAAGGTAGATTTTATTTCTTTAGTTTAGTCATTTACGATTTCCATTGTAAAATACATGGTGTATGTGTTTCTAAGTAATGTTTTCGATACCTGTTATATATTGATTATTTTGTTTTTATTCTGCAAAGAATATTTCCAGTTGTAATGAAATAAAGCCGGTATAAAGCCCTCCATATGCAAGAAGGAAAGAGGCCAATATAGTTTCAATTTTGATTAGTTAAATAATGTAAAAGGTATCGGAGTCTGTGTGTGTTTGAGAGAGAGAGAGAGAGAGAGAGAGAGAGAGAGAGAGAGAGAGAGAGAGAGAGAGAGAGAGAGAGAAAGTTACGTCTGATATTTATTGGAAATTAACGATGCAATTTTTTTGCATATTAATCAGATTCCACTGTAAAACATTACTTACGCTCCTACGATTCAGGAACATCACCCGCAATATTTTTATTATCTTCATATCATCTGATTAATGTTTTCATAAACTCTTTGGCTTATGAGGGTCCGAAGTCGCTTAAAGAAACACTCACTCACAAGCGCAAATACTTCACATAAAGCAAGGTGATACCTGAAAAAAAACCGACGAATATAGCACTGCACATATGAGAGTTGAAACCCTGTATCTAGAAAGGGAGCCCTGTGTAGGTATATGAAGCATCACTGAAGCTGAAGTATCACTGAAGCTGCAGAAGTTTTATTGCAGAGGGGTTCTGCCCCTTGTTCATCGGGCGAAAGATGAATAGGGGCAATGGCCTGTCATGCTTTCGCTTTTTGGAAGGTACGTCCCATGAGGAAACTGCGTTTTCTGCAGACATAAAAAGTGATTCGTCTTCTACATAAATATATGGTTCATAGTAATTTGTTACTATTTTGCTCTGTCATATATGTTATGTTTATCTGCTGTGTTATTTTACCTCATATAACCCCTTGCATTGCAATGACACGAACCCAATATTTTTTATTCCTTGATTGCATGTGCTTTTTCCTCCCCCATTCTTTTTTTGGCTCTGACCAGTTACATTTTCATGTATTTTGTAATGTAAAATCTATATAGGATTTTGCGCATGTTGTCCTACGCATGTGCATTTTATAATGTATAGACTATGAATCTGTGTTATTTTCAATGCTATTTCTACTAATCCTCAATCACAGGGCAAGGGACTTATTTTGACAGAGCTCACTCAAGTGGAAACATAAAGTACGAAAGAAATTTACATATACAAGGCTCACCTACCTTGCTCGCTTATAAAAACGCATATATTTGATTTTGCATAATGTGATTAAAAATCATGACTTTGATAAACTCTGACGTTTTTGTTGGCTTCCTCCCTTTTCTCTTAAAGCTCTCGAGATCTCTGATCTCATCTTTTGAATATTAAAATTCAATTTTGCTTTTTGTTACTGATGAAATGCCTGCTGGCGAGACTCCGGCCAATCCAAAAGCTTTATATTTACGATTATTGTAAGTTTCAAAAGATGGAAAGTCCGCGCTCGTCCTTTTTGCAAATAAACACTTTTAGTTACGCGTGGAGGGGATGCACATTAGTTATC
This sequence comes from Macrobrachium rosenbergii, assembly GCF_040412425.1. NCBI lineage: Eukaryota > Metazoa > Arthropoda > Malacostraca > Decapoda > Palaemonidae > Macrobrachium > Macrobrachium rosenbergii. The sequence goes on from NC_089781.1 coordinate 13,790,151, forward strand.
AATGATAAAATTACAGAATAGTGAAGACAGCAAAAGCATGTAAGCTTGCATAAGCGTTTGGAGGCTTAACGTGGATAAATTGTATCGCCTGCAAAACAAGGTAAAAAGGAAGATATTTATATAAGAATATGATAACTTTAGGTCCAGTTTGAGGTCGAAATTAAGAATACTCGAATAAACATTCTTAAAGACCTAAACAAGGAAGGAAAGTATCAATTCCAAAGCAGGTTAAATCTGCATTACATTGCAAATAAATCAGCTGCATATTTGATAACTATATTATTATTATTATTATTATTATTATTATTATTATTATTATTATTATTATTATTATTATTATTATTATTATTACCCAAGCAATAGTCACAAAATACCTTATAATTGCACCTTAAAGAATGTATATGTAATAATACAAGATTAACTGTATCTTATACCAATTGTCTCTAATTTAGGTAAGTTTCCAGTAAGTCTCCTGAGAATAACTGGCAATTACATGGGAGAATATCTGATACTCTGATAACGAAAGAACTACTAGAAATGATGTCCAGAAATATACGCTAAATTACTTTAAAACTTATTTTTGCAAGTGTATCTCTACTAACAAACAGCGATGGGTGAAAATTACAAGGAGCAATATTACTGGATATATCAAACACCTTACTTTTGCAACTATATAAATGTTATAAATGTCATTAATTACTGGCGAGAACGAATCTTGTCTCCAGTGAAAGAATATTTGATAACAGTACTCTTGTTCTTTAATATGAGTATCACTCACAATATTACTGGATATAATATGAATTTTCTTTCCATGTACTTGAACAAGTGAAAAATATTTGCAACACTTTTTTAAGAAGACGTAAATTGTATTTAAATGGAAGTACATTAAACATCCCATATACCGGTCACAACCACATGTACAGAGATCCGGTTTTATTTCATTTTGCAAGAATTCGTGGACAATTTTGAACAGATGTTTAAGGTTTTTGGGTTATGTGCGGATAATGCAATGTGCTACGGCATTTCTTAATCATAAGACTGCGACATGGCACTGTCAGAATGTTAATTCATAACAATTTTGCGGCAGGATTTTATGGCTGCTAATAAATACAGCTTCAAGCACAAAAACTTTTCATTTTCTCGTTCATTTCATATTATTCGGAGTAAATGAGTTTGCAATACTGAGTTTATTTCTTACTGGGTCTTGCATTATTTTTGCAATTGTAACCAAAACGCGTATTTCTCCCACTTCGAAAACTACCAGCATTTTCCTGTAATATATTTTCAAGTTTGTAGTCTAGAAATGTATTAGTTTAATTTCCTCTGAAAACAAATCTGTTTATTCACGGATGAAACATCCCCTTCGTATGAAATATCTAACTCTTTGATTCAACCCCGAAACATTTTCTGAGTTTTTTCGATATCCTAAAATCAACGTCATGGATTTCCCAATCTCCTTGCTGCTTTGATCGTTGGTGAAAAACTTGACTCCCACGAAAATTTAAAGTTAATTCCATCGAATGAAATGATGATATGGCAGAGGCTTTTGCAGTGTCACTGGGGACATTGGGATGGTTAATTAAATGGAATAAGGTTTCTTCCCTGTTGACTGATAGAGTCCGGGGGTCTACATCAGGCTTCTTAAACCCTTTCATAGTTATGAATCGCCTTAGGGTAAGGATATATACTAGCATATGGCAACGTATTCTAAAACAACCACTAATAAAGAATATTTTGAGGACTCCTGAACATACCAATATATTAATAAGTGAAAATCCGCAATTACGTATAAGAGTAAGGCTGTGTTTTTCAAAATACAAAAATTATTAAAATGAGGAGCTTTCGGCCGTTTGCAAGACCGTCCTCTTCTGCCAAGTAATCCAGTTGGCCAAAGAAGACCGTCGTGCAAACGGTCGAAAGGTCCCATTTTACTAATTTTTGTATTTTGAAAACCACAGGCCTGCTCGTATACATAATTGCGATTTTTTACTTATTACTTCCGGTCACTGTGTAGTGATGCACCGTATATACCGATGTATGACAAATGGCCAAAATTCTAAAAATGTAATGACATACTTTGCATACGTGATAAACAGATTACTTCTGAAGTAATTTTCCTCGAAGTTAATTAGCACATCCCTGAATGGCAATCTAAGAAAAAAACCGTCTTAGTTGTCGTGATAATTGGGATGAAAGGCGAAACGAAAAATGCATTAATCGTCAAACTAATTGGGACTAAGTTTCCACGAGGACGCGGCAAGCAAAGGGTCGTTAACGTATTTCGGAATAATCCTAAAAGTGAATAACCAGATGACTTGTGCATATGATAAAATACGAACAATATTATATATCTAGCCTAGGTGTAATTTAGTCAAAACTTTTTTTTTTTACTTTTTTCGTCTTTGAATAAGATTCCGGCTTTTTGGCAAAAAACAATTTTTTCCATCGGTAGAGAAGCATGATACAACATTATACTTTGTACATCAAAATGAGTTGAATTTGTTATAGAAATACGTGTAAAGAAGGGCAGCCTTTTTAAGCTATTCTCTTTTAAGCTAGTTCCTTTCAGTCCTAACAATCACAACATAAAACAATAAAAAGAAATTTAACGATTGCCAATGAACCATTTACAGATCAAATTCACATGCTCCTGAATAGGAGGGAGTACTTACCAAATAACACTGGTGCGTTGAGAAGTTCGTACAGAGAATAGCCCCATTCTCTCTCGTATGGATGTTGAGTCTTAAAGCAAAATGTTGGAAAGATTTCGACATCCTACAGATAAAAAGGCACCAAAACCTGGAACAACAACAAAAAAAGAAAAGTTAAAAAGTTTTTCTTGATACCATGAGTTTCTAAAATCTGCAAGAAATGGGTTACTTGAACCTGGCGGTTCAAGAAAGTTCACGAAGACAACAAAATTTTAAAAAATTAACGATTTAAAAGTAAAAGAAATACTAACTAAATACTGTTTTTCGTTTTATGTATGGAGTTTATACTAAAAATAGCTTTTCAAAGACATACAAAAGAAGCAATAACTTTTATTTCACTTATGTATATAAGTGATTCATATTCTTACTGAAATACGTCTATTTGTTTTAGAAAAAATGTTTAATAAGCATGCTATATATATATATATATATATATATATATATATATATATATATATATATATATATATATATATATATATATATATATATATATATATATATATATATATATATATATATATATATATATATTATAAATTATATATATATATATATATATATATATATATATATATATATATATATATATATATATATATATTATATATATATATATATATATATATATATATATATATATATATATATATATATATATATATACGTGTGTGTGGTGTGCTCGTGTATGTATGTATGTATATATATAACCAGTAATGTAGAAGCTCACTATAAGCCTAAAACACTTTGGATTAAAAGCAAAATAAACGTCGTGAAACATCTCAGACGATGTGTCTTTATTTGCCCAAAGCTTCTCCTGAGACCTTTACGTGCTTCTCCGTAATTAACTGGGTTTCGAGGAAGCAGGTGCTTGCTTGTGAAAAGAAATAAAAGAATACTTCTTATTAGTTTTTGTTATTTCTCACCTGCCATTGTCCATGACGGAGCCGGATTAAGACAATTACTTTTATCTCTCCAGAAGAATTACTCACTTCCCCGCGCGCCTTCTGTCGAGGAACTATATTTTTCTTCTCAAGTTTTCTTTATTTATCAAGATTTCAGGGTTATTTCCTTTAGATCTCTCGGGTTGTATTTACGTAATATTGTTTCTGGCACGTGATGAAGCCTAGATATAAGGTGAAAATACAGAAATTAACTAAATTGTATCTCTATTTTATGGTAACTTTTAAGCAATAGTCACTCCACAGTTTTTCAAGGAATGTGCTTATTACAGTCTTTCTGTTTTTAATGTATTTTGGCTGTTATTTTCTAATTTCCAACTATTCAACTATATCTCAAACGATAAATAATCAGTTTCTTATAGAATAGAACTTAAGGTGATGATTACTGTAAACTCAAACAATTGCAAAAGACGGAAAAAAGGGCGTGGAGGAACGGTAGAAATGGAGTTTTCGAAAAGCAAATAATACCTCTTCAGTCCTCAGGAATTTCCATGGACAGAAAAAAGGCAGCTTAGGATTTTACGGACGCGGTGCTCTTACAAAATTAGACCATAATAATTTATGTGAAACCCTTGTACTTCTGAGTGCACCAGCCCCTGAAAGAGATCAAGCTTTAAGTATATATGCTAATGAGAACATGATTCTCGCTAAGTATCCATTAATATCCATGAAATCCCAACATTACTGTTTCCTCCAGCAGTAAAACAGGACCGAGGCCTTATTGCTCACCGGATATTAGAATACTGCAGCTCTGTTAATAAGCAAAGATTATCAATAATATTTCTGAGGATTATCAAAAGAACAGGTACAAGAATGAAAAAGTCCTTTAAATTCTGGGAAATCGATTGCAGATAGTTTTATTTACGGGATGAAGTAACAGTATATACGATATAATACAGTATTATAAATAAACTTGATATCCAGTCTTCTGTTGTAGCTTACAGCCCAGCTGTTATTCCGACAATCACTCAAGCAGATTTACTTAGCGTAGCTCGAGTATAAATACACAAGCCAAAGTAATCCTTAACGCTCTTTGAAACATGGTGGTGAAGCCAGATGAACGATGATATTCACCAGGCAAAAAACTAAGCGACAAACCAAACAGTTCCGTATCTTGCATAGAACAGCCGAATTTGCCCATTCCATCAATGAACATTTCATGTTATTGACGTAATCAGTGACGTAAAGCGCCTGGGAGCGCCTGGGATTTTGTTTACCGGATACGAACTGCTACGGATGAAACCATCTCATAATAATAAAGCAAATTTCTCTTTATTTTCACAAGAAAGCAAGTAATGATGATGTTTACCGGTGTTCCCTGTTTTTTACTTTCCTAGCATTTTGCTTATGCTTAATTAACACTGCCATCTGGTGGCCAAATATAATTTTCTATCAATTAAGCCCGGGTTAAGTCTCGTTTATGAGAAACTCAATCACTCCAGCAGATATACTTTTCGTAGCTCAAGTATAAATACACAAGCATAAGTAATCCTTAACGCTCTTTGAAACATGGTAGGTGAAGCCAGATGAACGATGATATTCACCAAGCACAAAACTAAGCGACAAACCAAACGGTTCCGTTCTTGCATAGAACTGCCGAATTTGCCCATTCCATCAGTGAACATTTCCTGTTTGCCTATACGTTAGTTAAGGAGAGTCTTTTTGTAAATGATGATGTATTCCCAAATTCTAGAGTGACTTCAGTTGAAGTTATGAATTTCCACTGCCACATACGGTGTTCCTTTCTTACGGAATACATACTTATTTCTATAATAGTATATATCAGGCGAAAGACAGTTTAAAATTTTTGCTTCGTTACTTAATTGTATGAGTGAAATCAGCAGTGGCTTCTCTATTGTGTTACTGACCCCAAATAGGTATTTCCATAAAAGGTAACACATGGAAAACAGAAAAGAGCGTTGAATGTTAAAAAATATCAATATTATTGATACTGACTAAATATTTTTCTTATCTGTCAGGTAAGAAAAAAGGTAAAATCTTGTTTTAGGGAAATAATAATAGTTTGTCTATGTTGACTGATAAGTGGGATCAGAAATAGAAAATAAGTTGCTTTCTGTACAATATCACCAATATTAAGCCCTTTATTACATTTTCCATAGCCTATATCTGTTTCAACTAATGAGTGAATGAAACATACGCTGGTTGCCAATTACCACTGATTGAAATTATGAACACACACACCTACGCTGCTAATCTAAAACAGTTTTGGGAGGTGGATGAAAAACTATTTCTGTTTTAGTTATTAAATTAAATGGAAAATAAACCTAACAGAATTACTGAATGAAATTTTTTCCCTTAATGAGAATTATATTTCCAATTTCGAAACCGGTACTATTAACTAAATCCACCTCGATTCATTTGTAGAAATTAATTGTTAATCAGGAATTGGAGTCAAAACTATAGCCAGTGGAATGTAGTACAATTCATTTATATCCCCTCTGATATCAGAAGTGATGTTTTCATTTTTTAATTAATATTACCTTTTGATTATAGTTAAGGGATATTTCTCCTCGTGAATTTAATCCTAAGATCAAAAGATTAAGTAACCATTTTTTTAATACTCACCACCATGTTTTATAACGCTCGTCTAACCTAAAAATTTTGGACAGGACTCAAAAAAAAAAATTAATTCAAAATGTGGAAAATTAAAGCATCTTATTTCAATGAAACGCTGTATCACATAATAATATATTCCCTAGTATACTCCCTAGTTTTCCTTGGGTAGTTTATTTCAATGCCATACTTACAATGTAATTCATAATAGAAATGAAGCTCCTTACTTAAGACCTAAATCTTCTATAGAATTTTAAAAGAATAATAAAGGATGTTTATCAGGCAATTTACACCTTTTCAGAAAAAAATTCTTTAATTCTCAAAGGAGTAAAAATGTCACTTAATTGGACTAGTTTTCATTGGCTCAGTTGCTGATGTGCTAATAATTGTGCACAAATAACAGGGTACAAAAAACGAAGTTACAAAGCATAGTATTCTGACGAGAAGAATTGACTGAAATATTATTATCTGGACATTCAATGAGAATACTGCTGGACAGGATTAAAATAGGCTGAACAAATAAGAAAAAAATAAAAAGAAGAGAAGAGCTCGGCAACTATGACAGAAAAGATAAAAATAAAAAAAAATGGAAAATAGTGATTGAACAAGGGAAAATATTAATATGGAATTCCATTTAAATATATGAACACTAGAAACAATATACAGGTGTAAAAAATTATTAACATCATCTTATATTGACAATTTGGGTTCAGAAAATCTTCACTTTAAAATGGTAATAAAAAAAAAGAAACTGCTTTCAATAATACATAATGTGCTCAAATCTCTATAAATTTTTCACTTTGGTCATGCTGCGTTAAAACTGTTTACGTAAAATAACTTTGACTTCAAAACATCAGGACGTTGCACAGAGTTATAAATGGTCTATTTATGCACCATACAAAGCTTTTCCGTATTTTTATCACGGGAATGTAGTCGATAAGAAAAACGAGAGATATAAAGCATATATAATTGATGCTCCAACCATTTGATTACGTACCAAATAAGAAGTGACGTGCGTTTTATTTGTCTAACTACAGACTTTACTGGAAAGAAAATCTGGCATTTAGAGAGCTCAATATTTACACACCAATGTTCCGAGATAGTCCTATTTGCTTTTGTTATTTACTCAAGTGATTAGGGTCCTCTTTGGACTCGTTAGGCTTAAACACTCGATCCACTTGGAGTCACAGATCATCCAATGAATAGAAAGGGATTAAAAGATTTGACAGGAGTACACGTGCTTACGGTATCCCTTCGAGATTATAGGTTTCCCTGGATCGGTGCTTCTTCAAAGGACCTGTTTTCTGTTTGTTTTCTTGAGCTATTTAGGTCGTAAGTGTCTAAGTTGCTGGAGACCATTAATTCCTTTGAATTCTGTCTTGTAGTAATTATTCTAGTAATTACTCCAAGATGAGGAAAATATCTGTACAGATATAAAACACATTTGTACATGTATAAAACAACGCTTTTAGGAGCGAGTATATTATCCAGGTGATGCACCCATTAAGTTTTAATACAAGTCAAGGGATTTCTTCCAGTGGTAAGGACCGTGAGATTTATAATTGGGCGGATAACTGTCTACATACACACATAAGAGCCGACACAGCCACACGCGCACGAAAGTCTTTATTTATAGCAGAATATTGACAACTCAAACTCCTCGCATCTGTTCAAATCCTTTCTTGGACAATACACATTGAAGGGCATCTCGGAGATCAAGATATGGGGAAAGCAGAGGAGTTGAAACTCTGGATAATATATTCATAGTGATATCCTAATATTATGTGCGTTGGTTACATACTCTTTATATTCTCATCTACTTTTTAAGAGTACACCGGTTGCTGCTATTAATTTACGTCTTGCAACTTCTGTTGGATCTGCAGCATTCACTTCTTTGGGTTATTATTTAACGAAATAACCACTGCATGTGAGAGGAAACCAGATATTTTCATGAAAACATTGATCATGCTATAAGTATTTTCATAAATTCCCTTCCAGGTCTTTGGACAAATGATTAAATGATAAATGATTACGAACAGGTTGTAAATAGTTAAGCTGGATAGAAAGAATGAACGTCAGGTGTCTAATAAAACTATTGTTGTACTGATCTTCGAAGGAAAGAGCTTTCTATATTTTCTATTGCTCTGTTCGCCTAAGATTCACTTACACCATGAGGTTTATTGTCTATATATGATAGCCACCAGCTTAACACCGACCGTTCATAATTACATTTGATAGTATTTCTATTTATTGCAGTATAAGAAAAATAACTGCACACCTGTCTGCACTATGCTTTGTTGTGCTCTGAATATATGATAAGATTATGGATGAAATGATATATCACATTGATAACTTAGGGTATTGAAAATTTGAGTGTCATCATCCGCACCTGAATATTAGAGATCAGTTTGATGCGTAAATAAATATTATTACAACAATTACCTGTAACAAAGGAGCTTAAGAGCTTCATTTATTTCTGTGCATGAAATTTTAATATGAGAGTAAAACAAGTAACGTAAACTACCATAATGCTGTGGATATAAAAGGGGTATTTCATTAAAACTTCCTACGAAAGGCTTCATGAGTAAATCTGAAGTTAGAAAAAATTCTTTGGATATAATTAGCTTTAAAAAAACTTCCAACGGATATTCAAGAGACGGGGCCCGGCCTTCCTTGGATTTGTCACCCATCCAACGACTGACCAGACTCAACGTTCCTTTCGCACACAGAGAAATGATTTACAATGCGATAATTATTACAAATTTCTCGTTATAAGTGAGCGTAATCACTAGGATTACGCTTAGAGTGAAAATAAAGAAAGTTATCTAACTGTATAGAAGTTCCTTGTCAAATATTTTCTAGCAGGGGATATTTTCCGAGCATAAAAGATGGCAACAAATCCCAACAAGATGGAATATAGTTTTTTGAGATTTCTATCCCCCGACTTTTACTGCCGGTTACGATTTCCAACTCCGGCCGTTTGACCCGGAAATGACCCGAGAAAAACCCGGTAACGATCGAAGTAAACGAGGGTTTCGGTTGAGTGCTTACGGTGGGTAACAAAACTTCCTTGGTCTTCTTTTCCAGCTGAGTGTCTGTTTGTCCGTCGTTCATCGTCTGATGATATGAGAAGATGGAAGGATAATTTGTACAGTGATATAGAAATTTCAAGTTTAAGGGAGATGTGGATCCGGGAGAAGTCTCCTACATGAGATATTATTATTATTATTATTATTATTATTATTATTATTATTATTATTATTATTATTATTATTATTATTATCATCATCAAAATTTTAACCAGTATTATGTCCCTAAGGTATTAAAATAATGTGTTTATACTAATAAAGTACAGGGAAGATTAGCAAAGTGAAATTTATAAAAAATTAATATTTTCCTATTTTCTATGACATACCTGAGAGAGAGAGAGAGAGAGAGAGAGAGAGAGAGAGAGAGAGAGAGAGAGAGAGAGAGAGAGAATAAAACTTTTCTCATCAAGATATTCATGTCATTGTAGTGAGCGAAAATATCGGACTCACTAATTGACAGAAATGGAGCTGCCGGGAATACTTTCATTAGTCCAAGTAACAAACTGGCACACTGTATTTTCCGTTATTGGGTATTCTTGATGAAACATATTTTATAATCTTATTCGAACAGCTATAACGTACACTAAATAAGACATGGCATGCAATAAAATACCACTTTTCTTGGATATTTTTTTATAGTGAATGAATGACCCGTAGTAAGAAGTGCACATTAATCTTATTAGAAATTTAACAAAAAAGATAAACAATATTTGTGATTTTAAATACCCTTCAGGATAACTGCTTTCAGTGTGTGTGTGTGTGTGTGTATAAGTATATATATATATATATATATATATATATATATATATATATATATATATATATATATATATATATATATATATGTATATATACATATACATATATACATATAAATAAAGATATATATATAATATATATATATATATATATATATATATATATATATATATATATATATATATATATATATATATATATATATATATATATATATATATATATATATATATATACATATATATATATATATATATATATATATATATATATATATATATATATATATATATATAATATATATATATAATTGATTTGAAATTATGACATAAACTCCTCACCAGGGAGGAAAACAATGATTAATTTCAATAACTGGTCTGTAATTGCTTCTAAGGTACTATTGTGTATATAGGAGATGATATCTTTCTTGAACACAGGACAAAACAAAAATGAAAACGAACGAATAATAATTCATCTTTATTTTACCAGAGCTTTCATGATCACGATACATTTTCCTTTAGTTTCCTATTCTTTGTCTTCCTCAAAGGAAGCCATTGCTAAATCTTTCACCTTCACCAATATCAAGGCACAAAAAAGAATTGTGAAATTTTCATAGAAAGGATCTAACCGAATTACCTAAGAAAGTTGTCTATTGAGAGCTTACGTTTTAAAAGCCATAAGTTCCAGATGAAGTATGAATTACTAGTCAAGAAAGTTTCCATATTTCTAAACTAAGGTCCCCAAACCATGAATTTTTCTTTTTTTAAAATGGAAACTGAAGCGTATTGATCACTGATTCTCACACCTAATGAAATGCCAAGCACTCAGAATAATACAACCGATTTGTTTCATAGCTTTTCTCTTCTCGAAAGTTTCATTCGTCATTTTAAAGAAAATCTCGAAAAATCCAATTATTTGTATTAATGATGAATAAACAGAGGTTACAAGGTACACATGATCGAAAAATTATTTGCAGGAAGCCTCTGGAACACTTTTTGCAAGGAAAGATTGCCCAAGAACTCCCATTCCTCCTAAGCAGTTCGTCGAAAGTTATGTTTCCCGAAGAAACGTTTCGAGGAAATTCTTGTATACTCTTCCCTGGATAAGACCAGGTGCAATTGCAGTAAGTCGATGGAAAGTATTGGCAACAATTCTTTTTCTCCCCAACAGCATTTTGCGACAATTGTTGGGAGAGTTCTCGAAAATACTTGGAAACCTTCACAACGGTGGCAGGGGAAGAATAACAACACTAGCTCTTCTTCCAGCTCCCCCCACCGCGCCTTTCATCCCTCTCCACAGAAAAAGCGCCCCATTAAGAGTGCTTGCCTGTTCGTCTAATTTCATCTACTTTCATTAACACTTTATTTTTATCATGAAATGTTCTAATCAGTCATTCATACACTCGATAACGATGATGATCTATAGTCTAAATGATTCAAGACCGGATATCATAAATAATCAAATCAATACTCTAAGTACCTCCATAACCAATGAAGAATTCATAGAAAGGAATTTAAAAAGTGGTAAATATCTCATCCAATGTGAGAGAGAGAGAGAGATTAGATTTAAAAGGAATTTTTAATTTCCATATCGAATGAAGATTATTGATTCCAGATGACTTTCTTACACGCCATTATCAAGAAACATGCAATATGAGCTTTTATTGATTTAGCGTAAGTCTTCTGTAATTATTATCAAGAAGGGAAACATGCCCTCCTGCGATATTCGCAGAAAAATTATCGGATAAAGGCGATGCAGTATTGGGCGAGATGGATAAAGATTCATAAAACATGATAGACCTACTACGAAAATAGTCATGAAGTTAAGGAAGACAAAATCATATAGTTTTCGAAGGTAAAGCCACACTTACTGTTAACGATTTTCTGCATAGGAAGGAATGTCACTCTGCAGCCTTCTGACCAGGCAACAATGAAGCCCCGTCTAGGCTCTTAGTTACATAAATGTTTAAGCGAGATTCGGGTATTGGAAAAGAATATTCATAAATTTCTGGTCTGATATTTCTCTTCATTGTGATTCTCGAGCTCCACTGCAGAGGTGGAAGGTAGTTATTTCGTTTCAGGATCTTAGTACAAGCATTCCTTCACGGATATTTGAAATTGATTAAGATGAACACTTTTTAATGGCACGCCTTAAGAAACAAGCGAATGATATGATTTATCTTTTGCCTTAGAGTTTTCTCTTTATTCCATGACTTGGAGAAATATACATGGTGTAAGGATATTTACAAAAGGAAAGTAACATATATGATGCATGAAGCATCAGAAGCGATCGGTTGAAACGGTCAGTATATTGTCTCTTCGGCTTCAACTCAATACGACAGACGGATGACCTTGGTTAAAAACCAATAGGGTCACAGGCCTTAGTCATCTAAGAACTGCGGGCCACAAGGAACTGACTATCAACGACTCTGGTCAAGTGGCATTATATATATATATATATATATATATATATATATATATATATATATATATATATATATATATATATATATATATATACATGTATATATATATATATATATATATATATATATATATATATATATATATACATATATATATATATATATATATATATATATATATATATATATATATATATATATATATATATATATAATATATATATAATATAATATATATATATATATATAATATAATATATATATATATATATATATATATATATATATATATATATATATATATATATATATATATATATATATATATATATATATATACAGAGAGAGAGAGAGAGAGAGAGAGAGAGAGAGAGAGAGAAAGAAGGAAACACAAGCGTAGGAAAAAATTCAGAAAAGAAAAGAAAAGACGAAAATTCCAGTGCAGTCCAGTTATTTCCCTCTCTCTCTCTCTCTCTCTCTCTCTCTCTCTCTCTCTCTCTCTCTCTCTCTCTCCTGCAGATCCAATAAAGCTGGGAAGAAAAGTATTGCAGGCCGGAGTCTCTCAGGCGTTTGATATTTAAGGCCCTTTAACCTGACCGCAAATAATTTAGAGAAAGAGAGTAAAGGATTTATTTGTTTTTGTTTTGAGAAGTGCTTTAAGGGGAAAGCTTTTGTATCTTTCAGGTATCAATTTAGCACGAGGACAGTGAAAGATAATTAGCATTTTTTTAATAGTATTTGTGATCATTATTCACCGACGTACATTTTCTCCTTGGGTTTGATTATTCTTGATTATTCTTTTTGGTAAAAGGAAAGTTAAGGAAATTTATTACAGGAAAGTAATGGTAAGTGATATGTATTTCTCTCTCTCTCTCTCTCTCTCTCTCTCTCTCTCTCTCTCTCTCTCTCTCTCTCTCTCTCTCTCTCTCCTAGACACAAATGGAAAAAACGATGTCATAGTTTACTTACCTCAAACGAAATCCAATATAATTACATCATAGATATAAGGAAGTGACAAATATATAAAACAGTAACATAAAAGTTAGGTAAATATCTCCTGAGGGAGGAGAGGTCAGGCAAACACAAAAGAGACAAACGGAACAAAATAACCATATTCATTTCATGCGGGCAATCTTCCATTCTGCCTAGAGAAAAAAAAATGTTTTTCCACTTTTGTTTTCGTTGTTTCCTTTTTCTTTATGTCTTCTAAATTATGTGCATTTGTTACAGAGGATTTAGATTTATTTATTCTTTTCAGCAAACAATGGCCACGGGGCGGGTAAATGAAATACTCCAACAGCTTTGTTTCTAGGATAAGAGAAGTTTGGGCATCAAAGCATTGCTATTATGACTGAATAAGTAGTTTCTAGCTTTTAATCCGTCTTTTCTTTGCCCTTTTGTTTTGAGGAATAAGGGTCTCTTTTTAAACTACAAACGCGATTCACCCTTTCATGTCGCTAATGAAAGAAATGGGGCGCTAATGGGGATCAAGGATGGTTAAAAAAAGTTTATTGTTGTGTTTTCGTAACAAAACTGAAAGAGTGGCACAAATAGCTTGCGACACTTGCCATTTTTTGCTTCCCAGTTCCTATGCTTCTTCTGCCCTTATCTTTACAGCATTTTACTCTAACGCATAAATTAATAGAAGAGATTTGTGCGTTAGATAGCAAGTCGTGGGACTGACATTCCATTCATAAAGGAGAATGTCAATCCCTGCAAGAAAACCGAGAGATGACAAATCTTAATTTCGAAACTAAGGCGGAAGTAATTTGGTTAGTATACTCTCAGTGAAAATATTTATATAAATGAACGAATGCCTTTTGTTAGTGTTTGAGTTTCAATGAGGAGCCCGTCGAAGAAATTCTCGGGAGGAAATTGAAGCTGCAAAATAGGTGAACTTGAAATTAATATTTTTTCCCGTTACCGTACTGAATGAAAATAAGAGTTAATAATTCTACGAAAAGAATCATCTTGTTATCCTATTGCAGTGTTTTACTTAAATGATTAGAACGTTTACTCTTAGTTTAATAGCAATAAATGACTGTTTTTTAATGAATTTAACAGATAATTCATATTCGTTTAGCTCGATATTGCGATTCCTGTGAATTTAAAAAATACGGTACGAAAGAATGAAACAATGTACAGTAAGTTATATAAATACCGAAGGCATTGCAATAGTCACCTACAAAGCTGTGTACCCTTCACATCTCAGCAGATTACTAGTCCAGCGACCAGTAATTTATGAGAATCTATGCGAGTCAATGGTAGTAAAATATTCGATGACTATGTAATATACCGGAGAGGCTTCCACGAAGGGCGTTTTGTTTACGTAAGAGGAAAATGTAAGAGTGCCATCTATTCTTGGTTGCGGTCATACGTTGTTCAATGAATAATTCTGGTCAAAGAAACTGATGTAGAGTTACAATATGTGATGCAGTTCTGCCGCTCTCTCCTAGGTTATCATTTTAATTTGCTTTATATCCAAACCAAAAGCACAGAATTTGACACAATTCCCATGTAGAACACCAGCGTATCTGTTTCAGCAAGGAGGTTTTTGACTTTATGATATATATATATATATATATATATATATATATATATATGTGTGTGTGTGTGTGTGTGTGTGTGTGTATGTGTGTGTATGTGTGTATGTGTGTTTAATAAATAGTGAACAATCATATTAGTTAT
Organism: Macrobrachium rosenbergii; assembly: GCF_040412425.1. Taxonomy (NCBI): domain Eukaryota; kingdom Metazoa; phylum Arthropoda; class Malacostraca; order Decapoda; family Palaemonidae; genus Macrobrachium; species Macrobrachium rosenbergii. The sequence continues at coordinate 13,805,359 of NC_089781.1, forward strand.
GTGTCAAAAATACTAGCAAATATAACACTGATTTCAAAAAGAGAAATATATATATATATATATATATATATATATATATATATATATATATATATATATATATATATATATATATATATATATATATATATATATATATATAATTCTCTTGTTGAAATCAATGTTATATTGCCTAGTATTTTACGTGACTAATAAGATTGTTCACGAATTTATGAAATTTTTAGATTTAATCTCTGTTGTTTCAATGAACCAGCACGAGAACCCTCAAATTATGACGCCCGGTAAGGAAAGATATTAATATTGTGGTAAAAATAAGGAAGTCTGGAGTCACTGTAGACTTTTGGACCCGCGCCACATCGGTCGCAGAAATTAATTTTGCTGACCAAAAGGACCATGTCAAAGGAGTTCTAAGATTTGCGAGGACACCGAATTATCCCTCATCAAACTAACGAATGAAATTTTTCGTTTAAAAACTGAAATTCCGAGTCATTTTTTTCATCACAGTCTCAGTCGGTCATCAGGAGCCTCTTGTTCTAAATCTACCTATTTTTGAAGGGGCAACGGCTGATTTTTTTTTTTTTTTATGAAAGGTAGGTATAAGAATATAGCATAACACTAACATACTCGTAATTTTTACGGTCAGGGTAAATTCCTTCCGTTTTCAAGCGAATCCGTTTCTTTATGATTTCTGAGGACAGGTGGCAAATTCTTTTTTTTGGCATTCAATCCGTCATTAAATTTATGAAAGTGTTCCAGAATAGTATTTGAATAGCCTTTCCTTTTAGTAGGCTATTGTGTAGATATTTTATATCATTATTATTTTCATGATGATGGATAAAAAAAACAATAAGAGAAGCAATAGTAAAAACTGGGAAATTCCGTAATTGGGAAAATATCAGTAAGTAACTGTCGCAATAAAGAATTTCCTCCCCATTTCTGTGTCATATGGATATACTGCTTATTCATCACCTGTCTCTCTGCCAAGAATTATTTACACGAGTCACGAAACAGTAAATTAGGAAAGGATGGAGTCAGTTTCATTTAACATTTGTATATTGAGTCTAGCTTTCATACCTTTCATTAACTTATTTTTATTAATTTTTTATTGTTACAGAATACTACACAAACGAAAACTCTCCATTCAACAAAAAAGGAAAAACCCCTTTATATAATGAGTTCGCAATATAAGGGAATCAAATAACAACCAAACTATAACGGAAATGTATCATTCATCTTTCATTTTATAACCATGATACAATCACTTCCTTTACACTTGAGAAATAAATATAACCTGAAAAAGTTAGAAAATAGAGGTTTTGATGTGTAGTGGGATATAAAATTATTATTAGTATCGAAAATGAAGAATATTATATTTGAAAGAAAAACATGTGTAAAACTGAATATGAGAAGGCACTAAATGATTTCCATCAGCGTTTTTGTCGATAATGGAAGGACGCGCCATTAGTAAGAAATATTGTATTACTTATCTTTTAACATACCCCAAGTCTGATATCTAGCTTTTATATAATATATATATATATATATATATATATATATATATATATATATATATATATATATATATATATATATATATATATATATATATATATATATATATATATGCATTAACCAGACACATTTTGATTAAAGTAAACTATGAAGCCACCTAACTACTTTATAATTATGCGTCTCAGTTTTGTACCAAATAAATTTTCCAACATCATAACTGATACTGATTCTTCAGTTACTAAACTCAAACGTTCCCTTTCATTTAAATATCACGGGAATGGCAATGAACCATGAACCATGCATTGATTTTCTTGTCCGTTTACGTTTAACCTTTAATCTTTGTTCAGCGATGAAAAGCAGATGCTTATATTAAAAAGAAATTTCTGTAAAGTACCGTGGCTGAACCGCTTGCAAATTACTGCCAGTTTTCACGTCGTTAAAGAAAAAATATTTATCGCGTAAATGACACTTTCAGATCCATACCTCCATTTCGATTCTTTTTTGTTTTCAGGTATTTCCCCCTGAGGCAAATGCCCTTTTCATTCCATGAATTCTCTTGAGGCAAGCAGATAATTCCCTCTGATCGTTCTTCCCGCAAAATCGTTTCCCCCTCGTTTAATATTCGCGCTGGGCTCTTCGCAAAATATGTCTGTGGGAGAGATTGCCAACATCCAGATAATGGCGTCTGGGCGGCACTGTTTGTCACGCAGTGCTTTTGAACTTTGTTTTCATTGGCTCATCTGTGGCATTCGCAGTAATTGCTCCTTTGTCACTCTGCGCAGCTACTCTAGGCAAAAACGAAATGTCAATCAAAACACTGGTAGCTCTCGTTAGGACGTCAACTGAGTAGCATTTCATTCCCAGTCTGTTCTTGTGCAGTTCAGCTGAATGGTATAAAATGGTTTTTACTTTGCGTTATGATTGCTTACCTGACGATGTTATTTTGGCATGTTTTAGCTAGAAATAGCTAAATTTCTCTAGATTTTGATTATACGGCACTGTCAAAAAACATTTGGAAATCAAGTAGTCGAAATTCAGTGCAAGACTGGGAAAATAATTGACTAGCCATGAAACAAGGGAATAAGCGCAAGAAGGAGGTAATTGATGAAACCAAACTGTCAATGTCATCCTTCATCTGCTGAAACGAAAAGATATGCACAAGATATTCAAACGTGAAATCGCCGTAATGGAGAAAATCATGTTTTGATGAAGCTTCTGTACTGCTCTCTTACTTTCATGGCTGGGATTAATGAAGTTCAAAGGATATGTAAGGCTACAGTACAGGAGGAGTCCCAATTTTAGCTTTCTGTAATAGAATGGCTAAAATTATTCCACCGCTAAACACCTACTGACCCCCCACCCCCATTTCCCCCTATCTCTTTCTGTTTAAGCCTCAGTTACACACAAACGCACTTACCTCTATATTTTTATTGTAATTTTAGGCTAATAAAAGCATTTTACTTTACCATACAAATAAAAGCCGTAATATGCTACCCTGATATGAAGACTTCCACTTACTGCGTTTACAAAGCTACCGATGGGAACAAGACGGTACTGAACTTAGCAGAAAAAAAAAGCGAAAATAAAACGCGCAACTTTTAACCTTATACAAAAATTAATAAAGACATATTTAGTATGAGAAACAACACAACCCTATCACTCTATTTCTAATATAATATTTATTTCGAAAAGCATTCCACAAATTTTGAACATCACTTCTATTCCACGCCTCCTCCAATTGAGTCCGGAATTTCTTGATCCCTTGCTAACCCTTCCTCGCAAAACTTACGAACTGTAGCCACTTTTCACCAACCTATCGCTTTCCGTTATTTCCAGTCAACAAAACAACATCATACTCCTATCTCTCGGTTCTGTGGATGCTTTTATCCTTATAGTATCACACACAGGACTTATCCTTTCTTCCCTTCCGAATCCTAAAATCTTTATCCTTCGCGGTGTAACTCCATTTCATTCCTTCATTCCTATTTCCATGGTTTTCGCCAAGCCTTCGATTCACAACTACATTTGGTTGCCTTCACCAACTGCCTCTCCCATAAGCCTTATAATAATGGCTTAGAAACTTTGAAGCTGCTTAGGGGTGGGGAATAGTAGTTTAAAAGCTCTGCTCATTAACTGACTAACATCCTTTTAAATTATCCGAGCGAGTGTGTTTTTTAAGAGAAGAGGAGATTTCTCCAGAAGAAATGTAAACAAAACTTGCTAATTGAAAAACTCTGCTGCCTCAGGAGTTTGCAAAGCGAGGGCTTACTGTACTTCAGGCATCAGTCAGAGTAAAAGTTTTATTAACCTTGTCGGATCTGTTTCACTTGTATCTGCTGAAAGCGTCTGCAAGTGAATGAGCTCACCTAAGATATTCATTGTGTTGTGATTAAAATGTCTATTAATTGCAGATTATACATCTAGTCAGCTCATCATACCCTGAAATGTATAAAGAGTTTGCATGATTCTGAAATGTCACTGAAAACTGATAGGTAACCACTTTAATTTCGTCAGATGAGTGCTTGATAAACAGCTGTAATGAATGCCATGTCAACAGAATGATAAGAAAGGTATCAGGCTTTGTGTACGATACTATCAATATTACTTCGGTCGTGAAACTGTCTCATATAACGTTGCCTCTACATGTTATACGTGAGCAAACAGAAAGGCTCCCAGCCAGCACATGCCTCTGCCAAAGTACCGCAGCAGTGAGTATGTGAATTCATCAACCAAACGATATAGTACAAGTTTTTATAAGTGGCAGGACGCACTAAAACGTCTTAGTGGGTCCTAATAAGACATTACCCCCAATCGAACTTTTCAGCACAAGGAACGCTGAAGGCCCATATCATCTAAGGTAGCTGAGCATGCAGTTTCGTTCTTGTCCGAGCAATCCACACATAAAGATCAATTTTCGCCACAGGCTACAGCCCAATCTCTCCAGAAATATAATTGTTTGCTGTCGGTTACCAGGACCACATTTTTGGAAAAATTTCCTAAAACTCTAAACTTTACTTTTCGTGCAAACCTGTCAACAAAAGGACAAACATACAGACACGCAGACACAAGCAAATGAACTGAAAGTCAATTATGAGCGGTACGGCGAACGAAAAAATCTATAGCGAGATTTTTTTAGATGCATTAAACTTCCCTTAAAGTTTGAATACTTTAAAATAAGGAAAAAGACATCGCATTCATCATATGGTCAGGCTCACAATGACATTGCATTTGTCCGAGTATGCGGTGGTAGGCTTTGAAGGAAAGGAAGCTATATACTCGTATATGTAATAATTTTTTTCAGTGATGATTATTATTATTCTTATATTTCTGGAGAGTCATTATTTATGCTTAAATATTTTACATGTTTCTTGCTTCTCATTATTTTGCCTGAGCATTTTCGCTCCGTGTGGAGCCAAGTTGATAACGCTTTCTGAAAATCAGCTTTTCCCTCTCGTGGAAGATAATGTGTTATATTATGCATATTGATGATTTTCCACTTAGGGGATTAACCTAATCTTCGGAACTTCCGCGATCGTCGATCAAGGATTAGTCCCCGACGATTTTTTCCTTAAACATTGAGCCGTGCAAGGATAAAACAGAAAGTTTTAATGACAATTCGTAGTTGTGGGTAAATGGTTTCCAGTAAAAGTAAGCTGTCTTCAATTGCTTTCCGAAGTCAGGAATCACATTGGATTACAGGCCACAGAATACTTTATAGTTATAAGGAATCATTACCACAGTAATATTCAAATATTATGATAACGCTACTGTGGTCTGGTTTATTATTTTTCAGTTCACCATTGTTATATACATATACAATATATATATATATATATATGTATGTGTGTGTGTGTGTGTGTGTGTGTGTGTGTGTGTATTTATATATATACATATATATATATATATATATATATATATATATATATATATATATATATATTAAATATATATAATGTATGTATGTATGTGTGTATATATATATGCATGTATCTAACATAGCATAGCTAAAATACCGATAAAATCCACATAAAACAATAAAGAAAGTCATCACAACTTTCAACTTGAGTGGCCTACCAGCCCCAAGTAATCCAGCGGGATCTGCTGGATTTCCCACTCGCAGTTTGCGTAACCCAGGCGGAGTTTTTTTTATCTTTATTATTTCTCAACTTTTTATTCATTTATTTACTTTTTTATTTATTTATTTATTTATTTATTTATTTATTATAAACTAATCGGATACTCACTGAAACAAAGGGTGAGTAATGTTTCAGCAAACGAAAAAAATGCTTATCTCATAGAGAATGACACTGTTTGACAGGTAGCGGAAGAAGGATAGGATAATCAAACATATGTTGTGTTTGTTGTAATACCTTTTCTTCTTATTCAGGTGGCATGTTTGATTTCTTAGTTAATACAAAAAAAAAGAGCCATTTGCAATGTTTTAATTAATTTCCTACGTCTAATTGTCTATGAAATTCTTTTATAAGGAACACAGGAGTCGCAGTGGGCAACTGACCTTATGTTTTTTACTTAATATCAGACGCAATGAAATGCAGAAAATTAAACTTCTTTGTACATTTCCCCATCTACATACATTAAAATTCAAGATCCACATCGGTTCAGTTCTTTCATATAATTTTCCATTTCATTCCTTTCATTCTCTTCGTTCAAAAATAAGCGACAAGTAGAATTATTCAAACCATAATGATGTTAGTATTGCCTTTAACAATAATAATGATAAAGCAAACTGCAACGATGCTTTGTAATATTCAACTATGGTATAAGAATTTTCAAAAATCTAAATAAATAGTGTAATCTTTTTATGAAAACAAGCGTCTCCTTAAAACAGTGTAAAACAAAGTGTCCCTTACATTACACGATTTCAAACAATAGTATCTCCAGGAGCATTAAGGTTTACAAGTCAGTCATTGCCTAACACGATTCTGTTGCGTCCTTGAGCGAAAATTTACAAGATTCTCTCTCTCTCTCTCTCTCTCTCTCTCTCTCTCTCTCTCTCTCTCTCTCTCTCTCGTGAACCCTTTCCATGGAAAACAGTTTCGGGGAGAGAACGTTATTTGTCCCTAGTTAAAAAACATAGCCTCTCCAAGTTTATGCAGCGATTTCAGAGAACCACCTCTCTGCTGCCTTTTATCTTTGTTTACTTTTTTATTATCGGAGAAACTAAAGTGGTCCACGAGAGAGAGAGAGAGAGAGAGAGAGAGAGAGAGAGAGAGAGAGAGAGAGAGAGAGAGAGAGAGAGACTAGAAAGATAAGCTTTCAAGTGCTTCATGAGCGCACTTCTGTTGACTGTTTGACATGAAAGAAAATAGCTTATATATACAGTATATATATATATATATATATATATATATATATATATATATATATATATATATATATATATATATATATATATATATATATATAAATATAATATATATATTACACAAATGCTTCAGCACATATATAGGTAGCTCCAGAAGGTGTTAGCTTTCCTATTTTATTATCTATAATGTATGGCGATAAATCTATCCATGTCCACACAACTGATCTGAAGGACTCATGTGACTATGGTTTGTGTTCCATACAGAATATGAAGGAAGATTGGTATTAGTTTCCATGTGAACTTGTAATACCGAAGACTTTCCATTAGTCCTTGACATTTTAGATCATGTTTGGGGCATAGCTTGAAATACTAAGAGATAGGCATTGAGTGTATTGTATTATTAACCATAAATTTATTACCATTAAACATTTTCTTCAATAGAGTTAGTATTTGAATTAATGTTAGCAGCAGTACTAAAAGCAGTACTGCTGGTAGTTTAGAAGTTTTAGATTTGTAGTGAAACAGAAAATAGCCTTTGACCTAAAAATAAATTTACCAGGAAATGAAAATCAGAGTAAGCTAACAGATTAAACATTATGGTGGATAAAAAAACTGGATTTTAATAGTCTTTATTTTTTTTATTAACCTTCTCTTATGCACCTCTGCTCCTGGGTAGCACAAACATAACAAAATTAACAGTTCAAAATGATTGTAAAAGATTATTTCACATCTGTTATGAAAACGAGAAATTTGAAGGACACTTCAGGCAAAGTACAGCAAAGGAACACATTCTTCAGACCTGCTTAGTGAAAATTCGTTCCTGTCATATGCGTCCATCTATCAGTCTATCTTTATACTAGTATCTATATATTTAACTGTCTAAATCTATCTATCTATCAATCTATATATATATATATATATATATATATATATATATATATATATATATATATATATATATATATATATATATTAACCTGAATCATGTTTCTGCTATATGTTTCTACTCTTAAAAGTCATAAGAAGTTTGTCTATATAATGAACTGAATGAATTAAATTAATCTTGCATCATCAATATACCTTAGTAAAACTCAGATGACAATCAAGTTTTTATCATCACAATGAATTAGGTTTGCATTTTATGAAGAATGATGTCCATTGAAAGACCTGACGCCTTTTAAGCCCATTAGATTATTCAAATCACCGTCAAGTGGTTTCAAGAAGAGAATAAACTGACAGTCGCATGTAAAAGAAAAAAATACCTTAAAAAGCTCAACGTAACAAAAATCCTTTATTACTTTTCCTTCAGTAAATTATTTCAAAACTAAGTTACAATTGACCCCATTTTGCTAATGACGAAGATTTTCTAATGAATAAACTTGCGATATCATCCACACGGTTTGAACAATAAGACTATTCTTTTAAATCTATCTGATAACGTTAAACCATGTCAACTAAAAAAAAAATTATGTGAACAGTGCTAATTGAAAAAATCAGTTTTATATTTTACGTTATTCTTACACATAGAATGTCCTTAATGATTGCCTGGAATACATTGCTAAACAAAATAGTATTCTCAAATTCGATCAAAATTTTCCAGGTAGACCCCAGCAGAATAATTACAATTTAATGTGCCTAAAAAGTAACAGAATTAAGGTTTATAACAATTAATAATAAATATAAAAAAATGAATGTGCAACGTCTAAGAAAAACAATATGTCGACTTATGTTTCAACGTTCTTAAAAAACACTGCAAGCATTCTTCAAGATGACAAGTCCCGGTTAAAATAAAAATTATATTCCTCAGCAATTTATCTTCTGAATGTAAGAAAGATACAAAAAATAAATTGAAAAAAATAAAAGAACAAATAAAAACGATCAATTTCTGTTTACTTCAGCAGCTCTACGTCAACCACGAGCACGGATAAATTTTAAAAGTAGAGAGAGAGAGAGAGAGAGAGAGAGAGAGAGAGAGAGAGAGAGAGAGAGAGAGAGAGAATTCTGAGAATGCCAAACATGATGCGGAGAATGCCGGATAAATATTGACGTGTATGATTGCAGACCCAATAAGACCTGTTTGCCGGAAGTCAACAACATTGCGATACGACTCCCGGATTAGCAGATGCCCAAGGTCCCTCGCTGTGAAATTATATTTTTGAGGGATATTATTTATATTTTTCGAGTGTTTTCCTTACGTGTGTATGTTTTTAGGAGAGAACGTTTTCGTAGCGTGCGAAAAATATATTCTTATATAACTCGTACCTATACGTGTATAAATATAAACAAACACGCACACACACATATATATATATTTTTTCGGGATCAATATTATTACAAATAGAAATCTGACTGAACAATGATAACCAAAACAACGGCTGCCACAAAATGATCTGAGCAAAAAATGTTCAATGACGCAACAGTTTATCAAATACGATTGTTCACGTAAAGCTTAAATTTATATTCAGGCCTAAAGTGGATTTTAGGACAAAATAACGAGAAAAGAAAAATATTTCCCTTGTATCGTCTAAAGAGTATCTGAAATGCGTAATGGCTTCCCTTCTACATGCTTAATATATAGCCTATTCATGTGATCTTCCCTCTCTTTCGATGCTTTAATCGCATTGCTTAGACTCATTATTAGGTACTTTGCTTGTTACTTATTTGTCTCCTGCATATTACGAGTCTCGGCATCGCGTAATGTAGAGCTTCCTTAATTATTGATATATATATATATATATATATATATATATATATATATATATATATATATATATATATATATATATATATATATATATATATATATATATTTTTTTTTTTTTTTTTTCTTTGTATTCTCACACCTAAGGCTTGCTCTTATCAGTAATGCACAACCACAGACACACATATATATGTATATATATACATATGTATGTGTGTACATATGTATGTATGTGTGTATATGTATGCATGTGTGCGTTTGTTTAAAACTGTTTCTCTGCTGCTTCTGTGTTGACACTGCTTGTGAAAGAGAGAAGGAAAGGAGGAAAGAAAAGGCGAATTTGTAAACCTAAAACTTCCCAACAACACCTTCGGTGACAAAAGTATCCGATCTGTGAGGAAACGAACGAGTGTATTTTCGAGAAACAATACTGAAGACGTGAGAAAACGGACGTGTAACAACACAAAACTTCAATGCTGATTC
>NC_089781.1:13817880-13832880 GCF_040412425.1 Macrobrachium rosenbergii
GCCCCTTTGCGGAAGAATTTAATTGTAACATCATCATCATTATTGTTCCTTGCAGTGACAGCAATATCGTTATTACTCGGCGTCTGAATGGACGGACCGAGCAGTTTTGCCTGAGATATCAGTTACATTCGTGATATTACCTCCCACAGGACAATCTCTCCTGCCTGCGTCAAGCTCTCAGGAATTTAGAAATGTATAGTTGGGTTCTGTTTAACACACACACACACAAATAAAAATTCTTGGGATATACCATATAATTTCACTTTAAATAGTCACTGTCTCTTTGGCGCTACTGTTATTTTAACCCATTCTTTAACTAATTTATCTCGACATCTTTCTCACAAGTAGATTGGAATGAATACAACGTATCTATTGCCAAAGTAATTACCATCATTTGGAATTAGTATTTAACCTAGCGTCAAAACTGGAATTCACTTTTTGCCAGGTTAAGGATTACTAGGAATTATTAATTTTCGTATCCAAGGAATCGTTAAATAATAATAATAATAATAATAATAATAATAATAATAATAATAATAATAATAATAATAATAATAATAATAATAATAATAGGGACATCATCTTTTTATCTGCCTTACAGAAGAAAACGTCTCGTTATGAATATCAAGTGACGGAGAATATTCACGTATCTAAACAAGAAGATAGCAATAATGCTTATTGAGAATGAAACCTTTTAAAAAAAAGATAGATGTTAAAGTTACTTTTATACCGAAAAAACTATTATAATTTTGCTGGTTAAACATCGAACAGCAGTAACTAATGGTTGACATAAATTCTGAGAATTATAAAAAGTACGTAAAGTTCATAACACCGAATTCACACTGATTTTACAAGTTTTGAAAGGCTGTGTTATTCCAAGATAAGGAGAGAACTAAGATTCTGGAATATTTGTTAAAATGTCCTATTTAATTTCAGAATGTTTAGCTACTAACTTTTCTTGTGATATCGTATATTTTGTGGTTTCTAAAATTGTTTAAGAATGAATGAATTAAGCCTATACTTTGCAAAGGAGAACTTTTGAATGAAGTTAGCCTATACTTTGCAAAGGCGAACTTTTCATTGAAGCCTATACTCTTGAAAGGAGAACTTTTGAATGAAGTAAGCCTATACTTTACAAAGGCGAACTTTTAAATGAGGTAAGCCTATACTATGCAAAGGAAAACTTTTGAATGAAGTAAGCCTATACTTTGCAAAGGCGAACTTTTGAATGAAGTAAGCCTATACTTTGCAAAGGAAAACTTTTGAATGGAGTAAGCCTATACTTTGCAAAGGAGAACTTTTGAATGAAGTAAGCCTGTACTTTGCAAAGAACTTTTGATGTCTTCATCATTTAACAGCATTCTCAATTTTGTTACAATTTAAATGTGTGTAATCTGAGAAATGGAAGCTGAATATAATAAAATGACCTTTTTTATGAAAATATTTGCTATTTATAGTGGAACTCCATTTGTAATAGATAAAAAAATAAAAGTTCAAGATAAAGATGTGTAGACTTATATTTGCCCACTGCATGTACTGCAGGCTTAGACAGGCTTGAGGAGAAAATATAGTTAACAAAGACGCTGCTGATCATATGACTAAATTACACACCGCACGGATATTATTATCTTTCAATAAAGTGTAGAAGATAAATAAACTTTAAGACAAGCAGTTTTAGAAACTGTTTGAATCAAAGACGAATAAATCAATTGATGCTGTTTATTGAAATCAGGAAGCCTACAAATTGCTTAAAAGGTCTTTCGTTTAAGGCAAATATAGAAGTTTCAAAACTCCTAATCCTTTTGGTATTTTCAATCAAAGAATTTTTGTCTCTTTTGAGAGTAGTTACGCGAAGGACTGTTTACAATATTGGTGAAGTTTGTACAAGCAAGGAAAAATATCCCGGTATTTTTTATTTGTTTTTGTAATTGGAAGAGTCAAATGCTGAGTTATACATCAAATGACAACAGGAGACTTGGACAAATGAACGGACATACAATGGAAAGGGTAGAGATATGAATAGAACTGGTTTAGCAAGAGAGTACAAATTTGTCTAAACAGTTAAGAATGCATATAACATATATATATATATATATATATATATATATATATATATATATATATATATATATATATATATATATATATATATATATAGTGTGTGTATGTTTGCATTACTTCGTGTATAAATGAAATATTTATATCTATAGTACTTCATTGGAAAGAGACATAACAAACAGACATGTTTATCTGGTCACAGAGAGAGAGAGAGAGAGAGAGAGAGAGAGAGAGAGAGAGAGAGAGAGAGAGAGAGAGAGAGAGAGAAAAAACTCTTCATTGTAACAAGATCTTAATTCTTTCAGTGTTCAGGGTAACATATGTTTTCAATACCCTATTCAAGGAATAAAAATGAACGTTATTTCCCTCCGCAAAATAGATTTGATTTCCACAGTTATTAAGTTTTAAGGGGAAGCCAGCGAAGCCAGTTTTTAGTCAGCGTAAATGTGACGTAGAGTAATGAATGAAGATTGTTTTATTTCACTTCACGTTTCATAATCATGTAACATTTAGACATTTACATTTTGATCGATTTTCAAGCCTCTTTGGGACCTATTGCCAGTCTCCGGCGGATTATAAGGTTTGTTCCAAGTTACCATAAAGAAAACGGAAACTATTTGCAACTGGTGGCTAGTTTTCAGTGTTGCTCACTTATCCAAGTACTGACCAGAAGTGGAACCTCTATCCAGTCAACCACAAATCATATGCATTTCATATCTCAGTGAGAAAGCGTTACAAATAGTGAAAACAAAAAATTTAATGTGTAAATAACCGAACATAACTCACTAGAGTTTTGCACTATATATTATTTGCGTACGTGGCAAAGCAGAACATTAACCTTTGACAGGTTACTACTTTATTAATTGAAAAACTCGATCATTTAATTCCTGCAGCCAGATGAAATCCTCTCCATACGTGAATGACGATAAACACAGCTAAATAATTCATTACTGAACGTATGTTCAATCCGCCGCCTTCAAAACACCCCGATATATATCCGAAAATGATAATAAATTAATTCCATGACGCCTCTCTTTTAACAGAGATTAAAGTCCATTATCTTTATGATCCCCAGGCTCTAAAATTAATGACTCTATTATACCAAACTCACAGCTAATGACCTCCACCCGTGCCAAATCGTTGCGAGATAAGGCCAAATTCACAAATCCTCCGTTTTTGGCAGTTTTCGTTGTATCACTCAGAACAAGGGTTATTTAACTGTTCTTTCGGTGTTGTTTTCATGCTTTTTCTTCTTTTTTTTTTTAATCCTACATTAACACTGAAATACTTCTTTATAAAAAAAGGTGATATTTCCTAATATTTTTTGGTGTATCACTGACTGCAGCAAACATGGTGCGTGTTTTCACAGATTTTTTTTTTTTTTATGGAATACTAACATGGAACCTTTTTCATAAGCTAGCGAAGTGATATTGCATGATGATGGTTTAATATTTATGATGAATGTTGAATATTTCTGCAGGTGAATCGTATATATGTTTCTGCGTAAACATATATGCATCACCAGGAATAATTATAAATAAACTACTGCAGTAATTCTAACAATTATGAAGAAAAAAAGTTTATTTTTTTTTGCATACAGTATGATCTCGGTGTGATGCAAGTGGCCTCTACATCTGTTCAACTAGTGTATTATTTTCCAAGATACATGAAACCTGCCTTTAATGCTACGTCATCTCGTTATCCTATTTACTGGCACAAATATCACGAAATCGAAAAGGTATCTCTTTTACTGGCTTTTGAACAATAAAAATCTCAAGACATTTAAAAAAACTAGGCTTTTCTACTCGTTCATCTTCATTCCATCAAAAATGACGACAAAACGCTCAGTATAACTGATAAAAAAAAAACTAATTACGAATAAGGTTATCTTTTAGCTTGCTCGTGTAACTTTCCACAAGGAAAACCTATAGTCCTATTTATTAGAGAGTAGTAAAATAAATAACAATTATTGTGGTTTGGATATCTTTGAGATAAGAATAACACTAACAATAAGAAACTGGAAATATTTCATTAATATCTTTACTTTAAGTAGTTTAATTTCAACACAAATGATGAGGTAAATCGATTAGAACAATGAAGCGAATCAAGTATTATAAGTATTATCTTCCCTATTCCGAAACAATACAGAGCCACATGAATATCTCTCTCTCTCTCTCTCTCTCTCTCTCTCTCTCTCTCTCTCTCTCTCTCTCTCTCTCTCTCTCAGTTCTGCCGTTACATTTAACTTAATATGAATATTTTTGCATTCTGAAAATGCAACATAGATTAATTTAGAAATTTTACTGTTTTCGAAACCATTTTAGTGTAAAAATCTATTTAAACAAGGTGTAGAGTACATACGTACACATATACATATATGTTTAATGTATAATGTGTTCACAGGGATGAACGCATGTAGGTGAGCACAAGGACTCAACATCCTGTGCTGTCCTTATAATTTGCATACGGTCTATGAATAACGTGTAGGGCGTCGCCAGCCTCTTGTGCCCGTCCCAGGGATGATCTTAATCATTTAATTTCATCTCATATTCATGTCAACTGCATCACAGACTCCGGAAATTAGCGAGAGGAATTCATAATCAAACGTCATCCGGGACTCATTACCAGATTCCATTCTGCTCCCTAGCCCATCTCTCTCTCTCTCTCTCTCTCTCTCTCTCTCTCTCTCTCTCTCTCTCTCTCTCTCTCTCTCTCTCTCTCTCTCTCTCTCGCAAATAACATTTTGTAGCTTCATGGCACTTCCACAAAAGTCAAGTCATTTTTATACTTGCATACATTTCTAGTTCATTTTAAATTATAAACGGAGTTTTAGTATTTATTATACCACTGAAAATACATGGCTGCATCCTTAATATGAGCCTACGGGTAGCGCATATTCCTGTTTCCATCAACATATTAAAAAGCAAATATGATTCAAAGATGAATATCAAATAGCGCCACCATGAACACTGTGTAGAATTCTAAAATCAAAGCTCTTTATTAAGTCTGGAATTAATAAAAGAATTAAGCCTGGAATATGATGCGTATTTATCACGTATGTTGTCCATACGATAACAAGTCATTAGATGTGAATCAGAAATCACATATGCTCTCTAACGTAAATAAATATAACTAGATCAGCAAAACATTGAGAGCTTTCAAAGTATTAGCAGGTCGAATAATCACAACTAAAAGATTCGCAGCTTCCCAGAGTTCAGGAAACTTTCGAAAGGAATTGTGGATGTTGCATAAACTATAATTTTTTTTTCATAATATGAACAATAATCTAAGTAAATGTATATTCACATCAATACCAAAGACATTATTCAGAAGACTATGCAATATTTTTCCGAGTGCATATTCACGTAAATCGTCGTCAAAGGGCATAAAAATAGTCATATTTTCAAAATGCATGTCATACTTTTAGTAAGATTATTTCGAAAAGATATTCCACGTCTCAAGAAAAAACTGCTTTCACGTAAATGACGATTCACCAGAAGTAATGAAATATTATTCCAGTCTTCATTTCTACACAGTTTTTAGTGCTACAAACATGTACCGGTATTTCCTACCTAGCCATAAGCAATGAAGAATCTTCTCCCCGGTGAAATAATTTTATAGAACAAATCAGATTCATCAAAAATATCATCTATTGTCACCCTGAACTGTGAGTAGTATTCTAAATCCGATGTTCTGTATTAAATCTTCAATAAATAACAAAATGAACTTTGATGCTGTGTCATCATGCATGGTTTTCATGCAAAAGTAATGACAGCTTTGGACAATATGTTATTAATTGTATTTGAAGTATGAATCGTATTTGCTAATACAATTCATGTAAATGTTTTTTCTTTAGCGATATATGACAGGCTTGTGAATTATCTGAAAGTTTTGAATATTTATAAATTATATATATATTATATATATATATATATATATATATATATATATATATATATATATATATATAAATATATATATATATATATATATATATATATATATATATATATATATACATATATATATATATATATATATATATATATATATATATATATATATCATATATATATATACATATATTTAAATATATAAATTTATATATGCACACATATACATAATATTTACATATATATATATATATATATATATATATATATATATATATATATATATATATATATATATATATATATATATATATATATATATATGTGTGTGTGTGTGTGTGTGTGTGTGTGTGTGTGTGTGTACATTGCTCAGCTTTCTTTTACTAAAATTACCAATGTAATAATAGTACATCATATTACAGTTACTTTCATTTCAGTACATGACACATGTAAGCCTTGATTTTCCATTCTATTACAACACACCCACAATAGCCACAAGGAAAACACAGATGAAAACAATGGAAAAAGTAAAAGATTTCATTATTTTGCAGTTGCCCTTGTCTTAAATACAAGATACAGTATTTTACACTTTAAACATTTTCCCCGAGAATCCTTACAAAAAGAAACTTTTTGCATTTTGCATGGATGATTTTCTTCATAATTCTTGGGCAACCGGTCAGTTATTAAATATACATACACGTATACACTCATTGAATTTATGACAATAAGTATAGGTACAGACGCTTTCTTAAGCGTAATGTATGAACTTCTTAATGTAAAAGTTTCAAACAACGTCAGAAAATACGGCTCATCACTTATCATTAACTCCAACGTAGTGTTCAGTTTCCAAAGTCCACCCATCATAAATCTGATTCACTTTTCACGAAAAAATATGAAAAAAATCCAAGCGCTAAAGCAATGGGCAATAAATCTCAATAACTAGAATCCCCTGTAAATTTTCGGGAGGTGTCAGGGAACATCACGCGAGATGATGTTTTCCATCGCTTGAAGCGGATATATCACGTTTTCGTTTGCATTTTCTCCTAAGCCGTTCTAAAGGCAAAAATCCCGATTATGACTACTACTACTACTACTACTACTAATAATAATAATAATAATAATAATACAACTCCTTACATGACATTAGTAGCATCTTGCTACTCTAAAACTTGCATCAGCTACAGAAAATTGGCTTTTGGTTTTGTTTGTTACTGTATATAAGGGATTTTAGAATATCATAATGTAAATAAATTGAATGTAAAGAAAACTTTTCAGACTTGGCAAACACTTGCTGTAATCTGTTAAAAGACTTGTTTTTTATACAACGATCTAACTTATCCCTGACTCACATGGACTCAAAATGGTGTTTGCCAATTAAAATATGAATGTAATTTGGTCATGAAATAACTCACACCTTTATCATTTGCGCCATTAAGAAATCACACAAAGAATGAAAACTGGCTAATTTTATAAAGTTCGCGACGAAAAAATCCCGTGATGTCCAGTTTATTTGACCAGTGGGAGTCTCATTTAGTGACAATTTAGATATCTCCACTGCAAATGAATATGCGATAATCGTTTCAAATAACAACTATCACTAACAGAATATTAACTGCTAGGTTTAATAACGGAAGCAAGGCTCCCCTTACCTTGTCGACCATTAAAGGGCGAGTCCCCTACGTAGTATTCCAAGGTATTTCCGAGAAGGGGAGGAGAGAGAGAGAGAGAGAGAGAGAGAGAGAGAGAGAGAGAGAGAGAGAGAGAGAGAGAGAGGGGAGGGGGGGACTTATTCGATTGCAGGGAGGGAAGGGGAATTTCAGGATTGCCTTGAAGACGGGGAAGTAGAGGAACGCTCATAATTGCTTCAGAAATTCGAAGGGCATTGACGCGCCTCTGGTTACTGCTGTCGCCCGTCGCCCCCTGCTTCAGGAGGAATTCGGGCCACTGCCCTTCCGACTTCATATTGGAACTTTAACGAGTTTATGACGTAGGGGAGCTTATCTTAATGGAAGGAATACACGTGCTTGCGCAGGCGTAGACAAGCGTACATAATTACACATACACAAATATATGTAACCACTTAAGGAGATTATCCACATGAAAAGAATGCATGTACAAACATTCATGTACGCATACTTGTATACATGAATAAAATTCATTGGTTCATTGTTGTAAGTATTCGTTATATATATATATATATATATATATATATATATATATATATATATATATATATATATATATAATGGGCCTGGGTCACAATCCTGACTGCCATCATCCCGACAGAAACAAGCCCGACAGCCAGAATCCCGACAGGCCAAGATACCAGCTAGCCTAAAATCGAGAGATATATATATATATATATATATATATATATATATATATATATATATATATATATATATATATGTGTGTGTGTGTGTGTGTGTGTGTGTGTGTGTTTGTGTTTGTGTTGGTTTGTGTGTGTGTATCGAACATTTGTCTAGTTAAGATGGTAATTGTTAAAAGACAATAAGTATTAATTAATGGTATATTAACAAAACGTTTATGTTTGAAAAGTAAGAGACCAATCGCCTCATTTTTTATATCCGTATAGCCCACGCTAACATTTATTTAACCTCCTTTTAACCAAAATTATGTATTCAATGCTAATCATTGATTTTTTTCATGTAGCTTAGCGCTGTAATTCTTAAATCCTCCCTCTTCATACACCGTATATACTGTATAGTCCTGCCTGAGTACTTTTTCTTTAGTTTTCTTTTGAGAATAGTCTAAACCTCGAATATACTTTTGAAATTTATTTTATTTCTAAACCTCCCATAGAAATTGAAGAAGCTTGCAAAACGGTTATTTCAAAATAAGGAAAAGATGAAATCAACGTACGTGGATATATGATGGTGAAGGATAAAAACAGAAATGACATTTCTTACTGGTGCTGTGAATTTCGTAAATCTGATAACTGTAAAGGCAGAGCAAATAAATAAATCTAATCCTTCCGGCCAGCCCTAGGAAAAGCTGTCAATCAGCTCAGTGGTCTGGTTAAACTAAGGTATACTTAACATGATTAAAAAGCAAATTTAGATCAACGTAATCATTTTCCATACCCCTTTGAAAGAGAACATCAGCTTAAAATCTCCACGTGCCTTGTTGTCGAAAAAAAGGATACTAATAAAAAAAACAAGTTATTAAATTACCCTCGAGGCTGACCGATATCCTCACTTAGAGGTTTATTCCCCTGAGGACAGGAATCCAATCTGAGAGATAAATTCTATTTTTTAGAATGGCTCTGGAGAACATGGAGAAGCACCTTCCATGTTTATATTTATAATAATTGCTTTAAAGTTTAACCTACTTTATTTCAATAAAGGAATGGTTTTGCCATTAGCGTAAAATAATCATATTCATACTCCACTGCCTATACAGATGTGTATGCATACCTATTCGTGTCTATAGGTGAGTATGCATGTGTGTGTGCGCGTGTGTGTACAGGGATAGGCAAGATGTTGAATAGGAATTTAACCCTTGAATTCTTAAATTTAATTCGTGCTTGTTACCTTAACATTTCATGGAATTATGTAAAAATCTGTTTTAATTTATCTAAGTAAGGCTAATAAGAGATATAAATAAAGTAAAGAATTTTATCTGCATTAAAAGAGAAAAGAAAAAAATTTGATTAAAAATCATTATCAACGCGATTACGCTTCTTAAGAGATTTTGATCCAAAACTTACTTGTATCCATTTTCCATTACGTACCTCCTTTGGTTTAAGTGCCATGTACCATATTAATCTAATTTTGACTTGTATCAAGCTCCCTCTGAAGAAGAATAAAAATATTTCATTTTGCAATTTTCAGGAATAACCATAATTATAAATCATAATATAATAATAACCGCTCATTTTCCACAGTGCGAGCTTACTAGATACTAGGGCAAGACAATATGGAACGGAAGTCATAAAGGAGTTGAATTTCAGTAATGAACGGACCTCTGGCACCCGTATCTGCCGCAACAGATAATATGTATGTATCGCTACCGTTGCACTGAACTTCGTAACGGCTTTAGTTCCTATTACTTGGGAATGATGTGACCGAAGCGGTATGGGAGCTCTACAAATGGAGGAATTACGAACATAGACGGTTGTTGTAAATAGGGTGAGGCGTTTGAAGGGGGAAGGGCCTTAGCTGAGCATAAAGAAACTACTGCATGACAGAAGTGGCGAGGAGGGTAATAAGGTAACGCAAAGAAAAAGAAAAAGGCTTTTGGCTGACCATTTTAGCTACTTTTTTCCGGTAGAAAAGACTGAAACCAAACTTTCTTTAAAATATGTGAAAACTTCACGAACTAAAGAACAAATGAATGTCGCTGGAAAAA
Source organism: Macrobrachium rosenbergii (assembly GCF_040412425.1). Lineage (NCBI taxonomy): Eukaryota > Metazoa > Arthropoda > Malacostraca > Decapoda > Palaemonidae > Macrobrachium > Macrobrachium rosenbergii. The sequence continues at coordinate 13,828,203 of NC_089781.1, forward strand.
AAAAACTTTGTGAGTGATAAGGATACGTTTTCCTAAACTTCATTATAGTCTACTTATGTGCACAGTGAATTAATAATCTACAATTAGACAATCACAAACAGTCAAGTTCAGGGCGAGATATATAACAATATTCCCATATGAAATGAGGTGAAAAGAATCATAAGGTCGTTGCACCCTGGAGCAAAATACGAGAGGTGAAATATTAGACTTCTGAGAAAACACAAACACCTTCACCTCATCTGTCTTATTGTAAGTGACATCCAAAAACGATCCGTTGCGAGGAGGGATAGGACGTGACACATCCATCTTAGGACACAACTATCAATTTCCAGCGCGGAAGTGAGAAAAATTTCATTGCCTACGGTTTATTTTTTTATATTTTATGGTTATCATTTTTTATTAGGAAAGCTTTTTTTTTATCTCCTCAACCATATTATTTATGTTTCATTAGGTTTATCTTAATTCGCACCTCTCCAGATTTATTATGTCTTCTATTATGCAAGATTTGTGAATATTGTTTTGATTTGCTGATTAAAACAGCATAATCTACGTATTCTAAGTTTATCAGGTTGCTATCTTTACTGCACCCAGTTCCAACGATTCAAGAAAAAAGACAAGGAAATTTATAGCAAAATTTGGCCACGAATGGATTATAACTTCTAAGTATGACCTTGACCTCAAACAAAGAAAGACCATGTTGTTAAGGTATAGTCTGGAAAGATCTGAATACTGATGGTGACATTTTGCGCTTTTGCTGTGATCATACAGGTACACATAATTATGGCAATTTAAAATACATATGTATATGCATACATAAGTACGTACACACACATATATATACGTGTATATATATACACATATATATGTATGTGTATATATATATATATATATATATATATATATATATATATATATATATATATATACTGTATATATATATTGTGTTTGTGTATACATTAGTTATACATACATTTATGTAAAAGTTTAAAAACTCATTGGCTAATGTCTCAAGGCGATTGCAAACTGACATAACATGACTATACAGTAGTTGTAAGTATATTTGAAATCAATTGCTTTCTCATCAAGCAAGGAGATCGTACTTAACTGCATATTTCCGTTGGCTCCATCCCAGTGCCAACTCAAAATCTATAAATATGACCATTCTATGATGATTTAAATAAAAAGTATTGCTCTTATGAACGGGCCAACTTCACGCGTTGAAGCTCATTGGCTTCCATTTGAATTACCAAAGGTTTTCTGAAAGTTGGCCGGGGTATGAATTTGCAAAGAGATATTACATGACAGCCAAACAAGAAATGACTCCCGTCAGTCTTTAGAGGACCCAGAAATTATGTTTGGATTCTCATCTACATTTCTCTTGTATCAAGATAAGATAGGCATTTTGAAATCAACCTTTACGACAGCACATTTAAGTTTAAGTAGTGTCCTGTTGACGTTTATCTTCTGATATTTGCCATCCTGCGCTATCTCTCACTAATTTTTGCTTTTCTCGTAAAAAAAAAACACCCAATTGTACATGGATTACACAAGTTCCATTATTATGCAACAGTACTCAGAAACTGATCTCCAACCCTATTTATAAACTGAAACAAGAGAACTGTTTCTGCACTGCCAGTACACCCGCAGATCCAATATGCATTTGCGATATTGGGAAAAAAGGTAGAAACATATTACAAATGATGCTACTTATCCCAATTATTGTTTCAACCTACCCCAACTTCCAGCCACAAAATGTAAATAAAAGTCGTTGCTGGCATAACAGAGTATCGGAGCAGATTAGTTTGTCATAAAGATATTTGGGTACGATGATCATCTCTGTATAAAACACAAGTCTCTCACTTTGCCGCACTCTCACTCGACTAACTTCTTTATGCAGTTATCAATACTAAATTACAGTCAATATTTGGGCGATGCTTTTTTAATATCACGGAAAAAGAAACACATGGGTAACAAAAAACTCAATTATTATTTAACAGGATGTGAGGAGTACTTAGCATTTTCCTTTTTGAAAAATAAATAGACCCTTCACTGGAAAGGAAAAGTTAATTAAGCCCCCTATTGTCACAGTGGGGTCTTTTTTTTTATTCTTTTTTATCTCGATAAGGACTTTTAACAGAAACCTCTACACTTTCTGCGTCATTTACAGAAGAGTTTCCATGCCGGGATTATTTCTACCGAAATACTCAAAGATTGAAAACTTAGGTAACAATCGAATACTAAAATTAATAGCATTTCTCTTCTGAAGGTGGGGTTGTTTTCCATCCATTCTGTAATGGACTTTGTTAATTAAGATATCACTCAAGTTTGAAGTTTTCTTTGTTTACAGTGAAGACCTCTCTCTCTCTCTCTCTCTCTCTCTCTCTCTCTCTCTCTCTCTCTCTCTCTCTCTCACACACACATACACACACACACACACACGCACGCACACAAGCAAAACCAAATAAGCATCACAACAATATGTCGTATATTTTGCAAGATACCAGAAAATTAAGGCTAACAAATCTTCGGCCCTTGCTTTATTTATAAACAATATCTGTTAATAAAAACATGGAAGTCTTGGTGCCTGTTTCATATTAAAAAAATAATTTTCATTGCATTAATGGAATGCATGCAAACACTTCCCTACGCAAGGTTTCATAATCATAAATTTTACAAGTAATTAACTAGAATATGTCTCTGTGCAGACTGCTTCATTAACATTCTTTAAACCTCACGGAAGTGGGGGGCGTGACTTGGGCTTTGGTGGGGACCATAATATCATTTTTAGTTTAGGCACCATATACCATATGCACATGTGCGTAATTACCTTTCCTAATCACCGCGGCAACAAATTATCCGAAACTAATGTCGGAAGTTCATGATTAATCCCTGGTCTTGAGATCTAACGTAAGTGGGATATCTTGGTTATCCCTCTCAGAAGGTGCCTGCCCACGCATGAGCTTGTGAGTCTGCGGGTTAATGTTAGTCCATTTTTACAATTTTTTTAAAAATCTTTTCTCGGTCATTTTAAAAGTATTTAAAATCCTTAACCATAAGATGAAAAAGTACCCTCGTATGACCTCATTTGTTCTCTAACGGGCAATGAAATGATAAAATCCTCGTAAGAAATATCCTTCAAGTCCCTATTTTTTCTTATGGGGAAATGACAGAAGGACCGGCGGCCGGCTGTGTTCTTACCCAACACATGCCCGGAGGACAATGCCCCCAACAAAAAAAATTGGAGGAAGAAAAGAGCAACTTAACCGTGAAGGAATCTGTTGACACTCATCTTGAAAAAATTAGATTTTAGGATGAAAGAAAAGTTATTTGGAACAAAATTTCCGCTGTTATTTATGTAATCGACCAATGACTTTCATCGTGATTTTATAATTTCATTTCAGACTGACTGGTTTTAATACAACCCAGACTGGAATAGGGAGATGGGTCATCAAGAATAATAAGTATATAATATATATTATTCTAACATAATAGATGTCTAACATTTCCATCCTCGAGATCCTCTTTCCAGAAATTTTACAATAAATGCTTTCTTACCCATGACTCCCAAAGGCATGTTTGCGTAAGAATTTTAAATTCTAATTAAACAGAATAAAATTAGTTTTAAAACCTCAATAAAAATACGTGGCCATACGGACGAACAAATCGTACTTGGTAGCTGAGGCACGAGCACACACTTAGGCTATGTTATCAGCAAAACTTTCAGACTTGTTTCACTTTGGAACTAACGCATAATTTCAGGCTCCTCGCAAAAATACAAGAGAAAACCAAGGACACCGAAAATAAATATATTACAGACTACCAACGTCGGGAAGCTAGAGTAATTACATAATTATCCTGTAATGTAGAAGAATTAGGAAGCTATTAGTTCATGAAGCAAGGGGAAATGATACACAGCAAAGGAAAAAGGGGAAGAAACGGCCCGAGTCACTGTTTATAATTGTTAAATCTTTCGTGACGGTGGAATGGTGAAATGATGAGGAGACTTTATAACTGACGAAAAGTTTCTTTCACTGAGAAAAAGAAAGGGGAGAGGGTTTCAAATTTATCATTGCTATTTGCGGTATAAAGGACGATGCGTCGGCAGTATTCTTCTAGTAAAATTTTATAACATTTCCCGAGTTTTGTGCCTGGCACCACAAAAAGCATGTTAATAACTGTTACCTATGTTACTGTAATAATTTCAGTTATCCTTTGAAAATCTTAGGCATCATAAATTTATTCCTATTCAAATTATCTTGCATTACATACACTAAAAAGAAAATACCGGTGAGGTTCCAAAACTGAATACATTTAACAGGTGTCAAGAAAATGTCTCACTTTTTTTTTAAGAGGTAACAAATCTTATATGAGAGTATGAATAAATCATCAAGTGTTCTTTTAAATATACAAAACACAAAGGACTTTGCCTAAGAATTAAGCAAATTACTTCTGTTTCCCATTCAGTACATTAAAGCATTCATATAATCATCAATACGCTATTGCTGCTTAATTAATGAATGGAACATCATCATGATATAATACAATAGGCATCAACAATGTTACATGCTATATGAGTTCCTCGTTTGAAGGGTGGGTATAGTTCTCGGCTAGCACTCTGCTGGACCCGCGCTCGATTCTCCGACCGGCCAATGAAGAATTAGAGGAATTTATTTCTGGT
>NC_089781.1:13837880-13937880 GCF_040412425.1 Macrobrachium rosenbergii
ATATATATATATATATATATATATATATATATATATATATATATATATATATATATATATATATATATATGCATGCATGTATAAATGGTTGCATTTTTAATCTCAGTTCTAATCATTTTTACTTTCCTGTGTTTTTTTATACCCTGACATTGAAGAACAATTTTGAAACAGAACATCACTCAAAAAAGTGTCCTCGTTTCTTGCGTTACGATATAAATAGGAGGTATTATTAATGATAAAAAATAAGTAATAATCACTTAATACAATAGGAAGAGCTAACAAAATCAGACCGAAACTTCAGATTCTGATTTGGGGTTAAAAATGTTATCTCGACGCCCAACTTTTCTCTCTTTGAAGACAGTGCAGATAAAGCTTTCCTTCTTCCCGTGACAACGAAGAACGAGGAAGATATTTTATTTGTTTTTTTTAATAGATTTATTTTGTACATGGCAGTCTCCTAGTAACTTTTAAAACCTTTTTTTTATAATTTGGCTTATACATAAAGGTATCATACTATCATTACTGTTTTGATGATATATTTTCTCTGGATTCTTTTCTGTTCAACATCTTTTTACTTCTGTATCTACTCATTTTATTACCAACTGTTCCTCACTCCTTCTCGTTACATGCTCAGACCATCTCAAGTTTTGAAAGCTTCTATATTTTTAGCATATATCATAGAAACATGCACACAACACATATATATTATATATTATATATTATATATTATATATATATATATATATATATATATATATATATATATATATATATATATATATATATATATATATTTTCAGAATTTGTACCGCAGTCGTATTTCAGCGGTACGCATATAGTCCATGTGTCATTGATATACAACAAGACATGATTCGCCGAGGAATATATACTAGTACGGCTTTTCTATGCACAATGAATGATCTTGCTTGCTGCCATCGATCCTTCTTTAATTTTACTGCTGAATCACACATAACTTCCAAAAGAAATGGTAATTTAAAAAATCTTAATGCATCGCAGAGTTGACTATAACTATAAGAAGACATTAAGTACAGCGTGTTGTAATATATATATTTTGGTAAACATTTATCATCATAGTGCTGCTTCCATCTTCCATTTTATTCTTTGTGGCAGTCAGTTCCTCGTTTGTTGCTTACTTTACTCTGAAAATTTTCATAGCGGAAGGAATTACTTTTTATTTTTGATAAGACGATTTACATCAGTGTTGTTTAAAAGATTGTTTCATTTAATCGATTATAAACAAAGCAGACCAAACAATAAAATCCCTCCCTTGGCGAGCTGATGGGGCTTGAGAAATAAAAGTGGGTAACAGATTCTCTTGACGAGACTCCCGAGAAATCGGATATTTTCCAACTTGTGAAGAAGTTATCAGGAACTTCGAGGATGCCGCCAACGCTGGGCTATTAAAGTCTGCAAACTCCTTGCAACAAGATGCTTCAGAATTTTAATAAACAAATGATTCTCCGCTAAATAAGTAATATTACCCGATCTTCTGAGTCTTTCTAAAGGTGAGGAATCCATTGCCATTTAAATTTTCCTTTCTACTATTCGATCTGTACATATGGTTATATAGATGGCAGTCAAATTTAAGCTTTCGACAACGATAAAAAATGGAGTAAAGAAAGACTGAAAATGAAGAGTTTTAGCGACTTCAATGTACATAATTAATCTCGGAAGAAATACAATCGAAATCCACCCTTATATTGTAAATTTAGCAAAATAACAACACACACACACACACACACACACACATATATATATATATATATATATATATATATATATATATATATATATAATATATATATATATATATATATATATATATATATATATACAGATATCTATATATATACATATATATATATATATATATATATATATATATATATATATATATATATATATATACATATATATATATATATATATATATATATATATATATATATATATATATATATACATATATATATATATATATATATATATATATATATATATATATGTTTAAGTGCAAGTTATTAGCAATGCAAAGTGAATTAAATAATACAGGATTATTATTTCCTGCTTACACATTTCAAAATATGTGCAGATAATTCTCTCTTCTCTAGTTATTTTTTTTTTTTACCGAATATTGAAATTAACTCGATAAATTAAAAGGCCTTATCATATAAAACATTTTTGTTAAACATCGTGAAACTGATTTACTGCTAAAGGAATATTTCCAAAAATATTTTGAAAAAAAAAATATATAACAAACATTAATCTTTTTCCCATCGGAATCACTGGAAGTAATCCAAATGACTCCATTTGAAAGCTGATATACATTACCTATTATATTATATGTGACTATATTTAATCTTTCATTCGTAAATAGGTCTATTTTGAATACACTTTCATAATTAACTTTCCGATACTGTATATGAACCGGATATCATTTCATACCTTCGAGAAAACGAAAAGACTTTTCATTTTTTTACTCTGAAAAATGAAATATGATGCGTTTTGTATGTATTCAGAGAGAACTTGATATTTCTGACAGATGTATTCTATTCCTGGGCTTCTATGGCAAATTTGTCTTTGTCATAAATTAGGACATATTTTGCTGACAAATATGGATCCCATATAAACCAGTTACGGAATCATCAGTCTTTCAATTCGTAATAGTTTACGTACACTAAATTTTAAATTCCCATTAACAGTTCCGTGAAGTTAATACTTTTCTTTCATCAGAAACTTGAAAATACTTAAAGGACGCGACACGATATATTCATTAGCATATCTTTATGATACAACTGGGACGGAATTAATAATACATATGTTTGAAAAAAAGGACGGAAAGAAAATTGTACCATGCTATCTTGACCATCACACGGCTTTTGATATAAACAAAAACAAGTAAAAAATGCGCCGAAGAAACTTCGGCGCAATCGAGTTTTCTCTACAGCGTATGATGCTGGATGAAACTCTCAGCCGCGGACCGTGAAACTTTCAGCCACGGTCCGGTGGCGGCCTGTGTTGTTGGTACCTCTAGCGGTGCCAGACGTACCATCATAGCTAACCTTAACCTTAAATAAAATAAAAACTACTGAGGCTAGAGGGCTGCAATTTGGTATGTTTGATGATTGGAGGGTGGATGATCAACATACCAATTTGCAGCCCTCTAACCTCAATAGTTTTTTAAGATCTGAGAGCGGACAGAAAAAGTGCGGACGGACGCACAAATAACCACCTCAGTAGTTTTCTTTCACAGAAAACTAAAAAAGTGACTGCAGCCAAATAGAGATCTGCATAGCACAGAACATAAAATATCTTAAGAAAATGTTTTGTCCCCAAGAAATACATTTTACGTTCTGAAAATACGAAGGAAACATGACAATACCAAATCCAGGCTATTCGGTAAATACATCGTTCGTTTTTTCGAGACTTTCCTGGAGAAGGAGCCTCTAACAATTGCCTTTGCAATTCCCCCCGTCAATAACAAATGCCAGAGATGGATCATCTGTGCCAAGGAGGGAATGCAAAGGAGTAGGTATTTTCCGCTCGCATGTGGAAAAAAAAAAAAAAAAAAACTCTTAAACAGACGAATTCCTTGTTAAGAAAAAGGGGGCAAAATTTCCTGGTAACATATATGTATTATTATTATTATTATTATTATTATTATTATTATTATTATTATTATTATTATTATTATTATTATTATTACTTTAATGCTATTGTATGTCATAGAATTCCGACTCTCAGAATTTTATTTATTCTACCTCCTATGTGAAAAGTATTATCATTATTTATTATTTATTATTATCACCACCACTGTTGCTGTTAGTATTATTATTATTATCACTATCATTATTACTATTAGTAGAAGAAGTAGACGCAGTAGTTGTTGTTTCACGCGTTTTATCTCCTATTGTAAGGATATTTCAGTATCATTATTACTCCTCTAATAGCTCTTTCACTTTTACACCTCCGTGAACTTTCGAAACTTAGCCGTTTACCTTATTATAACTCCCATATTAAGACAATAGTATCGAAACGGTATCACAATTGTGTATGAACATTATCTGAAAGAATCTAATTATCATACAAGAATAAAATTGTGTATGAACGCATAAAATGTTAAACACGACAAAATCTGAAGCAAAATCTGAAATCGAAAGATCATCTAATTATCTCAAACAAGAATAAAAATAATCAAATACAAGACAAAATCTGAAAGATCATTTAATACAAGCATAAAAAAATCTATAAACACGACAAAATCTGAAAGATCATCTAATACAAGAATAAAATCTATAAACGCGACAAAATCTGAAAGATCATATAAATATAAAGAATAAAATACAATAAACTGGAAAGATCATCTAATGATAAAATCTAAAAAGACAAAATCTAATACAAAAATAAAAAATAATGAAAGATCATCTGGCAACGTTGTTCAACATATAAGCATTTCGGCCAAACAGTATATATGTAAAACAGTCTCTTCTGCAACACCAATCTCGAAGTTACATGAGGAATGCCTGGAAAATTCTCTCTTTCCGATAACTGTCTTGGTGATTTACCCCGAGCAAAGAATTGCGTCATTATCGGGCAGTGTTACAAGAGTATTGGAAAGTAAGTCTTCGACGCTGGTTGCCATAAATAAATAAAAAAAAACTTAAAGAAATTGTTGGTAAAGGACGAAGCGGGATGGCTTCTTAGCTAAGTCGAGGTCTTGTGAAAGAGCGTGACAGTTGCATATTACGCCGTAATGTGCCTGGATGGTTTCTGGTGACCTTTTATGACCTTTCGCTTCTTCTTCAGTAGAGAGAGATGACATGCAGTGTTTCTGTGTTGAAAACAAATTGAAAAAGTCCGACGTCAGATTAAAAATTTTACTTATATTCGTACTGATAATAATAATAATAATTTGGATGATTTTCCCGAATTATTAAAATAACAATAGTGTGCTTCGTGATAAGATCGATCATATGAAAAAAAATATTGTTACTGTAAATATTAAGAATAAAAGCGCGTGAAAAAGCTGCATGATTCAAAATAGCTTATGATACTGTCTTAACAAATGATAAAATATAGATGGTGTCGTATTATGAAGGGAGATAGGAATATATAATATAGTAATATTAGTAAATTAAAATTACATTTTAAAGTAAGTTTTTCATAGCGGGAATGTTTTCATGGATAGCATACACACTCCCTTTCTTATGATTTTACGCCCGTGTATTACAAAATTCTCTCCTTTTAAAACACACTATAAATTGCGTTGAATAATGAAATTGGACGCATTAATTTTATGTATGTTCTCAGATACAAATCCTCAAAAATATCAAGTATTTCATAATATCCCAACCTCCTTTCAGACGCACACGGCTACACCATCGCAGTGTTGAGAAAAGCTTTGCCGCAGACTTTACCCCTACTCCTAAACGGGATAGCTTTTTTTCCTCAACTTTATCCTCTTACTTTATATGAACAGAATTCCTCCCACAAGACTGCTGAAAAGTTTTCCTTGGGGTCCTCGTCGTGACTAGAGTTGGGAAAAGGACTTGGCGTGGAAGGGGGAAAGTTACATGGAATGTCGGAACATCTTCTGTGGTTTTCATTATTATTATTATTATTATTATTATTATTATTATTATTATTATATCTCTTCCCCGCGCACATATTCTAAACAACATAGTAGACCTTTCATCAATGTCACTACATACTGTTTTTTCACTAGACATGGAAAATAATTTTACTGATAATAAATTCTAAACACTTTATAAGACTGAAGTTATTCTCTTTAATATTCGCTGAGAGAGAGAGAGAGAGAGAGAGAGAGAGAGAGAGAGAGAGAGAGAGAGAGAGAGAGAGAGAGGACGCTATATGGCAAAACTATCTGAACAACTCTAGAGAAGCAATGATACAATACGAATAATTTATCACCTTTTACTCTGGAAAATGAAGTCATGACGATTATGCCGGCATTCAAGCAATGAACATCAGTGTACTGTTCCTTTCAGTAACTCAAAAAATGAAGTAAAGAGTATATCTAAGTATTTCTAATTTCTGCTGTCACACACCACAGCAAGCCAAAAACAATGCCGCCATTTGCGCCCTGTTGATCACTTGGGATGACAAACTGATGGCAAAAACTTAACTAAGTATATTATAACATAGCCGAGTTACTTTAGGTGTTCCTATCTCTGTAGATCAACTATTCCTCTAAAGCCGGAAGTTTGATTTAATTGGGAGGACTTATCCCATCACGGCCCCTTGCCCTAAGGTGCCCTTTAAGTGCCATAGGGTGTGAAAGGGAAGGGAGCACAGACTAAACCTCCAAACTCCCCAACTAACATAGAGGATCTCAAACGTCTCGTGTTTATAGTGTTTATAGTTCCTCTAGTGTTGATAGTTCCTTCCTCGCTCGTCACCCACGTTATCGTTTGTACGTAAACGCTGGCAATGCACCTTATGAGTCCCAAGATAAACAAGGGAAATGTCACTCCTGGCTGCTGTTAAGGGAGTACAACTTCCTGAGGTAAGGCATTCCATCATTAATAACAAGGTAGCATATTCCTGTCCTACTTGAGAACCCTTTCTATGCTACACAGCAAGTGGTCTCAAGTGGGCATTCTTTCTTGTAATACCGGAGGTTCTTGTATTACCGGAAGTATTTCAACATACTATTTCTGCAGCACATATGAAATATAAAATAATCATTTGTAACTATATATTCTCAATAGGACAGACATATCTACAGAAACATGTATTTAACAACCGCATCCACATTCGAACGGTTCTTTAGAAACGTTTCATGAGTCTGGCATTCCTGAAAGTATAATTCAGGAAGAGCGTCATAACCTTTACGAAGTACGACCAAAGGTCAGAATAATTCATTGTTTAGTTTGCGTTTTATTCTTGATGTCCGTCACTGTCGAGTTAATGACGTCATCATATACATTTTTGTTGTACAGTACTTATATGTTATTCATCTGACTAGAATGGAGGAATTAGAGCAGATATCTTTGTGGAATTAGAGCAGATATCTTTGTTGGCAAAATCCCAGTAAACGAAAACGAAATTGCATGAAATAAAAATAAAAATAATGATCGCGGCCACTATCTTGTCGTGTTGCCTTTTTATGAAAGATATAAAACTATCGAAAAAATATTGTGTAAGACAAACGAACATAATTATTTGTGTTTTTAAAAATCTCGTATAAATTAATGACTGTCATGCTGACCTATATCACAAAAAGTAAGAAGTAAACGCATAATTTATCTGTATCACAAAAGTAGAAGTAAACACAAAATATCGCCAAAAGTAAAGTAAACGCATAATTTATCTATATCACAAAAAGTAAGAAGTAAACGCATAACTTATCTATCGCCAAAAAGTAAGAAGTAAACGCATAATTTATCTATATCACAAAAAGTAAGAAGTAAACGCATAACTTATCTATATCACAAAAAGTAAGAGGTAAACGCGTAACTTATCTAAGGTAAAGAACATGTAGAGGAGTCTTGCTTTCAAGGAACTATTGGGAAGATATTCCTATCAATTTTTGCCGGAGAAACAGAAATGAAAGAACATTTATTTATATGAAGAATTGTCGATATAACAGAACTCTTATTATAAAAAAAAGGATAGTCTTTAATTCAAGCAGTGAGAATATTTGTAGGAAAACAAGTTCAGAACACTAAAACATTAATAATCAAGGTACTTTGCGTCCAAAATATTTTTGGAATAAAGTTACCAGTTCTCTTGATTTTGTATAAAAAAAATGGCACGAGAAAAAGCAAAGAAAATAAAACCCAATTCAAAGACAGATTTCTCATATCACTGAAACAAATTTCATGGTTAAAGGTCAAATATATTTGATGGTTAAAGGATAACCTCACAAAATAAATTTGATGGTTAAAGGATAACTATGTCAAATAAATTTAATGGATCTAGGATAGCTATATTACTCAGTAATGCAACATAGGTGCAATCAATAACGACGTACACATTCGACTGACGATGTGAGAATTGTACAAACAGAAGATATATTTTATGTGAAAAAATAAGCTGGTGTCTATGCATAAGCTGAACTTCCAAACGACTGAAAAATCACGGCGATAAATACCTGGGAATTAAGCAATGCGGGGAACTACCGCAAGTTTAAATCTTTCTTAATTTGTTACCAGTAATTTTTTAATTTACTTCCAGTATTTTTTTGCTTCTAACCTTCGATTGCCCATAACAATTTACTGACGTAAATCTTCATGTACATTTTTTTTTTCTTGAAATAGCAGTGGCCCATTGTCTTTGCACGTATCACATACTTTTTTACTTTACAAGAAACCCCCTCTTCTACTGTTCTTAAGTCTGTTGTTTTGATTTCATTTTCAGTTTGTTGGGGGAGGGGTTGACGTTTATGTGTTCAGGTTCAAAATTGAAGTTTCTGGTGAAAATTTTGTTTTAAGTGTTGCATATGGTGTTCGTTGTTCAGTATACTTTGTTTTGATTACATTGAATTATATATGGTGCTTTAAAACGTTTACATGTATTGTCAGGGGTTTCTGTAACTAACGTCGCAGGTTTTCTTGATGAGATCAAGGAAATATGAAAACATTAAATATAACACATGGCTTATTCTAGATCTAAAGCTAGAATATGAATGATAATAATTACTCCTACGAAGGATAAATCTTTTATCACATTAGTATGCATGCAGTGTTATGCTCACACATTAGTAAAGTCATGGCCACTATATTGTTCGCAATAAAATTTTTTGAAAAAAAATTATTTAGAAATTCCATCGTAATGGGGGTATGCTCTATTCATTTATGAAAACCATTTTGGATGGAGGTTGCGAAAATATTATAAAGGCTGGTATGTTTAAGTAAAAGCATCTTCAGGAAAGCCTACATCTTAGTTGTAAGGCCACTTTTACACTTTTTACATGAAAGGAACTGAGGAGAATTTTTCATGAGAGAGAGAGAGAGAGAGAGAGAGAGAGAGAGAGAGAGAGAGAGAGAGAGAGAGAGAGAGAGAGAGAGAGGCGGGGGTAAATCTTATCCTCTAAACTCTTATAGAGAACATTTTGAAATAATCTACATGAATCCACTCAATTTTTTTTTATTTGTTTGTTATTCTGATTTCTTTTGCATCAAGGTTTTACTTAAAATAAACAAAAAATTAAGAAACCACCTCGCGCTAAATAATATTCTAAAACTTTATTTTATTCTTTGTCCGTACAATTTATTGGCCTCAATCAGTAATGTGGCCATCTTTGTATGGAATATTCTGTGAATGTTTCATATCCGATATACGAGTGGTATAGTGACATCAAAAAGGGGAAACAAAGCCACTAAAAAAGTATGGCCATTTAATATAAGATTGTGGTCTCCGTAGATATTAGCATTATCAACAATAAATAAGTGTGGTGGACCATTATGCTTCATAAAAACAAAAAATCTCTAAGACAGGCAGTTAGACACAATCCCTCTGAAATATAAATATGTTTAGGCAACAAACATTCTCGACGTTGAATAAAGTAACCTCACACCCCAATTATACCGGGTTTTAAATATTCTATGTCTCTACTTCATATTAAAACAGGTATATATTTAAAAATTAATTGGAATCGCAACAGCGTCAAACTACATTATCTACAGGAAATGTTCACGGTACTTTCGTCAGATTGCTTTAAAAACATTATCTTACTCATTCAGATATGAGTTTTTATTTTCTCTCTCTCTCTCTCTCTCTCTCTCTCTCTCATCGCTTATTGTTCCCATCTGGGCTTCTAATCCAACAGACCTATTTTTTTTTAATACAATGTAAATGTTGACTCCTCTCTACCAAGAGGAAAATAGAATAATATTCTTTATGAAAGTCTCTATAGAATTCAAGACTCCTTAGTCGCTATTCATATTTGACTTTTCGGCTTCTACTACCATTCCCCCCTTTTTTTATCTCCATTTTATACACATACTTATCTTGCACATAGTCATTCTTCCTTAATAAAACAATTTGCCAACAGGAAATTTTCCTCTATATCTTCCTTTTCCGTTGCATTACTCCCTCCTGTAAGCTAATTCTTTATGAGAGAATGCGTTCCTAAGTATGTTGTTTCTTTTCTCTTTTCATCCGAGGTTACTTATGGTAACATGTCATTACGAGGTTACGGAAATTCAGCTCCTTTTCCGCGGTCGATATCGTTTTATTGTCATCATTCAAGGGTATGATTACGACGAGTTACTTTTATTGCCATTACGGAAGACTTGAGTACCAAGAGCATTTTTTTGAAAATTTGTACCCAGTGAATGTTATAATAAAGTTTTCTATGTATTTCTTCAACGATCCTTCGCCCCAGACCCCCGAAATCCATAATTATATTTATAACTGTAATATCATTAATGCCTCTTAAAGAACTCATCAGTAAATATGTCGAGCAAAATTTGCACATGAACCGTGTATGAACTTTCAATTGGATCGTACTGTTGCTCCCCAGATTTGCTACCACGTCATTGAAACAACTAATATGCCATTCAAAGATACGATTTCAAAGATACGACATCTCCCTTTAAGAGCAAAAAAAAAGACCAAAGGGAGAATAAAACAGCCCTGAAAAGGTGCAAAGGGAACAAAAATAAGTTGTTAAACAGAGAAAAAAAGAGTACCCAGATGACACAAAAGGGATGTGTACATAAGAAAGAGGGCAAAACATTGACCAAAAATTAGACCAAGGAGATCAAAGACTGGAGAAGCCTTGACAAAGTTGATATAATCAAAACAGACTTGAGTTGAGACCAAAGACATTGCAGTGACCAAACTACCAAAATATATTTGAAGATAAAATCTGGGAAAAATTTGAGCTTCTGAGAGATGGAGTCAATAGTCAGTAAATAAAAAAATCTAGCAAAATAAGACCAAAAGACAAAAACGGTCTGTTTCATAATTAAAATTTAGCACCAAAACAGATCAAAGGAGACCAAAAAGTAAACAAAAACATTTCCAAAATTTGAGATGAACGTCGTAAACTGATAATTAGTCCAAAAGAGCATTTTGTAATGGCCAAAAACTCTCCAAAAAATGACCTGAAAACAGAAAGGGATATTAAAGAGATCATCATTAATTCTGAAACCAAAGTTAAACCCAATTCACCCTCAAAAAGAGTTCACCTCACCAAAGAGTTTAAAATCAGACCATTTAAAGAGACCCGGTTGACCAAAAACGGAGACGTGGAAATTAGATGCTAATTTGAAAACATGAAAAAAGACGACCAAAGTTATGTACCAAAAACAGACATACAAGAGACCAACAGAGAGTGTGAAAATTGTGGACTTATAAAAAGAACAGGAACATTCCCAAAAATCTTTAATGTTAGGTTGCTTCTTAAATATTTTTAGAATTAATCAGTACACCTCCTCCAGACCAAATATATATATAAACAGACAAAAATATATATATATATATATATATAAACATATATATGTCAAACATAATACCATAGTCCCGATACGTCTGGAATCATAAATAAAAATCATCCATAGAACCTTCCAATTGAAATTAAATGATTCACCTTCCATTTTCTGTTTTAGGACTGCAACGTAACGGAGAGATCTTGAAAAAAAACTGATCCCTTTGTACCAGATATCTATTACATCTAGAATACCCAAGGCATCAAACATAAAAAAATTATACATAAAAAGGCTACATTCAAACATATCTGTTGTCAGGACTGATATTTTTTTGACAAGCCATTTTTTACTACTGAATTTGATATAAATGTTTTCCTGAATAATAAAATTAACCAAAAGTAAATGGAGAAAACCAGTTTTGCTCAAATACTGGTCTGCACTGATATTCCTCACCAGACTCCCACCTGGTTCAGACAAAAACCAATAATTGGGGATTTAATTTGAGAGAGAAGAGAGAGAGAGAGAGAGGCTGAGAGAGAGAGAGGGAGAGAAGGGGAAAACGATATAGTGCATGACAAGGTGTTTTAAAATTATTTAAACTGTGAACTGAATTTACCTAAAGACCTAAATTAAATATCATGATAATGCTTTACGGTTTTGTAACGATGCAAGGATGTATTTTACAATTTTGATGATCGATCAAATGATAATATAAATGAAGACTTGTATAATGTTTTTGTTGACAGAAATCTGGTTGTAGCCACAGTGTGGAAAATTATTTTAAAAATAATAAAGAAAATAATAATAATATCACATTCTGTATAATAAAAAGTACATTATATATATAAGAATATATATATATATATATAGAGTTATATATATATGTATATATATATAGAGGATATATATTTATATATATATAATACACACACACACACACACTCTCACATATATATATATATATATATATATATACATATATATATATATATATATATATATATATATATTGCAACGAATGGAACCTCTCCCCAAACCACCTGTGTCCGTTTTACATCTGTAACATAGCTGAGAAAGAAATAAAAATAATTTCAGTTGTTTTAATTACTAAAACTGTGGGTTTCCACTCATCCCTTTATAAACTCTCTCCTTCATTCCCCAAAATGATTAAGCCTAACCCCTCTCTCTGTTCAAAATGACTGCCTAAGGCCTTGTTCCAGGTGCCTTCCTCGACAGTGCCAGACAACAGGCAAGGGAGGGACCAAAAAGAGAAACTTGGCGCCCCGCCCTATCCTAAACCCTCCATGAGGGTTAACTGGTTCCATGCGGCCTATATAGGAAACGTGGCAAAGATTGACCCTTGAGCCACCTATGTTGGACGCAATGCGTAACCCCCAGAAAGGTTATTTATAGATGATGCAGCGGAAATCGAGAGAGAGAAGCGCTCCGAACACCACCCAGGACAGATGTCCTCAACCTTGCCTGACCCTCGAGCTTCCCATGTGTTGAACCCCTAGGTTCGAACCAGTATACCTTTGTAGTGGCATTTCCTCTAATTCCCCCCTCCATAGCCAGCGCCCATCGACGAGGACACCGTCATCTTGACAAAGGTAATGTACTGGAATAAGGTTCCATAGTCAGTCACGATTCCTGTTTTTTCTCCGTCTGATTTTTCATTTTTCCCAGTGTGCAATCACCTTCAGTAATTTGTGTTGGAGCACTCAGTGTTAACGTAATTATGCATTTAGTGGTGAACTGAGTTATTTGGCACCATCTGTGCAATCCCTCAGTCCCCTTTGAGCGTCTTATTATTATTGTCAGTAACTGTCACGCATATACTGCAGATAGGCCTCAACTGTGGAATCCCTCGGCTCTATCCATGTGCAGTTCCCCTTCTACCCTCACGGCGATGTTTCCTGTTATGAAGACATCATCGGCGTAGAATATTTATTCTGTGTAGGATTCATTCATTTAGCAGGCCCTTATTATTACCTGCCCAGTAATTCGTCATTCTTCTGATCTGTGTTTGTTATGTAAATATAGTTACTTAAGAGAACCCTTCAGTTTGTGTAATTTTCCCTCACATGAAGAAGGCCCTAAGCCACAGAGTTTCCCTTGTTTGTCTATGAATTGTTCTAATATTGAGTCAGATTTGTAATAAATATAAGGAACTCCCTGTGTTCATCCGTTGCCGCCCAAATCCAGTAAGTATCCACACCATATGACTAAAAAATAAAGTCTTGAATATATATATATATATATATATATATATATATATAATATATATATATTATATATATATATATATATATATGCTGTTATATATATATAACTAATTCTTACATTTCATGGTTTCTTCATTTGGATGCTGAATTTTATAGAACATATATATGATGAAATCGATAGTTATATATGAATATTATCTTGTTCATAATTATGCAATTTGAGAAAATGATGATAGTTAAATGTAACTTTGAGTTTAAGTTACATTTTTCCTCCATATATTTAAAAGCAATAAAGTCTTGAATAAAATATAAACCTTTTTGGTATGATCTAAATTCATCATGCGTAGTAAAATTAACTTTATCAGCGTTTCAAATTATGTCTGTATGAGCGTTTTAACAATGGTCTTTTAATGCTGTTCGTTTCAAATGGTTAACGTTTAACTAATTTACATTTCACTGGTTTCTTCATTTGGATGCTGAATTTTAAGTAAGAACATATCTCAAAGAAGTGTGATGAAATCGATAAGTTACGAGGCAGTGAATGGAATTATCTTGTTCATAATTATGTAATTTGAGAAAATGATGAGGAGTTAAATGTAAGTTTGAGTTTAAGTTACATTTTTCTTCCACTATATTTACCAGTCCATTACTTCTTCACCTAATAAAATATAAACCTTTTTGTGTACATCTAATATTCATCATGCGTCTTCGATTATACTTCATCAGCGTTTCTCAATTATACTCTATCAGCGTCATCGAGTCGTTTTAACAATGCGGTCATTTGTCATTCGCAAGCGATGCAATTACGTTTCCACGCAAGTTTACTGATATAAATAGTCCTCGGCGTGGTAAAAAGACAATATTAAAAACACAACCACGAGTTGACATGAACAATGGAAAGAAGAGATGATGTATGGTATTTAACTTCTGCAGTTGTTTATTAACTCAAAGATTTATTTGTTTATGTGGAACTTCTGACTGATGCACAACGGGAAGGGTATCAAAAGTAAGTATTTAAAACTGGCTTTCAGATTCCTAGGGGAGAAAGAATATGTATGTATGTATATATGTATGTATGTACGTATGTATGTACTGTATGTATTGTACTGTATGCATATATATATATACATATTATGTATATATATTAATATATATATATACATATATTTTTGTATATATTATGTATATATATGTATGTTATATATATATATATATATATATATATATATATATATATATATATAAATTCTGACAACACGTGATTGTGTGTTGATGATTTCTATATATATATATATATATATATATATATATATATATATATATATATATATATATATATATATATATAAAAAAAGGTAGCAACAATGTATGCACCGGTAACAAGGACGATGTTTCACTAATAATGTGGATATATTCGTACCAAAAGTAAGCCAGTATGTCTAACATTACGTAGGAAATGAAACATAACCCCATCACTCTGAGGTCTAGAATTAGTATTTCTTTTTTTTTTCGGGAGCCGACCATTCTTAACTCATATATAATCACATCCAGCTAGAAGGGAAACATTAATTCCACGGAAGGAAATATGAGATGACCATTTGCTGCTAGATATTCTTTGACCATTTTCATTCTCAGTTTTTCACACACACACACACACACACACACACACACACACACACATATATATATATATATATATATATATATATATATATATATATATATATATATATATATATATACACACACACTGGCATTACATATACTTTGTATTGGTGTCTACAGCCTTTACGATTTTCATCGTGACAGTTTCAAAAGGAGAAACATTTATTTATAAATCTTAACACTCAAAACAAAAATCCAGATTAATATATCTATTTATTTACTTGTTAATCCACTGTTCAATATTTCTCTTTTTATATTTCTGTCTGTTTTGTGTTGAACGAATAAAGCAAATAATTGCTGAGTATGCAAGTTACTGCTAGTCGATAAAAGGGTGAAACAGCGATTTAATCTTTTAATAACCGGATGTAATTGTTATCTGTGGCTAAAATAAACTTGCAAGAGAAAAACTTTACAATTCTATTTCGAAACGTTCGGAAATAATTCGTCCTCATCGAACAATAAGTGGGTATAAAAAATTATTTACCTAAATATTTACCTTTGTATTTCTCTCACCAACATTCGCCTGTTGTAATAATAGCTATGTAACACACGGCACTTATTTGACAGACAATTACACCATCTGACTTTCAGAAATAACAAAGCCGATGTGATGTAAAAATATACCTTGACAAATAATGCATTCAATATTAAAAGAAAAGGCTTAGAGTCTGAAAATGATTTTCGAATCCTAAAAAGAATTCCAAAATAATGACTGTACCGAGGCTTGCAAGCAACATATATAATAAAAGTACCAAAATGAAGGCTTATTATCCATTTTCAACGAAGGCGTAATCTGATTAAACGCTTACTAAACCAAAGCTGCTCAGCGTTGGAAAAAGTTGGAAAAAAGTTGGAAAAAGGAGCAAAGAACGTGGCCCACATACCCAGAGCCTCTAACTCGGGCCTAAGAGAGTGCTAGCGAGAACTCTACCGACCCTTCCAACGAGGAACTATCCAGACTACGAATAACTGCATACTGGTTGATGACTAATAGCCATTTTTGTGACACACCTCTTGTGGCCCTTGAATAAAAGACATTTACTACTTGAGTACCTCTCACGAGCTCGTTGTCAGCATGGCATGTATAACGTTTTTAAGTTCTTTTGAGGTACTTTTGAATTTAGCTCAGAAGCTGATCTTTTCCACAAGTTTCAAAGACATATCAAGTTATCTAAATATTATGAAGGGTACACTAACATTAAAATAAAAATGATTGCCTTACCAAGTAATGACCATAAATAACCATAAATATCATGATGCTAGATAACCTTCAATTAAAGAAATCAAATAAAATTGTTATTCAGAAATTTTTAAAGAAAATAAAAATCCAGTGAACCTCATTTAGGGAAAAGGCTTAATTCATTCTTATTGACCAACTGATTGAAAATGATCTGTATTAGTTTAGCATGGTTGTATCCTTTTTTTATTTGTGTGTATAAAATCAAGAACACATCTGCAACTCTAAAGAACTGGTATCCTTTTCTGTGCAGACAATGTTACTTTTTCCACCGCCAGTAATAGTGCAACGAATATAACATACACTTCTACCGTGAGTATATCGTAAATGTACATCGTAAAAGTTCTACACTGAAATAGGTTATGTAAGTACAAACATAGAAACATACATTTGAGAAGGTATGCATAGCTCCTTAATATTTGTAAAGCAGCTAAAAATATGAAGAGTTTTTATAAATAACATACTTTCTCACAAGCATAATGATTTACAGGAAACTGAAAACCAACAAAATACCTGCACTACGATTAATGGTTATTTACCAAGCATAGGCAATGGATTGGGGTTTTTAAATTTTCGGGGAAGTGAACAATATTTTCCTTAGAAATATATTACAATGGGTAAATCTCATAATTAAAATTACGTAACCAAAACCCAAAATTCTACCCATTCAAACGTAAAAGTGGCATTGTACCTTTGTAAAATCAATGAATAAATTACTGCATCTCTATATATAAATGAAACGTAGCTTAAAAAACAACCCAAGGAAACAAAACCTGGTATTTAGCCACAGTAAACAACCAATATCAAGAGAGGGCCTCCCACGCAACGCCTTGGCTGGCATGAATCAACTCTCAAGTGATTATGAGAGACAATTTCCAGACAGCGGATTTCTCTAGGAGATTAATCGGGCTCATCGCGAGTCTAATTTCACCTGAATACGTTTCAAGGTCATTAGTGGACGTCATTACGGTTCGTAACGAGGGGCTGACGAGGTCTCCAGAACTTTTTTAATGCAGCAATATTATTATCATCCTGAAGAGCTCCTCCCTTCTTTGACAAGATCAAGTGAGAAGAATTACTGATTTGGAATTTATCTTCGACATTTTATTTGGTTGTATTTTTTTCATAAAAACGGATATTTCTAAAATGTGATATTCATGTACCTGATAGTTAAAAAGATGAATATTAATTTTAAATAGAAGCTTTGAACATTAAAGAAGTGCTTAAGCAAAGTCTTCCACTAAGAATGCTGCCATTCCTTTCTAGGCCTTACTTCTGCAACTAATTGTCATACCTTGCTTCATAGGAAACTATCCTGAACAAAAAGGAAAATTTTCATTCACGCTTCCTCCATTTTGAGCAATAGTATCATTTCCAATTAATATTTGCAAACACAGTATATAAAACAATTTCAAGAAATGTCTTATCAAGCTTCCAACAACACAACTGGTGAAGTTCAGTGATTTCTTTATACTGACTTTAAAATCTATACAAGCTCAATAATTTGAGAGATTTTGCGAGGAATTAAAAAACAACACCTTTAACGAACTCGAGTTATTTCATGAAGACTTTGTAACCAGAGTCACTAATTAGTTCGAGTCGTAATACCAAACTGCGCTTCTGATAAACATATTGGTTTAATGAAAACAGGTTATGGGTGTAGTGGACTGTGTCGTAGTGGAGGTGAGCTAAATCAATCTTCACCCCTGCAGCCTGTTTGACATGAACCTTTGCTTTTGTTAACTTGAAATTCAAATAACAGGATTGTTTTGAGTATATGCTTTTTGATTATGTGAGCTATGTACTTAAGTGAGTAACGCATGTGAGTACAAGTAAATGTGTTGGCATGAAAGTGTAAATTAGAAAAGAATGATCAGTTAATGCTCTTTACTGGAAGAATTAAGTTACTTATCCACTTAATTAAAAATCAGTTACTCTTCCATGGCATTTCAAAGTAAAAAATGAAGCGTGATTTTGCGATGGAATAGAATATGATTCATGGAAGAGTAATTCGTTTTCCTCTATACAAAAAGCATATTTCTGTACAGGTTATCTAAAAGACTATGCGTGACTATTTAGTTCATGATGAATGTTGGGTGTCTTTTCCTGCCTTTATTCAACCCTAAAATAACGGTGGCGAATGTACAGAGGAGAAAACTTTATAACGAGCAACGAAAACTTTACTCAAATTACCAATGTGAACTGTGAACAAACATTGGTTTGATTACGAAAAACGTATCTCTTAGCGATTTCATCCAAAAAACGGAAATCGTTCAGTTAATTTTACTACACCTTGATACTCCGCTTTCGCTTCATAGATTCCTATGTAACTCCTTGTCACTATCGTAATGATTCGCTTTTCACTACACCCTGCTGAACGTTAACTGAAGTATGTAACTATACAGCTTTGATACATATATATATATATATATATATATATATATATATATATATATATATATATATATATATATATATATATATATATCAGAAAAAAAGAAAGAAACTTATATATTCACAAACTGAAATATCAATTCACTCTACCTTGAAGTGATATATTTTCATATATGTCCACCGTCCCGTGGGGTCGGGACGGTGGACTTATTATCAACTAAAATTCCTTCGGTAACATATATGAATATATTACTTGAGGTAGAGTGAATTGATATTAAAGGACGTTTTGTAGCTTCTGATTGTATATGAATCACGGTGATGTGATAAATAGTCATATATATATATATATATATATATATATATATATATATATATATATATATATATATATATGTATGTATGTATATATATGTATATATATATATATATATATATATATATATATATATATATATATATATATATATATATATCATTTTTTTTCTTTGACGAATCTTCTCGAACAGGTGTTACCGTTCCGGTATTCAGTTACATATATCTTTTGACTGCTAAGTCTATGCCTGTTACTGCATCCGATGCTCAGAGTAAAACGTTAGCAATATTTTATATCTTAACAAGTCTCCTCATTATTTACATTCATACTGAGAGAAGCAAGAAGAAAGCAAATGCTAAATTGTTTCTTACCTTTCTTCGTCAAGCAGCAACCCGGAGTTCCATAATATCATCTTGCTGAAGAAGAGCCAGCAAAATATTGCTTGGTCAAGACTGAAGGAGGTGCTGTTGATGTCTCCTGTTGGAGGAAGAGTTGAACTTCATAACAGGTTGAAGAAAGAATTATATCAATATAGTAACCAAAAATAAAAGCTCAAAGTAAAAATTATTAAATACAATCACGCATGAACTGGTGACAAAGATGCTTACATAAAAACACCCAGACACAGAAACACGTATGTATGTATGCATATAATTATATGTGTGTATATATATGTATATATATATATATATATATATATATATATATATATATATATATATATATACTATATATATATATATATATATATATATATATATATATATATATATATATATATATGTATATATATAATATAATATATATATATATATATATATATATATATATATATATATATATATATACATATATATATATATATATATATATATATATATATATATATATATATATATATATGTATATATATATATTATTTATATATATATATATATATACTATATATGTATATATATATATATATATATATATATATATATATATATATATATATATATATATATATATATATATATATATATATATATATATATATACTGTATATATATACCCCAAAAATACCGTGAACCCAAAGTTCTCCTCTCCTTCCATCCTACCAATTCTTCTTCCTTTATTTCTACTGTTCCTCACCTTCCTCGTAGGTGGTTCAAATACATTACCTACTGTCTTCGCAGTACGCGAATACCCCAATACTTTGCTCTACTGCTGAGCAATGTAATTATGTCATATTTTTGACTCCAATTTTTTCCTGATTTTCAGTGAATTGTAGGAAGGCTCCTTTTCCATAAAGTTTGCTGTGTCTTCCATGAAATTAAATTATTTTCGACGAGAGAGCACGAGCTGAAGCCTATATATATTAAGATGAAGAAAAAATTACAGACATGTTACATCACTACTCATTTCTGACTTTTAGAATGTTGAATATTTCAGGTATAACGATTTATAATTCCTTATTTTTTTCTACGACACAATCTTAGGTTGATTCTATGGTTACCTTTATTAGACTGGTAACATTTATATTATCTCTAGACATAAGTAAAGTTGGTAGGGAATTTTAGAGGAAAGACATACAGCAAATAACTACTAAATTAAGAGAACCAGTTACAGACTGATAATATTCGCCTGTAAAATTCTCATCACCATTGAAGTAAATTGAAATTTAACTGTCATCCCGTAAACATTATAAGACTTAAGAACATATTTGACAGCTGCGTTCGGAAATTTTTATGTATAACACGCTGTATACCAGGGGGCAAATTTCGAATACGTTCCTTGGCTGACATGCTATGAGCGTCTGTCTTACATTTGCGTCGTAGATGTTTCAAGTTTCACTGAAGTGACTCGTTTTGGTTTGCCCTGCGAATGCTTGAATGAGAACGCGTTTTATTTCATTGACGTTCATGAAGTACATTACTACGAATTATGCTTGAATGAGAACGCGTTTATTTCATTGACGTTCATGAAGTACATTACTACGAATTGTGCATTTACAAGAATATCTTTTGTTTACCGTGAAGAATATTTCTGTTGCAGTTTTCATGTTATCATAGGATCTTTAGTTAATCTTCGATAAAGCAACACATTTCTAAACGCGTTCTGAATAGCCAATTTTGTTTACAAATTCAATTTATGTACATTTTTTCAAGTATACATCAAAATGTTGATTGAATTGTGAGATATAACATTCAATAATACTACAGTTACAAATAGCTGTACCCTTTTCTTACGGGCTGCTTTATGAGCAAGAGCCAACTAGCATAACGACAGTTTAATCATAAACAAGGAGAAATACTTACTAATGCTCCAATAGGGCAAGATTCTTGATTTATTCAAAATGTGTATGAATACGTCTATGCATATAAAGATTATTATTTTGTACAGACTTTTTTTATTTACTTTTGATCCCGAGCCACCCCAACAGCGTGATTTGGTTCATATAACAGCTAGATAAATTTATGTTTATTATCACTGTTAATGAGTCGAGGGAATGCTCATTAAATAACTACAATTAAAGTAATTATTTTATAGATTACAGTATTTTTTTTTTTTTTCCCAACAGTCATTTTCCCCAGATGATTCATCTCCGTAAAACAAGCGTCCCGTGAGTCATATTGTTACGAATCTAAACCGACAAGTTTATTTTTTTCTGATACAAGAAATAAATAAATAAATAAATAAATAAATAAAATATGAGGTAACCATCAGAATGAAATTTCTCGTGATATTTAATAGCCATTTTTGGAACAGTAAATAACGAATGATTTATCTGGTTGGCCTGTCAGCCATCACAGCTGACATCAACAATAAATAAAGAAATGTTCTGAGTGAGACAGAGTTTTGCCTCCTCCTCCTCCTCCTCCTCCTCCTCCTCCTCCTCCTCCTCCTCCTCCTCCTCCTCCTCCTCCTCCTTCTTCTTCTTCTTCTTCTTCTTCTTCTTCTTCTTCTTCTTCTTCTTCTTCTTCCAAAAACCTGGCGAGGGTTTACAGTACATCGACCTCCATAAATCAGTCTCTTCGCCTCACTGAGTGACCTTAAAACCTCTTAGAATCCCAAAGGAGATCTCAGGTAAGCTTGGCTTTTACATTGGAGCGGTTCCTTTGTTTTCCACGTCGGATACAAGTACGTTATTTAGAAATTTAAAGTTGAATACAACGACAACTGTGGCATTACCAAAAAACATACATTTATACACATTTTTAGGCAAAAGCAAAGAAGGATGGCTACTTGCTCAAAATTATTAAAGTCATTCATCACATACGTGCATAAAGCGATGTTGATTATAACTGCAAATTCTCTCTGCCTCTATTTTTCCATACATACATGCATGTTGCTCGCGCGCATAATACTGCAAATATATATATACTGTATATATATATATATATACTGTATGTATATATATATAAATTTATATATATATATATTTATATATATATATATATATATATATATATATATATATATATATATATATATATATAAATTTTGTAAATGTATGTGTGCACATAGTGCAATGCGGAACTGGCAATCCGAATTCTAATTACTTATATTGTGAGTGTTAATGGAAAAGTTAGTTTTATGTCTCATCAAATGAAATGTTAAAATTAATATTATAGAAAAACATCAACATTTTGCATTAGTAACAACCCAAAATGAGCGGAGGAAATCGTGTGATAAGAAACATCAGATATACAGCATATGATAAAATGTTTGCATAACACCATGCAAATGATTGGCCAGAGCAAAGGATTAGTTGTATTCATGATGTATTATACATAATTACAGCGATATCAGTTAGATACCAGAAGCGGGGTCAATTACCATTATCATTAAATATTATAATGATAATGTCTTTAACTGAAGTATTTCTCAAACAAGGGCATCGCCCGTACATGAAAGGAGTACATTTATGATTGAAAATTCATTCAGTAAATGCATTAGATCTTTGTATGTATTTACTTATTCTCAAATGCCCCGCACACATTAAATGTAAAGATTAAAAGAAGACTGACAATGCGAAAATATGAGGCAATCTTGGTCATGAACAAACTCTGACCAGTCTCGACAGCAGAGTCTGCAGAGTCTTCACTCTGTGACGTCTGACTCAACACTGACTGCCAACCAAGATGAGCCAACACAGGAGAGTCGAACGAGAGATGCTTGGTCGCCTGAAGGCATCGACCTGGCGTCTACTTCCCGACAAATACCCGAGAAATCGGAGCAGTAAACGATTTTACATGCGAGAACAGTCATTAAACTTATCAAAAACATCTTTTCATCCAGAGTATTGGTTTATGATGTTTGAATTGTTTATCCAGTTTCTAAACGATTGTTTAGGAGAATGGAAGGATTAATTTATCTTTGTGTTTTTCTCTGCTTGTATGTCTCTATAACCTTGACCATTTCCCTAAAGTAGGTGTTTGTGCTTCATTTAGTGTAGAACAGTAAAAAAAAAAAAAAAAAAAAAAAACTGACATCAAAAAGAGACATGACTATTGCAGTTATATAACCGATATCTTATCAGGGAGTAAAAGTGATTTCAGACGTCTCTTGATCAGAGTGAAGGTAAAAATGTTTATCTTCCGTTGCTCCATACTCCGTTCCTAATGCCGTATAATAAACCAGTTCATCATTTTTCAACGAGAAGGCTTTCAGAAGCTCCTTCCTATTCAAAGTCAGAATTTATGGTTTTTATTTACCCATTAATCTTTCCTCTGAAGAAAACTCTATAGAGTTAGTTGGCTCTTGGATTTATAGGTTTCTATAGATCCCATAACGCTTTTTTATAGATTATGAAATATGGTGTGTTAAGTTCTTCAGGTGACATCAGCAAAAATTACGTAAATATATATATATATATATATATATATATATATATATATATATATATATATATATATATATATAATACTTCATTACTAGGAGATTTCCAACTAATGTTTTGTCACTCTTATCTCAATGTTACAAAAATAATACCTAATTATTGTTATTATTACTCACGAAACTTCAAAGAGCTGTAGGTGACCCTTCTACAAAAAATAGCGAATACATGAAATATAAATTTTCATAAATTTTAAACAGCATGTATCCCATACGGTAACAAAAACCTACAACAGAAATGTTGAAGCTGAGTATGATAAGATATTTAAAGACTTTTATTATCATATTAACAGATACATGAACAAGATAACGAGAAGCCTCCTGTTTCAACAAATAAATCATTAAACACAATCATCCCATCGTTGTTAATTTTCTGTTCTTTTAAAAATTATGAAATTTATAATTCCGTAAAGACTGGCCTTGATTGAGGAGTATTACTCAAACATAACCGGTCTAAATGAATCGGATTTTTCAGTGATTTAAGAAAAAAAATTGCAACTCTCTCAATTAATAACGCCCATACCATAGTGACACCCCAAAAAAATGAAGGACGCTTCATACAAAAAAGATTTTCCACCAAAACAGGAGCTCTCTTTCCGATAAAGGATTTCCTTAAACAAGGGTTATCCGGGAGATGCTCTTCCATCAAGTAAGGATGCGGAGGGAATCCTTCTGAGAGAATAACAGGACCATAAAGAAAATTCGGAAATGCAGCGAAAAGGAAACATTTTAGGCAAGCTACAAACCTGCATAACAATGGCATTTTGGTAATATAACTGATGGCTAATAAAAAGAAAAAACAACGGTTGGGACGTATTAGAGAAAAAGATCACGGACGTTCTATGGGTCGAAAATAAAGAGTTGATATATTTCTGTCCGATATTAATAATTGTCCAACTGAACATACAGGAATGCTTGTGCTGTTGCACAAATAGTTAATGGTAAATGTGACATGTTACCTTCACAGCTGAATTTCATGACAGTTAATATATGTTCAAGCCACCCAAACATCTAAAAAAGAAAGAAAAAAAAAAGAAACATAACAGACACCTCACACGTCTCGACTGTCGACCTAACCGCGCAACGTCTCCTCACTGCTGGGAGAAAGGGCGCTGGTGACTGGTACAATACGTGTACATACGCTACCGGGGTCTACGCGATGACAGGCAGGGCAGCCGATCGAGACTATAAAGTCTACCCCAAAGCCAAATCAAAGTCCTTCAAAAAGAAGGCATCGTGCTTGCCCCATGCAAATGGGAAAAAAACACGTTAAAAGAAGAAGAATATACGGTGCATAACATCCTAACACAGCCTTTACGAGAAGCTGGGAAATGTCTTTTGAAAGATGGGAGAGTTTTTGCTGTGGTATTTACATGAGTATTTCTAGCTCCTCATTTAAAAAAGTTACTTGCAATTTTATGACTAAACCAAAGTCTAGTTCACTGAAATTATGCACTTGCTTTTTACCTTTATAACGAAAGGTTTATTTACGTTGTAATGTGATTTTGCGAAACTTATTTTCTATGATACCACCTACCTTCAAGCACCGTTTTCCTTAATTAGACGTCGTTTATTAAAGTATACAAATATGACTTTGACCTCTTTAAATACATTTTCGGAAACCTCTTGATAATAATCATCATGAATATTTCAGTAACGATACGCAGAATATTTCTATTCACTTTGAGGAACATTTTATAAAATTACAAATTATATATGAATGTGCCTAGAATAGAATCGATTTAAATATGATACATTAATTCATAATAATGCACGTATTCCCAAGACGAACAGAGAACGTCACCTTCAAACTTATAAATGAGTGATAGTTAACAGTCATTACAGATATGATAAAAAAACATCATAATTTTGTTAGCCCTATGGACGCAGTGTAGGAACTTATCGCTTAACAGATATATGAAAAATCTCACTTTCTCCTTATTTTCACCAATGAAAGTTGACATGCATACTTTCTTTTAAAAAGACCTTTCTGTTCCTTCTATAATATGATTTTATAATCTTGCCACACACCGTGGCACATTCTGCTATGAAAGAAAATGGCTTAAACTTGAGAGAGAGAGAGAGAGAGAGAGAGAGAGAGAGAGAGAGAGAGAGAGAGAGAGAATTTCATTTTGGTATTGCTCAGAATATATCAGTACGTTAAGTAGTTTTAATAAGTGCGTAACGCTATCTTTGCTTATCAAAGAATAATGTTGTCCCGCGCTTGGAAAAGCCTAAATTTTAATTCTGCGCTTAACCTCACCTGATTAATTGAATCATAAAGCTGGCCCTCGTAATTACCTTTATCTGGTGTTTAATTGACAATTTCTTCCACGCTTATTATCTCTCCATTTCCGTTTATGCTGTGTCAATAGAGGTTCCTTTCTATTAATGTAATTAATGTGAGATGAAAACTGTCAGGCATAATATTTTTTTAGCCTTTATCTATGATTTTTAGTATACTAAAAATGGCTAATAAATCAAGTCATTCTACACTTTCATTGTTACACAAATCAGCTTCTTCTTCTTAAGGATTAGATGCAGAGAGAGAGAGAGAGAGAGAGAGAGAGAGAGAGAGAGAGAGAGAGGAAAGCAGCTCTCCTCCATCCCCAGCGGATGTTAATAATATTACACACCTCCCGAACCGTTCGCCTTAAAAATGCTAAAACGTAAAAGTTGAAAAATTCGGGAGCAGAGGAGAATCGTCTGAGGCTGTTTCCAGCAGCTGGCTGCTTCTTCCAGGCTGCACAAGATCGTATTTTCTGATATTCGAGGCGATGCAAAATGTGATCTCGATTCCGCACATTTCCACTGAATTTCCTTCGACTAAATAGATCAGCCGGGGAATCTATGGATTGGATCTGAAAGATGAGCAGAGGAAGGACTTTGCTCTCCTTCCATAAACAGCCAAAGGGATTCTGCAGAATATTGTGTGATATACTCACACTTTTTGTGATTGTCTAAATTCTGTATAATCATCACAAAACATATACGTTATATATATATATATATATATATATATATATATATATATATATATATATATATATAATATATAAATATATATGAATGAGATTTTTTATCACAACCATTAAGTTACAGTACAGTCGTCTAAACTGCTTATCAAATATAACTCCCTTCTGTATTATATCCGAGGTAGAGCGAACTGGATATTAAACGACATTTGAAGCTTAATGTACATGTGTGTGTGTGTGTGTGTGAAAGGAAGACCCTCTTTTAAACTTGTTTTCTTTATTATAGTAGGAGCTCCTAAGACATTAATTTTACAATGAAAGTTTTATAGTTTTCTAGTGCCTCTTCTGCTTATTTTACGTAATCTACGAAGAAATTATGGCTATTAAAAATTTAATATGGAATAAAAAAATTACCATTATAATTAACAACACGGATAAACTCACACATGCATACTAGCCAATGTATACCTGGACATATATATTCGGCTTTCTTCTCAGTTGATATGTCCCATTAAAGTGTTCACCTGGGAATATTCGCTTCATATATTTAGGATATTTTTAAAAATCCCTTCAAGGGAAATAACGTTCCAATTAATTAAATTCATCTAATTATAAGGACAGCTACAGCATTACCCTTTGAAGTATGTCAACTTCGAACGGAATAATTTTTCCGTTAAGTTACGAAAATTATAACTTTGTTTTATAAAGAAACCTATACAAAGAATAACTTGTTAAACTATATTTTCAGTTGTCAATGATATGAGTCGTGTTGAATATATTTATTGTTTTTTTACAATATTCAAAAGAAGTTTACGATGGAAAACGAAGATTTTATTAAATAGCTTTACAATCAAGATGAACTGATTTGTATTACACTATAATATGTTATCTCTGTTTTTTACAAATCATATGAACAAAAGACTCCCTTGAGTCTCTAAATATGAAAAACGCTTAAAGAGTGTATCGAAAAAACTCAACGTCTTAACTTACTTCACATCTACAAGATGATGAAACAGAACCAATTCACCCTGAAGCAAATGAGCTCACTCTACAGAGTCCTTTGAGGAATCATTTGAAACGACGTGTATTGGAAGTATTTCATCTTGGGTCTCGCGAAGTCTTATTCGTGTATTGCTGCATTCAGATAATGGTCCCAGAGGCGAGAACAAGTGCTCATCAGGACATTAAAAGTATTGAAGAGTTGTCTCAGGGGTTATGCTTTTCTTTTTTCCAGTGCATTACTATGTTGAAAGAGGGTGTGTTGTTAAATGAATCTGGTATATATTGACGGTCACAAAATATCTTTCATATGAGAACGTTCATAACAACTGAAGTTGATGACATTTTGTGAAAAGGAAGTGGTGCAATACGCTGAATTTGAAACACTGAATGTTCACCATTATAAAACTATTCTTGAATATGTACAAAGAGTAGAATACTAAATAATATCAAATAAAATATAAATAGATTTCTACTATGCACATCCCACTTCATTTTCTAATAATAAGAATTCTGTTCCATATTAAAGGTAAATGGGCACATCAATGAACGCATACCCATTTTCCTTGAACCTCCATTTATGCATCTTCTGATATTTAATTTAGGAATTCAAACTGACTTTATTTTGAAGCTTTTGTTTATATTTATGCATGAAATGGAATGAAATTTCTGTTCAAACAGAGTAAATTACATCCGATTTCCAGCTGGAATATTGCAGGAGCTCGTGAAATGGCAGCTAAGACAACAAAAATAGGAAACATAATGAAATAGTAAGTTGCATGGAAATATCCCTCTGGTTAACCATTATTCTTTCATTCATTCAAGTTTTAACATTCAATTTAATGCTAATTTATGGAAAAATATCAAAAGATTTTATCCAAAAAAATTACAAAATTATGTACATTTTATAGTTTTATATATACGCCTTATTCTTTTGGGTCTAAAAATTTGTTTCATTTTGGTTGGTAAACATGTTCCTAAAATCCAATAAAATAATCATACAAAAACTGAGAAAGCCATGATTTATTAGTAATATTATTCTGGAAAACTTTTGTATGTTGAAATTAAAAGGTTATATATATATATATATATATATATATATATATATATATATATATATATATATATATATATATATATATATATATATATATATATATATATATATATATAATGTATGGGTTTAAAAATTCAATGACAGACGACTTTCTGACGTCACTGTTCATGAGATAGATGCAGAATCATCCAAACCAAATTGTTAGAGAAACGAATTCATTTACAGTATTTCCTGATGCTGAAAAGAAATTAATTTGTTGAATTCTGCAATATAAAAATACAACATGCACCTAAACTACCCTTCATTTATTTAACTGAAAACAAGTTTCTTCTTCCCTTCAACGCCCCCTTCAACTCTCTCTCTCTCTCTCTCTCTCTCTCTCTCTCTCAATTAGTCACACACACACACACATACACACGAGCATGCGCGCGCGTCTGGCCAGCTGTCGCTGTTTTTCTCTATTTAAAAAAAAATCTTTTAATTGTAAATAAAAGTTTTGAGCTTTTTCGCTGTAGACTTCTGACGAATTTTAACAGAGTTTCTTCCTTTAGAATATATTTTCTAGTTCCTGTATTTGCATAAATAACGTAAAGATGAAAACTGAGTTTTGCCAAATTCAGCTTTGATGCACTACCTCGCACACAAGTTTAATTTGAAGTCAAAAAGACTTCAACTATATATTATTTTGTATGACTATTGCTCTATTTCTTACGGATTTGAATGATGAAGTTATGCTATTTGAAACAATGAGAGGAAGAACACTGATAATATCTGTTCCATTATTTATCCAATTGGCATTTTATTTATCCATGTATCGAACCTGAGTCAGTCGTTAATTGTATGCAATGATATACCCTCAAGTCTGTTAAATTAGCCATTAAGTTTTATATAATTAGCTAGGTTCATATGCAACCATTTTTCCCGGTCACCTAAAAATTGTTTTTTAACTGATTTTCATTCTTTATTGTATAGTATTTCGTTCTCATATGTTAAATTATATACGTGTAATATGTCATGATATAAATAAGAGTATCTTCCTAAAAGAGGTTTTGAAGTATCCTTCATGCATATAATTGATGGAACTGAATGTACGACAACAGTTAATAAAACATTACATTCTGATTAACAGAAATGGTTGTTAAAGTTCATTTTGACCATCCTAAGGTCAAAGAGATCGATTCGGATATAAATGGTAGGTATTTAAAATAAGACCCATGCAATCATTGTTCAAATCTAATTTTAGATGAAACTAACGGAAGTCTGCAAATCGTTTTACGATTTTTGTCATAGAGAAACAGTGATATACTCGTATGTTTACGAGGGGCGATTATTTTTTCTGGTTAAATGCGCCATGCTCAATTTACCAGAATTGTTTCAGATCTCATATCTGTGTTGATAGACATCGAAATGGAGATCAAGATAATCCATTTATATCATATAAGACATCGAATATTTAGATCATGTTAATCCACCTATTTCATATGAATTATTAAAATTTTATATTTGCTTCACTGAAACATTGTTAGCAGTTTCTGTGGTAAGATTACAGATGGTAAACATTTTGGAAGAATAATCGTTTCATAGATAATTCACGATCAGGTCAAGGTGTTAATTAATAAAATTTGATGGTGGGAAATATGAATGAAAAATGAAGTCATGGTTGCGAACTAGCGCACAGAAATGGTTGATCAAGTGATAACTATTCGCGATTTTTCCTACTGCCGTGGTCTCAAATCTCTAATTATAGAATCTTTTCGGCTCTCCTCCATAGTTAAAAACAATTAATCTCTATTATGAGTTCGGAAATTTGAAGTCTCCACCCTGTACTACCATTTGGGATTAAGGATCCGATTGTCCAGCAGATGGCTGACTGATTAATAATGTGATAAACTAATTAAGTATCAGACGTATCCAAAGTTGGAACTGAGAATACCACGGTCCCTCTAACCTGTTAGCTTATACGCTCACGCTTTATCAATGCAATTACAAGTAGCCAAGATTACTAATGTATTTTATGTAGGAAATATCCATTTCTAGCTATAGAAAAATCATACTGTTCACTATGCCAATATTATCTACCAGAAAAGATGCAATGCCTAGGGCACTGGTTCCGCTATCTGCAGGAATACGTTTCGTGATGCAACCGTTGCAACATTTTTATTTCCTGGTGGGGAGAGACACTTGCATGACCCGCACTGCATCTCAGATCACATAATATCTCGGGGAAAATAAGGCTGGTATAAAGGCGATTCGCCTTCCATTTTCCTGTGAGAAAATGTGCCTCATATAAGCTGGAATTGCCAAGGGACCACTGGGTCTCTTCTGCACGACTGCAGGAGAATGGCTGCATTGCATTTTTGGAGCGTCAGGAGTTTGAACGTAAGTTCCAGTGGTAGTCATCGTTACATATTTGATATACATAAATTCTGTAAGGACGATGAACTTTACTATTTTGCCCAAGATAGTAACAAAGGAGTTTGGTCTGTTTAAGAAGTTTATTTCTTTTATCGACGAAAAAGGTTAACACAGTTTGGAAATCAGGCGTTGACCAATTTTTTTTTTTTTTATCTCTTTAGAATGATCAGTCATATCATGGAGGAACTTTTATATAACCTCTGCTTTCTTCAAGGAATTGTGTTTATATATGAAATAAGGAACACCTCTCTCTCTCTCTCTCTCTCTCTCTCTCTCTCTCTCTCTCTCTCTATATATATATATATATATATATATATATATATATATATATATATATATATATATATATATATATATATATATATATATATATTACCTATTATGCAAAACTTTGTCAGGTATGCGATGCTTATCGCAATCGCTATAAGAGATAAATGCACTTTTATTTATATTTGTTTCACTAAAACTTGAAAAAGTACTCCGCATACAGATATTACCTATTTTATAATACGGAAGAATGTTTAGAATAAGAATATCAAATTTAACTTTTACAGAACCGAACGTTATCGAAATGCATAATATATTCATATATTAATACCTTATTTTCTATGCGCATTGTTCTATTTCCTCCTTTTTTTTTTCTTTTTTCTATGCGTTTCTTTTAAATTAATCGTTGTCATACTGACCTGGAGTTGACATCGAAAACTTAATATTTTTCCTGCCGTAGTTGTTTACGGTTATCTTCTGTAAATTGTGGGAATGGCAGTGAAATAAGTGTAATGATTATGCTATTGAAAAGAAAAAAAATCTCAGTAAGATTCACTGACCACCTTTGTTGAGGAAAATAAAATAATTAGTATAGATTTCCGTAATAAAATTTTTAATTAGAAAAGCTCTATTTTGGCCAATCACCTTTCATGAACTGGCTGAAAGATATCTGCCATCAGATGAGCTGGATGTGACAAAAAAAAAAAAAAAAAGAGAGAAATCAAGGCTCTACATTTAGCAAGGCATCCATGTGAGGGACAATGCAATACTGTAAACCCTATTACATGGTAGGTTGAACACTGACAACTCCATTATCCTGTTATATCTATGCTCGGGAATATTCACTGCACACGACACAAGCAGTTTCATAAGCAAAGATGCATCAAGTAGCATTTACGGCAGAAGTTTATATCCCATCTCATCTCCTGGCGCAAACTTATGGGCTCCATCACAACATGCCTCAGTTATCGCTCTGTTCAACTTCCAATACGAGATTGACGACGAATCTCTCGGGAGTAAATTGAAATCTGTATAAGGATTATCGGGGAAATGTATGAAGAGAATTTCTTATTTTAGCGGTAGAGGAAAATAAGATGTTTAGTAATGAAATTGGTAAAATGTTTGTTTTGTTCTTTTAGGTTTCATATTTCCTTTGGCACTGATGTCAGGACTAAGACTTCTATGCCAACAAAGTCTTGATTGGCACTTGGTCCACAGTTTATCGATAATTTTGCCTCCCCCCCACCAAAAAAAAAAAAAAATCGCACAATGCTTTACATGTAATTATTCTTCTCCTAAAACAATTATTTGAAAAAGCATGCATGCCAAGAAAGAAATATTCAGATCGTTGAACCAATCCTTTGAAATTCAGCATCACAGTGAAATTTCCAAGTAATTTTTCAACGAAAACACTCCATTTTTTTCTTTTTCGTCTTTTGCCTTAAAAAAGAGTTAACCTTTGTTTAGAAATGAACTTATTAGAAAAACGTAAAATTTTTGCACCGCTTCTGATAAGACTTGAACTGAAGATACGCTTTGGAGATAAAATTTTGATTTTTGCGAAAACGTACATAAAAAGCACTCTTGTACAATTATCTGTGTCATTTGAAAGAAGAGAGATAATCGTTACATGACATTAAGTTTATTTATTATTAATTTCAGTTTAACTGAAGCTCAGCAAATACTTTCATGTATTATAGCTATACGTTGTCTCTCGACGAAATTGCTCCATTTTTGGTCCCTTTATATATAACCATTAATTCTTAACACCTAGTCATTCCTCAAATTTTAAAATAATGTTACTGTTACATTACATCTAATTCTACTAACCTGTTTTAGGTACCGGTGTATGAAATAAGGCCTATTTTCAGCTGTAATGACTTGACTATTCCACATACAACGCTGAATTTGCAAACTTATGAATTTGTATTATTCTAAGGTTATACACACTTTGACTGACCAACCGGACTGTGATTACAGCTATATCTCACTAGTCACTAATTCAACACAACTGTACATCACTAGCTAATATACAATTGCACATCATAGAATATTAGTACAAATAACATCAAACGTTATAGCATTCCCTGCAGTGATGTAAATTTATTTAGTTTTGTAAAGTATATCTAACTTGATCCAG
This sequence comes from Macrobrachium rosenbergii, assembly GCF_040412425.1. Classification (NCBI taxonomy): domain Eukaryota; kingdom Metazoa; phylum Arthropoda; class Malacostraca; order Decapoda; family Palaemonidae; genus Macrobrachium; species Macrobrachium rosenbergii. The sequence goes on from NC_089781.1 coordinate 13,871,869, forward strand.
CAATGTAAAGGTTATATGGGAATAGTGGTTGTGGCTTGAGTAAGACAACGATATAAAAACTGATTCTGCATATCCTTTGTAAAAAAAAAAATATTCAAATTTTCGCATTATCTTTTATTAGTAACCGCGAGTAACAACGTGCATTGCTGGAAGAGCTTGTCAACACTACTTTAATTTTATTATTCTGCTGAAATTCTATTCAAAGTAAAACTGCAGCGCGCTTAGCTGTAGAAATAGAGAAATGAGAGCCATTTCCAGCGTAAACTCTCTTTGGGATATGTGTAATGCCCGTAACCTGTAGCAAGAAACGGCATCTCCACAACACCTGAGCAATTAAAAGGGCAGTTCTTCCTCCCTACTCAAGGGTAGGGAAATGAGTCACTTGAATAAATTTTATACTGAGTAACGGAACGATTCATCGGGACAAATTAAACGCGGGCCTTCTGCGGACACCATAAATGTTTCCAGGATCGCTTCTGGGACAGAGTTCAATAGTCCATAGTGCCCATTGATGAGTGATATCCGATAGTTGCAATTCGACATTCCAATATATCTAATTTTCTTATGAAGGCACATCCGATAGCGGTAACTATTATTCGTTAATTCTGTAGTTGATATTAATATGACCGTTATTCATTGACTCATGAAGGTAGATATGATGTATAAAGAAGATGCTTCATCTATCACAATCTAATAATAAGTAAACATACAGGAAAAGCAAGAAAGAAGATACCAGTTTAGTCTGTTCCCATACATAATTAAAGATGCCAAAGAACTTCCAGTCTCAATTTCTAATTTGGCCAAGTAAAATGAGGTGACTCCATCTACGTAGAACGGAGTAGGTAAAAAATTTAACATTAAAGGAACTATTTTGTAAAGTATAGCACGATTAAAACATGTCATTTGCATAACCACAAACTGAAAATCTAAGACAAAAAGAAATGTTTCTTATCCGAAATTTAGTCCTACTCACAAGAAATAGCTACATCAATATGGAATTCATAATTATTTGTAACCTTGAACATTGTTATTTATCATATGAAAGTCACACTAGATAGTGAATTTGTTCAAATTAACACATACATACATACATGCAAGTGTGCATGCATACATACATTACATTCATACACATATATACATGTGTATATACACATATACATGTATATATATTTTTTATTTATTTATATGTGTGTGTGTATATTTACGGGCTACTTTATTCAAAGATAGGTTACATTTTAAATAAAGACAGAGGAATAAAAGTGTATGGTGTAACTGTTAGAAACCAATGTAGTCAGACTACTAAAAAGTACAGGAAAGTTCCATCAATTGCAATCGTTATTGTGACTTCTGTTTTATTTCAGGAAGAATATATAAATCACAAAACACAAGTTACCTATTCCCTGAAAAGCATATGAATTCCACGATATCATTTTCCCTGGCAGAACCCTGAAACGAATCAGTGTGACCCTGAAAGTTGGCTCCTGTGTTAAAAACAAACAGCCCTCCTGACCTGATTCTCATCCTGTTGTTGCGTTTATGGCAATGGCCACTCTGCATATGCACCCACTTTTTTTTTTTTTTTAGGGCTACATGAAATTTGCATTTGATGCAGAAGCAAAACACGAAGGGATGACGTTAACGCGCAACGACCCCTTGTTGAATTCATTGCTGATGAATTGAATACAAAATGTCTGGGTGATTCCGGAATGTGGGCAACGAGGTGGAATTCATTGTTCAAAAATCCTGGATGCTGTTGCTGCCTTGGTGTTCTAGGCAAAGGTTCAGTTTCACTTTACTTTACCATTATACGAAAAAAATTGCATGGTCCTGTTAGCAATAGATCAAATGGCTAAACGATAGTTAAATGTATGAGTTAGATTGCAAAATCTGATGTAACTGATTGAAGATAAAATGTAATCCAATAAAGTTAAAAATTCTATCTTTCTTATTAAAATCGAGTTGGTCTGTGTTTCTCTTATCTACGATCTACGGTGCTTGTTGTCCTCCTTTCGACACACATCCATAAATCACGTTATATATATAACCAGTTCACTTACAGCAAGAGGTATTGCATTCATGCATTCCTGAATACTGCAAAGATACTCATTCAAGGTTAAAGAATTAAATTTATTTATATATATATATATATATATATATATATATATATATATATAATGTATATACATACATATTACATTATATATATATATATATATATATATATATATATATATATATATATATATATATACATATATATATATATATATATATATATATATATATATATATATATATATATATATATATATATATATATATATATATATATATGTGTGTGTGTGTGTGTATAATGACCGGATGAAGCAAGAAAAAGCAATTAATGAACACAAAAATAAAGAAACGAAGTAAATCTGAATATTAGAAAAGCAAGAGGATATTAATGTTCTGCTCATTTGTACGTTTACCAAACTAAATGTTTTATCTGCTCATTGAATTTTAGTCAAATCGTTGAATTATTATTTGAGCACAGATATTTTAATCAAAAACGACGTAATAGAAATGGAAATTTTTAGTATTTCACAGTCAGATATTTTGCATTACAAACTTCTAAGGGAAGGGAATTAGCACTTTGAAGGAAATCGATATGCCAATTGGTCCAATTAATATCATGAAGTCAAATAAAATAACAATATTAATTCTGAACTTTTTCATGAAGAAAATTTCATTATAAAGAACAGGAAATTGTTTATTTATAGTATTATTAGAAACAGAATAAAACTTTTGATTTAAGAGAAATATGTTATTGTACGTAATCGTAGATATTTTCTGTAGAAAAAAACACTAGTTCCTTTCAAAGGCATCCCTAAAAGCCTGTAACCACTGATATGAAGTTTTCCCAACGCTGTTTTTATATTTATCTTTCTTTAACGGAGGCAGATTTTATTGCAGGCTTTCCTATCTCCGTCCTTCCTCAATAGAAACAAAAGCACATAAAAATGGAAATACATCAAAATGAAAAATATCTTTAACACACATCACTGTACAACTTAAAAAGTATACATAAAAAGTATACGCTATAGCAACGTATACATTCAAAAGCAGTATACATTCAAAAGTACTGTATACATTCAACATTCAAAAGGAATGTGTACAATAGTTTATACAGAAAATAGTAATATGAAATTCTGTTTAAGTGGTTTTATACTTTCCAATAATTGTGTAAAAAAGAAAAGCGAAAAGGGAAAAGTCCACAGTAAAGCCAACACATTTTACAGTTATGTAAGAGGATTCATTCTGAAATCTATTTTGCACTGAAATACATTTCTCAATTCTTCTTTAAGCATTCTGTTAAAGCAAATACATACACACAAACTTTCTTCGTTATCAACATGAATTTATGCATAAAATGCGTGCCTGTAATGATTTTAATTTCGTTATTAAACCGACAGTTCTACTTACAGTCTGTAACTGTCGTTCATTTGTCTTTCTACAGGCCCACTCCCACAAACGAAACAAAATTTCACAAAAATCATTCCACAAGCAGAACCAGGAGCACTGCACATCAAGCCCCACAAACAGAATCAGAATCACAAACTCAAACTGGTAAACAGAATTAAAAATCATTTGCTAACTTTTTCTGTATAAAATTGAACAAGTGACTTGATTCTGATTTTATGAAATTTAGGCTGTCGAGCTGAGCACTTGGGTCCTTTCTGGCCATTCATCGATTAATAAAACTAGATGTTTGGGATCTTACCCTTAAAACTTGTTTAGACATGCAAATGGTTAGGAATTACTCATTTTAGTCCTTGTGATAATTCAGAATGGGTAATTAACTGCGTAACTGATGTGCTTGAAGACAATATTTTACGGTAGTACGCGCGCGCACCAAACACAAACCCACGCGCGCGCATCACGCCCACACATACATATTCATGCTACAACGTAATTCCACCATTCAGGACAATTTCACAGCACGTTACGGGCTCCATTTCAGAATTACACCTCAGAAAGATACAGACTTATGCAGTCTCTATGTAATCTTACCAGTGGTCGGAAGAATAATAAGCACCCGTTGGAAAACAGAACAAACAAGTAAAGGTTCAGTCTGTGAATAATGAGGTTAAAGCATTGGAAAATATTTAAAAATTGCTACTTTTAAAATCTAAAATATAAAACCACTGAAACATTTGAGAAAGTGGTTAGAACTTAATTAATGCGAAAAAGTTAGTCATAAACATTGGTTTTCCTGTTAATTGTGTTGAAATGTTTAACGGGATTCCTGTGGACAACTTCAAAGGTTGCCAGGAAAAGTGATGGGACCTTTATGAAATTCAAAGACGAAACAAATAATCATACTTTCCCTGGCAACGCCTCAAATTCCTAGATTTCCACTTGCATTTTAAAGGTAACAAGACATTGGGCGTTTTTATTCCTATATACACACACACACACACACACACACACATATATATATATATATATATATATATATATATATATATATATATATATATATATAGGCTGATTCAAAGTCTGAATAAAAAGATAGTCTACAATAATGCCACTAAATTCTATATAAGTGTTATAACAGAAAATATGTCAAATAGCATATATATGTGTGTGTGTGTGTGTGTGTAAATATATGTATAAATTTACGTTCATTTGTGCATATCCACATTTTCCTATCACTCTCGTTATCGATAAGAATGACAGTAGTTATCAAAATAGCTTCTGAGCTCCTTAGTAGTCTACGGAAAATGACCTTAAAACATAAACCAGTTAAAGGAAGGGGACTGAAAACCGTATTTGTCAGAAATGCCGTTTTCCATTTGATCGTAGACTTTCAATGTGTCCGGCTTCAGAATAAGTGGGAACGATTGATTCTCTTTGAAGATAACGAAGGATGAAATTGATTCATTCAATACTAGACGTGATAAGGGAAAGGAACTTCAAACGCGGAACCTGAATCAGAGCATTCATTTATATTTATTCTTGGCTTTTTCCATTAACGTTTCCATGTAAGTTTTCTTAAAAGAAAATATTAGTAATTTGAAAGACGAGAATAAACATGTCGCTTTAATATAGCTACTAAATAAATACCAGCCTTTTTCTTTTATGATATAGTATTTCAAAAATCATAAAACTTAAAAGAAAGAAAGAAAAGAAAAATATATATATATATATATATATATATATATATATATATATATATATATATATATATATATATATATATATATATATATATATATATATATATATATATATATATATATATATATATATATATATATATATATATATATATATTCGTCATACATGATAACTCTTTACATCCCTTTTGCCCACTTGCAGTTACTGACGCTCCATACAAATAATCGATTGCTAGGCCGTTTTAGCTTACTGGTATGAAGAGTAGCAAATGACCTGAGAAGGAAGAAGTCGACACATAATTTGCAACTAGAACAGCCAAAATGGAAATATCCGGACATTTTAGTGTTAGGAAAAAACCTCTGCCAAACAATTATAAACTACTCTTTCTGTTCTGGTTTTCAAAATAACAATTCCTGCGTACATATTTGAACAGAATCTAGGTAACTGCTCTTGCCGAATGAATATTTCAAACATTGCTAAGGAAATCTAAACCTATAATAGTTCTGCCTTTGAATGCAATCCCACTACAGAATTGCAACGTTTCCATTTGAGAGAAATGGATAGAAATTAGAGAGTAAATGATTTGTGTAAAAGTATGAGGAAAGTGTAGACTTAGAAGAAGCCTGCATAATAACAAGGTCATACCATTTGGAAGGTTCAGGTCTTATCCTGCAGAATGATTAAGTCGTGCTGTAGTTGGTAACTTCCGACTACATGTGCCGGATAATCATGCACGTAGGCAGATATAAGAGGCACTCTGTGGACAATGATATGACAAACTACGCCAATGGCTACGTAAGGTATGCTGTCGTGATTCACAACATTGTATCATCACCGCATGTAATACTTACTTCTAACGTGTAATGACATTGTTGACCATGGCAGCGTGGTTAATCTACTTGTTGCGGAGTCAGCGGCAATCGTTATCTTGTATAATTTTTTAAACGATAGTTTTTTTTTTTTTACTCATGTTTTTTAACAAATATAATTTATTTCCAGATTCTGAAGGGAAACAATGGATTTAGGTATAGCTGGCTCCATTCATCGAAAGGTTTGTAAATTCAAAAGGGTAACTCATATACGTTCAGTGGTGAGTCACATATAACTTCGAGTAAAGGAGAAAACTTTTTTGAAGAAAACCTGAGCGAATATATATGAAATTGCCCCTGTCTATACTGTGCATCAAGCCCAACATTTTGCTAAAATTGGAAACCAGTTTTCAATGGCAAGAGAACTATTTTTCGTTACAAAATGCACATTACAAAGTTATACTTCGTAAAAGACTTGTTCCTTGACCGGAAAACTAGCAACGGACATTCTTGTTTCTAGATGAAAGCAATGATCGCTTTCCAAGTAAAAATAAAATATTACAAGTTTAAAACTGTTTTAATGAATGTAATATCTCGTTATAAAATTTAATAAATAGATTTCGTGCTTTGAGTCCTCAGAGGTTTTATTTTACATAATCACCCAGTTTTAAAGTTTTACGTTTTTCATTTTCTTATGGGAAAAAGGGTTAATGAAGAAGCTGAGTGTTGAAAATATCACACCATATTTTTAACACTGATTGCGATGGATTTCAGCACCTAGAATCTAATTTAGTGGATCTCAATCAAAAAGATTATTTGGAAACAAAAATCACAATCTACACTAAATGTCCCTGTCTTTTTTTATCTCTTTTGATACCATCCCCAATACGCGATACAAATGAAATAAACCTCTTTCATTAAAAAAAGTTTAACTTGACTGCTACAAATCAAACTGGTAGATTACTTATTCAGCAATAAAACTATGTAGAACACCTCGTCTTAAGACTTGCGTTTCAGATTAGCAGAGAAAATTGGGGAACGAGAATCCCTTTGGGTCCTCTGCTGCTCCGCCACAGCCGAGAAAAAAAAACTCTCCTGACATGACAGACATGGATTTTAACTAAATTTCTTGAAACTGTATCTGGAAGTTTCGGTCCGGACGGCTACTGGAGTTTTTCTTTTTAATGAAGATCCACTGCAGTTCTCTAACGCATGACAATTGTAGTTCGTGGAAAAAGCCGTTGTACTACAAGAATAATGTAAAGAATGAAGTAAATTAAATAATTTAACTGGTATAATCATTTGTCTTTATTTTTCTTATAAACATACTAACCACTAGCTGCAGGGAACTCAATGACAGAGAGATTGTTTATATAAATATATATTTTGCAGAAGCAGGACACTGAACAATTATATATTTTATGTATACATTCGTAGATATACTATATATGTATATATTAAATGTAGAAAGAGACACAGATGTATATTAAGCTAGCTTGACAAATATATATACAAATATGTTATGCTCACCCATATTATCTTTTATTTAATTTTCTATTTAAATACTAAGCTTTGAATAAGGAGAGAGAGAGCATGTGTGTGCTTAGTACAAAGTCACATGCATTTGAGCCGGGAGAAAGCAATTTTTGGGAAAAAGCACCTGAGCGCATGTATGAGAAATTGCCTTCATTTGCTTTGAATCGCTTCTCAGCCGTTTTCCCCAAACTGGAAGCCGATTTTCAGTGGCAAGAAAATAATTTTTCCGTTAGAAAATGCATAAGTTGTACTTCATAAATATCTTGTTGCTACATCGAGAAAACTAGCATTAGTAGATTCTTGACTTCAATATGGTTAGTATTAGTCGTTTTCTAAATAAAAAAAAAAAGTTAAAATATTTCCACTTCTGAACTGGACTAAATGCTAGTGTGTTAGAAAAATGTTATAAAGTAAACTTACGCCTTGATAGCTTGGTGATTTGATTTCATATACATGCTCATTTTTTTTTACTAATTTTATTCCTCCGAAGGAAAAGGATTAATGAAGAAGCAAACTGTTGAAATTATTGCATTATAAATCTTAACAGTAACTTTGTATAACTCTAACCCCATTGAATCAAATTTAGTAGGTCCTGCTCAAAAGAGTATTTAAATGAAATCACGCATCGATGAATGTCTTAGTGTTTCGTCTCTAAAAAATTGCCCGTATGCATAGTAAAAAAAAAATCAATGTAAACCAGTAGGGTTGTACATGACTAGAATCGACAAAATATATCTCAGCAATAAACGTAGCGCAGAGCCCCTCAACTTCAAGGGCCATGTTTCAGGAGGGCAAAGAGAAAAATTGGGAAACTAAAACTCTCTTTGAAGCCTCTGCCGTTCCATATGATGGAGGAAATAAAAAACTTTCCCTAACAGGCCAGAGATGCGTTTTTTAACGAAATTCTTTGAAAGTTGTAACTGGAGTTTTCGTTGTGGGTGTCCCTTGGATTTCTGTTACACATGAAGATCCACTGCGGATTGCTTTTCTCCAAAACATAATACTTGCAGCTCAGGTAGAAACCCGTCGCGCTACAAGAGTAATAACAAGTTAAGTATGCCTTAGTTTAACAGACCACTGAGCTGATTAACAGCTCTCCTAGGGCTGGCCCGAAGGATTAGATTTATTTTACGAGGCTAAGAACCAATTGGTTACCTAGCAACGGGACCTACAGCTTATTGTGGAATCTGAACCACGTTATAATGAGAAATGAATTTCTATCACCAGAAATAAATTTCTCTAATTCTTCATTGGCCGGTCGGAGAATCGAACGCGGGTCCAGCAGAGTGCTAGCCGAGAACGATACCAACCCGTCCAGTGAGGAACTGAGGGTAATAGCAAATATTCAAGAAGATTAAATCAGCAGCTAGCTGCTATCTTCCTTGCGTTTGGTTTCTTCTAAACATACTGATCACTGGCTGATGTGAACTTCAACAACAGTAATTATATATAAATTTTCACAAAAGCTGGACTTGAAAAACAATTATGTATGCATATATATATATATATATATATATATATATATATATATATATATATATATATATATATATATATATATATATATATATATATATATATATATATATATATATATATATATATATATATATATATATATATATGTATGTATATGTATATATTCAAACACACACACACACACATATATATATATATATATATATATATATATATATATATATATATATATAGAGAGAGAGAGAGAGAGAGAGAGAGAGAGAGAGAGAGAGAGAGAGAGAGAGATTAGTGCTAAGTCGCCAAGTAAGTCACATACATTTGTGAGTAAGGAAAAATAATTTTCAAAAAAAAAAAATTAAGTGCATGCATGAGAAAATCGTTTCCTTTAAATCGCATCTCCTTCGTTTTACAAAAATGGAATCCAGTTTTCAAAGGTAAAGATTTTCCGTTGCAAAATGCGCATAAGTTATTACTAAATCGAGAAAATTAATATTTGGACATTGTTGTACTTTTACGTTTTGTACTGACGATACTTTATAAAAAATGAAAATATTACAACTTTAGAACTGAAGTGAATATTACATTTTGCCATAAACGATTTAAGATATTGTGCTTTCACCGTTTATATAATCACTTTTCTTTTACTTTCCTTAATCCTCCTTTGGAAAAAGGATTAAAGGAAACCAAGTGCTGAAAATAAAAAGTTTTATCTTATAACTATAGCTGTAACTGTGAATGACTTTTCACATTAGAATCAAATTCAGTGGGCCATTCTCAAAAGATTATTTGTTTTCACATTAGAATCAAATTTAGTTGATCCTTCTCAAAAGATTATTTGTAAGTGAAGGCGCATAAAAAAAAAAAACGCTGTAAAACAAAAACTACTAGTAATCGACCAAAATACTTATTCGGCACTGGCGGTAGTGCAGCGCACTCAACTTCAAGGGTAATGTTTCAGGAAAGCAAAGAGGAAAAAAACTGGAGAACGAGAACTCCCTTGGCAGCCACTGCCGTTCCGCCATGGCGGAGGAAATAAAAACTTACCTGACAGGACAGAGATACGTTTTTAACGGAATTCTTTGAAAGCTGTAAGTGGAGTTTTCGTTGCTGATGGCCACAGGATTTCTGATTTCAATTATTGTTTTGCCAAACGTAATAATCGCAAGTGGCGATAGAAACCCGTCGCACAACGTAAGTTATAAAAAGAATCAAGAAGATTAAATGAACATTTATTTGGCTTCTTTTCTCTCTCTCTCTCTCTCTCTCTCTCTCTCTCTCTCTCTCTCTCTCTATATATATATATATATATATATATATATATATATATATATATATATATATATATATATATATAGATCTATATATATATATATATATATAATTTATATATATATGAGAGAGAGAGAGAGAGAGAGAGAGAGAGAGAGAGAGAGAGAGAGAGAGAGAATGTATATGTTCATACATTTCTGAGTAGGAGAAAGCATTTTCTGGACAAACTACTAAGCGCATGTATGAGAAATTGCCTTCATTTACTTTAAATCCTTCTCCGCCGTTTTGCAAAATTAGAACGTGGTTTTCAATGGCAAGAAAATTATTTTTCCTTTACAAAACGCACTTAAGCCGTATTTCATAAATATCTTGTTACTAAATTTGAAAAACTAGCACTGGGTGTTGTTGACTTTTGTATGGTTAGTACTGATCGTTTTGTCAATAAGAAATAAAATATTAAGGCTTTAAAGCAGAACTTAATGTTATATTTTGTTACAAAATAGTGTGAAGTAGATTTAGTGTTTTGAATGCTCAAGACTTTTACTCTATATAGTACTCCATTTTTAAAAATTTTACTTTTACTTATTTCTTGAAGGAAAACGATTAGTGATGAACGAGTGTTCAAGATATCACATCATACTGTATGTTCTTAATGGAGCTGTGAAAGACTTTGCACTGAATTCAAATTTAGTGGGGTCCCCCTCTTAAGATTAATTAAAACAAAATATACATTAAATATATCTAATGCCCTAGCCTTTTTAATCTCACTGAATATTATCTCAATACGCAGTAAAAAAAATTTCCTTTGTATTATAAAAGGAATCGTAATAGACAAAAATACTTATTGAGTAATAAAAGTAGTGTTGAACATTACAATTTCAATGTCCATGTTTTAGTGAAGTAAAGAGGAGAAAAAAAATAGGAAACGATAATTCTCTTTGAAGCCCCTGCTGTTCCACCGTGGCAGATGAAATAAAATACTCTCCCCCAACAGGACAGAGATGCACTTTTAAATGAAATTCAAATTTCTGAAATGAAGATCCATTGCAGTTGTGCAGCACACGAAACTTGCAGCTTTCTATAGAAACCTGTTGTCATACAAAAGTAATGAAAAACAGAATCAAGGAAATTATATGAGCCGTTAATATGGTTCTTCCTTGTTCTCCCTATAAACTAGTGCGTGTGTATGTGTGTGCATGTATATATATATATACATATATACATGTGTGTATGTATGTATATATATATTTATATATATACGAGCGCTGGAAGGGTACTGCGGTCTCCCCTACCCTCCCGATCCCCCTACCAGGGCGGACAAACCTGGTTTGCAGGGGCTTGGTGGCTATGTCACGTCTGCTCTACTGTCACCCAGGGGAGGACAAACAAGATCCACTCGGTTTTTATTATTATTGTTATTTTATATATATCTGTATATATCTATATATATATATATATATATATATATATATATATATATAGAGAGAGAGAGAGAGAGAGAGAGAGAGAGAGAGAGAGAGAGAGAGAGAGAGAGTTAGTTGGGTTACACTCACCCATTTTTTATTTTACTTTAAACGAAATATTAAACTTTGAATTAAAAGAGAGAGAGAGAGAGAGAGAGAGAGAGAGAGAGAGAGAGAGAGATATTATGTACGTTCATTGTGAAGTCACCTATATTTCTGAGTAATGGAGAAAGCATTTTTGAAAAAAATTCCAAAGCTCATGTATGAAAAACTCTTCAATTACTCAAAATCGCTTCTCCACCGTTTTCAGAAACTGAAACCCGATTTTTTTTTTTTTTGGCAAGGAAATCGTTTCTGCATTAAAAATTTATATAGTGTTTGTTTTATGAATATCTCGTTACTAAACAGAAAACTGGCATTCGGATATTCTTGACTTTTTAAGTGGTTTTACAGACTGTTTTCTTAATAAATAAATGAACGTATTGTAACTTTAGAACTTTACTTAATACTACATTTCGTTAAAATGTCATCAAATAGATTCTGTGCTTTGAGTGCTTAGTAACTTTATTTTATGTATTCTCCTTTTTTTTTTTTTTTTTCATATCCAGAGATGTAAATCTTTGAGCTGTAACTCGGAATGATTTGAACACCTCAGAATCAAGTTGGGTGGGTCCTGCTCAAAAGATAATTTTAAACAGAAACACGACTAGACACACTGAATGGCCTAGACTTGTTTTGCCCTATAAAATATTAATCAATACTTAGAAAAATATCGTTCAATAAAAAAAGGGAATGATCCTAACTAGGAATCGACCAGAATACTTATTCAGCAATAAAAGTACCTCAGAACACCTCAGCTTCAATGGCTATATATGCTGCTGAAAACTAATGGAATGAAAACTGGGGACATGAACTCTCTTTGAAGCCTCGGAGAGAGAGAGAGAGAGAGAGAGAGAGAGAGAGAGAGAGAGAGAGAGAGAGAGAGAGAGAGAGAGAGAGAGAGAGAGATACTTTTTTTAACGAAATCCACAGAGTTCGAGAGGAATTCTTCGAAAGCTGTAACTGGAGTTTTCGTTGTGGATAGCCATTGGCTCTGTTCTCAATGATGATCCACTAAAAGTACTTCATAAGGTTATACCTGCAGCTAACGGTAGAAACCCGTCGCTCTAGAAAAGTAATATAAAGGAATTAAGAAAAATAAAATAGAGTTAATTCCGTGCTTTCCATATCCCAAATCGACAACTCTTTCATGTAATAATTCTTTTCCCATAGAATACTCCTATTAGAAACAAGTAAAGATCAGAGCAAAGGAAGCAATAATGTGACCGAATAAAACTAACTGACAACCATTAACAAAGATGTACAACCAAATAAATAAATATTTTAAAAACTAAAAAAAAAAAAATGCAAAAATTATGCTTGAATGTACACGCAGCCACAGAACTCAAACACAAAAATTACCGTGGAAGTTCGCCTATCAAAAGGTTGTAACTCACTTTAATTAAAGCTACGAAACACAAAACTCATTGCCAAAATGTGGCATTTTAAAAAATTATCAAGAAAAAATGAAAGCTTGCTGGAGGTTATGAGAAAAGACTCAGAAGATTCCCTTTGATATCCGTGAGTTCCTAAATTCCATAACTCGCTCCTGTAAGGAAGGAGGTGCCGTCTCCCTCTTTTGATCCTCAAGGAATTATCAGAGGCTGCAGGATCAAAGTAACAGGATGAATATATGTCTCACTTCTAAGAGGTATTCCTGGGCTTTATAAAATTAGTAGCACTGATGGTGTTGGAAAAAATTTAATCTGAAGAGACAGCTGCTGACAAAAAAAAAAATCGTACTCAGGACTTTTATAAACATGATATAATATGACGGAAGACATCTTGCATGGACATATTTAGAAAAATTATTACTCAGATTGTATGAATAAACCATAAAATAATTTCATCACCTTTATTCTCTTGTTATTAGTAGGCCATTTTGTTTTTCTTTCCTTCATTGAAAATGAAATTTTTAGAACGTTTTCGGTGTTTAAATGACTTGAAATATTTACTACTCATTAAATTCTATTAAGAAGAAGGGGAGAAATAATCCATTGGGTTTTTTAATTAACTGAAGGAAGTGACAAAACGATGGATATGAAAAGTGACTGGATTAAACTTTTCATGATCCGTTTCAGAGTAAAAACCGCAGTCTTGAAAATAATTGGTTAAACAACTCGAATTCAGCATTGCCGTTTTATGAGGTTTTAGTGATGACCTTGGCTGGGTGCTTTGCTTATCAAAATTGTACTGTTAAGGTTTCAAAATTTGTTTATACAAGAGGTTCTGTATTAACCTTTTTTTATGGAGCATAACAAAGCCTTTCGTATAAATAAGAGGCTGAAATTATTTATGAATGAATGCAGATAATGTTAAAAAATACCATTGTTTTTTTTCAACTGGATAAGACAAAACTAAGGAAAAGAAATGTTTGATGTTATATAAATTTCGTTTATTTTATTCCTACTACGAAAAAAAAAAAAAACTTTGGGTTACAACCGAACACCACCATTTGACTGGTAAAACGAAAAATAAAGGAAAGCTATTGTGATGTCACTAGATCGGGTTTCACAAGTCTCTAAAATACGTTTGCATAGTTTTATTGTTTTTCCATTTTTATCACTTTGGCTAGTTTTATTTATCATTTCGTCGTCCGTTATTCTTATATTTTGATATTTTATTTTTTATACTAAATTTCCTTTCCATTTTAGCACTTTTCGTCTTTTTATGTTTCTCACCGCATAAATGGAATCACGAAGAACTATCGACGCTAATACGTTAGAATTTCCCGCAAGGGTTTCTCTCTGTAAAGATTTCAAAACTGCAGGTGAAAGGAGAGTGAACGGTTGCACTTTTGTGAACGCAAAATAACGCTTCCCACACAGTTTATTTAAACACATGAACCTCTGAAAGACACAAAACATCTTTGTACGGTTCAGACGTTCTGCATTGGAGGAGCGATATCGGAATTTTCTTTTATGGGGAGCAACAAACATTTGTCTATAAAAAGGTTTCCATATTCAAAAGAATATCTAGCTCACTTATCTAAGAGAGTATACCAGTTCTATTCCAACTCTAGACTTGAATAAGGATGAAGGACGAATAATCTAAGGCATAAAGGTCTGCGACAAATAAAAGGAGGAATGACCATTCCCGAGAATAAATACAAACTCACAAAGGATGAATGAAGAAAAAGAGATAGGAATATGGTATTCCGTATTTCAGTGATTTCCAGGACAGTTCCGGGGGTTTTCCTCACAACAATTGTCAAATAACATAGTAATTGAAGTTTACTTTGCAGTAAACATAATATTTGCATTATTTTGAGTGTCACATGAAGTGGTTTAAGCCACAACTTCAAAGACAGCAACTTTCGATAATTCCTGATTATGGATGGGATTGTTGTCATATATATATATATATATATATATATATATATATATATATATATATATATATATATATATATATATATATATATATATATATATATATATATATATATATATATATATATACTCACTCACATATATATAAACAAACACACACACACACACACACACACATATATATATATATATATATATATATATATATATATATATATATATATATATATATGTATATACTGTATATATATATATATAATTATATGATACTTGAAATATTCAGTGAACCATTAATTTAGTGTTCCAAATGTAGTAAGAAGAAATTGCATATTACTTTTATTTATCATATTTTATTGCACTTTCTATAGTCTTCTTCACTGATAAACTTTATATTATTTATTTACAGCTGCAATCCTTACGGTATCGTTATAAGTGTAGAGGAGTTAGCTGTGCAAGTTTTGGTTTGCAGACTTGTTCATTTAAATATACGCTAATAGCATCATAAATAAAAATAATAAGAAGAAAAAATTGCCTCATGTCTGACATATGGCTTTTCTCACTATAGAAAGACTACCAGATTAACGAAAGAATTTTAAGTTTGATTTTATTTTTCATGTCGTTCATAAAAGTGTATTTACAATACTTTCTGGAGCAGAAAAAGCAGGCAAGCAAATACAAGAAAAAATGCGCCGAAGTTTCTTCAGCGCAATCGAATTTTCTGTATAGCGTTTAATGTGTATGAAACTCTCAGCCACCGCCCATGGAAACTTTCAGCCACGGCCCGCCTGTTGTACCACCAATAGCAGTGTCAGTCGCACGATCATAGCTAACTTTAACCTTAAATAAAATAAAAACTACTGAGGCTAGACAGTTTGCAATTTGGTATGTTTGATGATTGGAGGGTGGATGATCAACATACCAATTTCAGCCACATAGCCTCAGTAGTTTTATGATCTGAGCGGACAGAAAAAGTGCTGGACGGACAGACAAATAACCATCTCAGTTGTTTTCTTTTAAAGAAAACTAAGAACAAGGTAGTTTCTATTTTTTCTTTACATTTCTTATCAAGGACGATTTGAATCTTAATTTCTCTTCAATGTTCATTCGTTGGTCAATTAAAGTTAATTTCTACATATACATTTATAGAAGAATGCCACGACAAACTATCGAATATCCTTTTATTACCATTGCATTTCAATTATCTGATACAATCCAAATATATATATATATTTTTTTGGGGTTGTAAAATATTCTTAGGGCGTATTGTGAATCACAGCCACCCTTAATTTTGAGATCTGAATGATTAATTGTTCCCGAAGCACAACTCATTCTCTGGAACAAGATACTCTGCCACAATACCCGTAACTAATGTTTTACCTTCCTTTATTTGTATCTGTACGGTTTAATTAACCTACGAATGATATATAACACATGTAATCACACACAAACAAGCACACACACACACACACACACACACACACACACACACACACACATATATATATATATATATATATATATATATATATATATATATATATATATATATATATATGTCTGTTCTCGACAAGTCTTTTTGGATATAGGCTGCTAACTCTATTCAATTCTCTATCTAGATGAGATACAATAAAGGTACTTAATTCGTCGCCTAGTTCCACAAAGGCAAAATGCTTGACCGTTTGTGCGTGTATCGTATTTATTTACTTATTTATTTTCTTATTTCATGCTTCCTTCCCATTCTCTGATCTTTTCCATTTTCTTAATATACGGGTAGTGCTTTCTAGAACTTTCCTGTAACAGTTTACGGATTTCACGCTAGTTACAAAAGTGCATGATCATATTCAATAATAATAATGGTAATAAATAAAAATAGTACAACTCTCTGTCCTTTAGAAATGTTACATACCTATAGTAAATTATTAGACTGGTCTTCATAAGCTACGAGCAGTAACTACGTGCACAAGGAACTGGCTATCCTTCATTGCATGTAGCCAATAAATCCTCCTAAGACCGATTTATCAAGCGGCGTTGGAGGCGAAGGATTGAGGAAGAGATTATTAAGTTGAGTACCAAACACATCTTTAGTGTTGAGTCAGTTAGATTGTGAGCCAGTTGAGAAGTAAAAGAAAATGCTGAAAATGTGAGAACCGAACTTCCGAAATACACACAGTTTATTAATAAATAAGAAAAAAATGCAAGAAGCAACGACACTGCAAAAAATACAAAATATTCTACGACTTCACATATTTTGCCATTATAATGTATATACCAACTCCGTGTATGCTCTGTACCTTCAATCTTCAGAGGACACTAGATAATGATCATAGAGATGAATATTTCAAAAATCAAAAGAAATCATTTACCAAATATGTAAGTGAAAAACTAGATAAAGTTACAGAACGTACAACCGTCGAAAAAGTGGGAGGTGGGGACTCCGTGGACTTCAATTACAGCTAACAATTGGTTGATACAAATAGTTTCTTCTCTCGTTTTCTGTTACCCGCCATTGTCGATGAAGGGGAGCATAAAATGGATGGAGTGTGAAAAGGGGAAAAAATCGAAATGAGAAAGGGGAACACCCAAAATAGCCAAGGTATAGAAGCAATGTCGGTGAAAATAAAACTCCTCTTAAAGCAACGGAAGGTATCAACATGCTTTGAGGTTCTTTGCTAAAATGAAAGACTAATTAATGTTTGAGGGTTTTCGTGTTTCATTACCATTTCTGAGAGAGAGAGAGAGAGAGAGAGAGAGAGAGAGAGAGAGAGAGAGAGAGAGCTTCCTATACTGTCCTTCCTTTACCAACCATATGCTTCATAAGCATAAAAAACATGAGCAGGAAAGACAAAGGTATCTTTACATATTGAAGGGATAAATAACTGATATGTAACTAGGTTTATGGGAGAATGGATTAATTGAATTAGTATTTGTTAAATCATATGCTGCTGCACTAGTAATTCATGTTCCTTGTGAGAATTTTACTCAGGTCTTGTCTTCAATATATATGACCTTTAGAATATTAAGTCTCTACAGGTCAACTTGCTGTCAATTTCTTTAATATTTATCAAGCCAAAGGTGAAAAGGCATCATCTCTTCTGCAGATTTGCTACCTGACAGATTTAAATATCTGTATCTGTTATTATTATTTTTATTTTTTTTCAAAATGTTTGAGTTAGTACTGATCTATTTCTTCAGATCTGATAATCGTAAGGTGGTAAAAAAAAAAAAAACAGGCACAGAAATTCCAAGATAAAGGAGAGAGTTCAGTAAACTCGGTAGAATACCGAGTTTACTGAACTCTCTCCTATATCTTGAAAGGAAGAAAAGGAGAGAGTTCAGTAAACTCGGTAGAATAACTCCCTAGTCTATTTTCTAGTGAGAACAGCTACTTAGTGCTAATGGAATTCGATTAACAAACGAGATTCGTTTAAAACTGGACCTGGATTGAAAATGCTAAGAGGAAAGAAATTACAGTAATATTCTCTGGTAATTTATGTGCATATATGATACATGTGTCTTTGTTAGCATCAACGGAAACGCTACAAGCGAGACCTCAGAAAGAATATGACACTATTGAAATTTCTTAATTACATACCAGTGAAATTCAAACGAGACCAAGATGCTACCTTATTTCCAGTTACAAGAAGATACTGATAAGATGCCCGTTGAAATTTTAGATAAAGCTAATTTCGGTACGTTGCTTATAAGGTTCTAGTGAAATTCAGTTATATTTAAATATTCATAGAATGGCTTCAAACTTACTATTCACATTATGCTATATTTTAGAAATAATCATAGTTTCTTTGAAAGCAAGTACATGGCTTTGAATAAAATCATTAATCTCGCTGGGGATATTACAAAAATATTTTTAGTTGTTATGTGGTAAAGTTTTTGCCGTAGGATACAGGTAAGATCTGCAAATCAAAACGCCGGTGTATAGTGAAAAGTTTCTGATATCTGAATATCAGATTGCAAATTAAAATAAATAGTAAGACGCATCAAAATGATTTTCAAAGACCACCATGTTTTGCACATCTTTTGTGACATATTTCTGTGCATTGAAACCCGTTTCCTTCCTGCCTAAAGTTTACAACCTGGTTGTCAAACAGGGACATGAAAACTGAATGAACAGAGTTGCTATAGTGTCCAATAACTGTTATTTACCTGTCACAGGGTTTTTTTTTTTTTTTCATTTCAAGGATTCCCCGATATCGCGTTCGGATAAAATATTTCCTCCAATATTGATATGCATCAAATGTCTACTAAAACTGAAATTTACGAATGTCAATTATACAAAATATTTTTCAATGTTTTGCTTCTATCTAGTTTTACATACTACAAATTATAAATTGCAGACATCATTAAATTCTCTGATGAAATTTATCCTAGATTAGCTCAAGTAAAAGCGGTCATGGAGCTGATCCATATTATACTTGATATAACAATAAAATCCATCACAAAACAAAACTGATTACAGGAATGAATTGGAGTGCAGGGTATATGTCATGAGCTTCAGTAATTTTGTTTAAAAATGTCTAAATCGCTATTCCGCATTTGTGAAGAAATCCCTTATTAAATATTATGATACTTTTATTTCAAATTATTATGTGTGTGTGTGTGTGAGAGAGAGAGAGAGAGAGAGAGAGAGAGAGAGAGAGAGAGAGAGAGAGAGCAGTAAACATTTGAAAAAATTTTCAAAGATTCTTAATACCAATTTATGCACAAATTGTAGAATTTCTTTTTGTTAGGTACATTTTATTATTTTTTTCAAAATATGATATCGATACTTCAGTACTTCAGGCCAGCGAAGGCCTCTGATTTTAGTAGATAAGATATGCAAAAAAATTCATAAGATTTTATTTCAAACAATTTTATAAGATTTATAGATAATACAAGGTTTAGGAATGCCTTCCCTCCCAAACACTGTTGATATCAACAAAGTAACTACTGCAACTGTTATTATCCTTTTAAAGTCGATATCTTAATTCTCCATTACAAATTAATCCCAGTTCCCGGATCTCAGATTAAACGATCTCCGCCTAAGGTAATGGTAATTTTATTCAATAATATTGGAAATCATTTTCTACATTACACTTGACTTTATACTACTACACATAGTTTATGGCAGTATGCATACACGCAAGCATACACACACATACATATACACTATCGCAGAATCTGCTGGTCACTTTTACCAGACACATATGTAATTCTAATAGCCACAATGCCCTCTTAACTTCTCGAATTCTTCGCGCTTTTATGGATGTGCTTGTAACTACCGAGCCCGTAACATCCAAACGCAAGAAATTGAAGAGACTGAGATTGCCGGTCGCGGGAGACGAACCCGCGTCACGTTAACCACAAGGTGGTCACGTTGCCGACCTGACCTGGTCGGGTTCGTCTCCCGCGACCGGCAATCACAGTCTCTTCAATTTCTTGCGTTTATGTTACAACTTCGTAATTAAACACATCAAAAGCTGAAAGAATCGAAAGCGGCGTGTGGCTATTAAAGCTATATACACTATATATTAACTTTGCTCACATACAATTGTTCTGTGCATTAAATACGAAGATTATAAAAAGGACCTCATTCCCAAACTGGATGGTATCTAATGGAGTTTTTATTCAAAAAGTTACAAGCTTTTTCTTGGACAAAGCAGTCCCACATTATCAAGTATCCATTACAATGAGCAAACGCATAGTCGGCTGTATTTATATCTGTGTGCTGGGCTGGGTACTTTTAATCCTATAATCGCCTAGCTCTTCCTGTGTGACCTCCACCCTCTCTTGACCTTGGTCTTTCTCTGATCCCTGGTTCCAGATGTCGTTTTTCCGTGCGTTCTGTTGCGTTTTTTCTTCGTTTCCTTGCTACTGTGGGTATAGATTTTTCTTGATATGCCATCTTCAAAGCCGTTTCCAGTGTTCCTGCCATCGATGTTGTTGGTGCGCAAGTTATGAGCGTTCTCTACAACCAGTCTAGATGTTTGTTGGTGTTCCTGTTGAAAACTCATATTTTCCCAGTCTATTCTGTGATTATTTTCCCAACAGTGTTTAACAACTACCAATGTCTGATTATAATGCCTTATGTTCTGCAGATGTTGTTTGCTTCGCTCTTTACATGATTTGCCAGTTTCGCCATAGTGCCCTTCACAGTCTAGACACGCTGCCATATATAAACCCCCTCTAATCTCTTCCCCCTCTACCGACTTTTTGTTTCTAACTATTTTATTCCTAATGGTGTTTTTGTAGCTGCCTATCAATTTGAAATTATTTAGCTTTCTGTTGATGGGTGCAATAGAGTTGTTGTCCCGGAACTGTAATTATTTTCTTTCCTACAAATGTTCCTTTTCAATCCTTTCCCTCTCCCAAAATGGTTTTCCTTGCTTTGATATGTATTGGTGGGAGTGGGCACATATCAAAGCAGGAGAAAAACTATTTTGGGAGAGGAAAGTCTAAAGAAGTTGGAACCTGAGCAACTGCCCAAGGAATTACCTGGGCAAGCTAACTGCTTGCATACCAGCAGTTTTCCCAACTTGACTCAGCAATGGCCAATAGACAACATTTCATTCAATTATCCCTTCTAAGTGAATAAGATGAAATCATCAACACACAATCACGTGTGGAACGAAATAAATTTCTGACTCATGTCGGGATCGAACCCCGACATGAGTCAGAAATTGACTTCTGTTCCACACGTGATGTTGATGTTCTATCTTATTCACTCAGAAGAGATCAGTCCGAATGAAATGTTGTCTCTAGTGAGTGTGAGTCGGGAAGTTGAGGAAAAGCTCACTGGTAACCAGTTAACTGCCCATTGAGTAATCCTTAGTGCAGTTGCTCTCAGGCTCCCAGCTTCTTTTAGACTGTATGGCTCAGTGGACAACGCCCTTGGCACCACCAGGGAGACCTGGGTTCGATCCCGACGCGGGTCAGAATTTATTTCTGTTCCACACGTGATTGTGTGTTGATGATTTCTATCTTATTCACTCCAGAAGGGATAATTCGATGAAATGTTGTCTATTGGGTCATTGCTGAGTCGGAAGTTGGGGAAAACTCGGCTGGTATGCAAGCAGTTGGCTTGCCCCAGGTAATTCAGCAGGTGCAGTTGCTCTCAGGTTCCAACTTCTTTTAGACTTGTATGGCTCAGTGGACAACGCCCTTGCTTTCCACCTGAGAGACCTGGGTTCGATCCCAACATGAGTCAGAAATTTATTTCTGTTCCACACGTGATTGTGTGTTGATGATTTCTATCTTATTCACTCCAGAAGGGATAATTCAAGAATGAAATGTTGTCTATTGGGTCATTGCTGAGTCAGGAAGTTGGGAAAACTCGCTGGTATGCAAGCAGTTAGCTTGCCCAGGTAATTCCTTAGGTGCAGTTGCTCTCAGGTTCCAACTTCTTTTAGACTTGTATGGCTCAGTGGACAACGCCCTTGCTTTCCACCTGAGAGACCTGGGTTCGATCCGACATGAGTCAGAAATTTATTTCTGTTCCACACGTGATTGTGTGTTGATGATTTCTATATATATATATATATATTTATATATATATATATATATATATATATATATATATATATATAAATTTAAAAAAAAAAACGAAAAGGATATCCTTCAGTTCACCTTTCTTTTAGATACTGGGTAATGATATGCAGTTTAAAGGGTATAACCGAAATGATTTTCACTATCTTTATAAACTGATAAATTATCACAATGAAATACTGTATTTCAATATTTTCGTTTTGAAAACACATCCTATTATTGCTTTGGACTGAATAGTTTGCGAGAGTGGCCTTAACTATGTGATAATTTTGGTTCAAAATCTCTCTTTTATACACAGTGTTGAATAGAAATAACACTGCACGAGTTTTCGTCATACTATATCACTACAATATATTCTTTGTTTATCGTTACTGAATAGGCACCGCTTCATAGGTTACCTCAGCTGGATAGACCCCTCTGAATGGTAATTGAAGAGTTTTGCTAAATAAAATCTAATTGGATTGAAGTTTTCCCTCTAAATTGAAAGAGTAACAATAAATGACCTTCAACTAGACCAATTGTATATGTTTTTATTTGTTCGGTTTTATTTCTAAACAGGCACCCATGTCCTTGCACTATTCGTTATTGGGCTTGTTATGGAATTTTACAAAAAGATACAGAAAATATATGCCAATTAACAGACATAGACATTACATATTTATACGCACACACACATATATACATACACACACACGTATATATATATATATATATATATATATATATATATATATATATATATATATATATATATATATACATAATATATATATATATATATATATATATATATATATATATATATATATATATTCATATAACCTTTTCATTCTCGTAATGTAATGCTGTCGTTACAGATTTATTTCCACTAATTATCATTAAATTGTAGATACAAGATCGTGAATGCTCGCTGCAAAAATATCGTAAGTGTCCACGCCTATATATATATATATATATATATATATATATATATATATATATATATATATATATATATATATATATATATATATATATATATATATATGTGTGTGTGTGTGTGTGTGTGTGTGTATATAATATATATGTAAGTATGTATGTATGTATGATGAATCTATATATGTATTGTAGATAGCTATACAGATGGCAGGAAATCCCGTGGACTTATGAGGAGTCATTCCACAGAAGAGATAAAATAAGGGTTAGGGACATTTTCAACATTTAACTGCAGAATCAAAATCCCGATGATTACTACTATCCAATTTTCTACGAAGGGGTAAATGAAATGAAAAATAAGTTAACGATCCCGAAATATCGTAAATTAAAAGGACAATCGAAACGGATTACGCGCCTATAAGAGTTGAAGACTTAAGTACAGAAAGAGATAAAAGATGTAAAAACTGAAGTGGAGGAAAGCAAACTCCTTCAAGCAAGATCTGAAAGCAGAAACAGCAAAACAATTCTGACCAAGAGGAAGTCGAGCAAATGCTGAGGTGGGGAGACGAGAGGCGAGAGAGGAAACTTGAAGAGAGAGGAAGGACTCGGGTTGAGCATTTTCCCAAGGACGAGTTTTTGGTCCAAGTATATTGGACTTAAAAAAAAAAAAAAAAAAAAAAAAAAAAAATCTAGGTTCATAGAAGTCAGTGACGTTGAAATACTACGGAAAAAGTTAGGTTTCCCCACGTAATGGGAGTGCGTGCAAGTTTATTTTCTATTTTATTTCTTCATTTTATAACTCTGAACGCAAAAAAGTAGTAACCGCTCCATATAGTTTGATTTTCGAGATGTTGCTTTCACTTATTACTAGCCCGAATATAGTTTATATTATCAGTCACCTATTAAACTTTCATAAAAAAAAAAAAATTAATACCGCTGATCGTTACGTCGACTTTACTGCTACTTTATTTCCCTATGATTTTATGAGGAGGTGTGGCGATAATGTACCTTTTGGAATATAATGATAATTTCAGGTCAGGAGGTCGTTCTTATAGTTCTTTCGTATTGCCGAGCGATGCCACTGGAACTCAGCTTTGTTCAAATGAACAAGATTTAGTTTTTTTAACCATCAAGCCAGTCAGCGTTGCCGGCGGAGAGTGATTAAGTCAGCATGTTAGATATTACAAGGATTTTTCAGAGTCCGGGGGTGTTAGACGTCAATGTTGATTTTATCTGTGGCTGTTTTAAGCTTTTATTTCGTTCGAATATTTGGGTTTTATTCTTTTAGCACGACTTTTGGCGCTTTTGGTTTCAAGCTCAGCGTTTGTTGATTTATCTTCATTGAATTGTCTGAACATTTCTTCTTATTTACTTTGGTATTGAATTTTCACTGATGTGGAAAGTGATGAAACTAAACGCACAACCTACTTTGTGGAGGAAAAATACTGCATGTTATTATAACCACCAGGAATTAACAATTTGTATACATCCTTTGGTTAACAAAGAATATATGAAACCCCCCCAAGGAGAAAACTGTATCAAAGCAAGTGGCACTGTACTTTATAGTTACAAAAATTCATTATAGCAATCCACAAATAACTATACTTTAACAGGTCAAATCCATTCTTCTTTTGAAAGGATGACATTCCTCTCCCTAATTATCAACCACAGTTCTGTGTGAGAATAAAAGTCAGCTTAAATATCTGTACGTTTCCTTTCCTTTAACATAAAGAGGGCGATGTCAGTTTCTTGGAATGACAATTTTCTAGAACATTATATTCCTCTTTTTGGCTGTCGTAGGCAGTTAACTTCTTAATTTTAATTAATTGTAATTTTTTGCACCGATCTTGCATATAAAATGTTTTATGTTGTTATTTTGCATACATAAAGATATAATAACACATAAACACACCACCTACCCACCCAACCGCCCCCGCACACACGCACATATATGTGTGTGTGTATGTGTGAAAAACATTTCTCTGTCAAATCCTTTTGAATTTAGAGAGTTATCAGATGGCCCTCCCCTTTTCCGGTTTACTGATATGCCTTCCAGTGTACCGCCTTTCAAGTTGATCACCCGTCAAGCAAAGACCATATCAAAGTTTGAACTTGTGGGTATAAGAGTATAGAGTAGGGAGTGAAGGTATTATTCTTTCTTTAAGGTCACCGATATACCTACATACTTTTTTTTTTTTTTTACGTGCTTTTATTTCCCATTTTGTATGGGGTAAGCACGATGCCTTCTGAAGGACTTTTGATTTTAGCTTTAGGGTAGACCTGTGGTCTCGATCAGCTGCCCTGCCTGACATCCTTAGACAGTACGTACATACATACAAATATATTATGACAGCTGACATTCACACTTACTCCCTTACTGGTGCATTCAAATGTAATTTTGATGTGCATGTACTGACATCAACATTCGTGATCAGAGTAATAGATAGATAGACAGTCCATCAATTGTAAAACGAAATTGCTTTCCCCCATGGGTCAATGGAATAAACGAAGTAAAATCATACAGGTAATGAAAAGGAAATTATGGCTTGATTTGCTGTTCATTTCTATAATTTAGTCAATAAAGAATAGTTATTTGTTTATGAAAATGGCATTTTCAGGCTAAAAGATGTAAACTTAACCATTTATCACAAATGTTACAGATCGATTAGATATTTACAAAATATGCATTGTCATATTAAAGAGTCTCTCTCTCTCTCTCTCTCTCTCTCTCTCTCTCTCTCTCTCTCTCTCTCTCTCTCTCTCTTTTAATGTCTAGATTTTACTGTTATCAAAGTTAACTTGTACAAGGAAATCATGAAAGGTTAAATGATCTTAGAAATATGGAAAGACCAATGTACATGCTTGAAAGAAAGGTAATATAAAGAGGATCCGAGAAGTCAAGTGTGCCTATGCCAGGGGAGCCATAACTGCAATAGCAAGTAAGACTCCGTGGGCGACACCAAGGTCTAAACATTGAGTTCTTTACGTGTTGGTTATCGCTGTTACACACAGAAAAACTATGTGAATACACATTGCCCTACGTAAGTAGGGTTATTCTCCGTTGGTAGGTCCAGCCCAGAATTCCTCATCAGGCTTCCCTACCATCTAGCGTAAGATGAATTTCAGAGCTTTGACCATCTGCCGGACCAGATGGCAATGGGAAGATTTCTGAACATCTATTTTGACATTTTGTGATTAGTGACCTTTAATTCTAACATTGCTTTTTTACGTAATTACTGTACATATTAGAATATTCTTATTTGGTTCAATAATTAAAAAGATATCTGACATTACAATTTCTTTTTTTGGTTACAGGCATAGAAAACTGAAAGTATACTACAATAACTCTGCATTGGACTATTTTCACATTGTATTGTTACCAGTTTGGTGGAAAAATCTTTTAACAATGTAATGAAAAATGCCAATACATCCTTTTTTCTTACCTGAGGCCAAATGAAACTGACATAAAATGTTAACAAACTAATGCAACTTCCTACGAACCGTAATGAGGGTCGACGCGTTTTAATCCAAGTCGGTTCGGTGCGATGATCAAATATTTCTCTGCTAACGACGCAGCTGTCTGGGAACATTTCGAGATCTTATCGTTTGTGATGTTGACGCCAGTGACAAGGAAAACGAATTTCCTTCTGAATTACGATTTCTATGAAATTGTTTTGTCTCATATCCGCTCCACTACGTTCGATTCTCTTCCTTACTGTTACATACACACACATATGCACAAAGCACAACTCAAAACCCTTGTCAAAATATTTTACAGAGGCAGGAAATTGTATCTCAACTAGCATTCATTCTGTTATATCTTTAATAATAATAATAATAATAATAATAATAATAATAATAATAATAATAATAATAATAATAATAATAATAGAAACAAAAATTATTAAAGCCTAATAATTTGTAGTTTATTTTGGAAGACTTCTTAAAAATACCAACTTCATTAGTATCGGAACCGTGTTGAAATATAATGGAGTAAACAAGCCTAGTTTTGAACGTCGATTAATACAGAATCTCCACAGAAAATAATCCGATTCTAAGAATCTCCTTACTACTTCCTTTGGTATTAAGGACTAAGTGGCTTAAGTTATTCCGTTGAATTCACCTTCATTACCTGGAAACCATAAACAGGGCCGGTAGTTACGGAAATGTAAACACATCACGGTATTCAATACCTCATCTGTTCTACAGAGTTTCTGGAATAAAGGCGATTATGCCGGCTCGGCCTTTGGTGGCCTCAGCAATGTGGGGGTTGAACATTAGAGAGAAACGTGACATTTGATACATACTTGCATCAAACAGGTTTAAGGACATAAAACTGGAGGATATTATGAATTTACTCACATTCAGGAAGCCAAAGGAGCGTAAAGCTGAATTAAGAAAAACCTCCACTGAAAATTTAAAAAAAAATTGAGAACTTAGTTGCTCAGAATACGTATGTTATCATCTGGAATCATCTTATATTTGATGTTTTATAAGAAAAGGGATAAAATCCTTGATATGACCAAAACTCTTCCTGTTTAACTCCATATGTTCCAAATAGCAATTATAAAATTACAGAAAATCTGTTTACTAGTGGCAAAACGGAAAGAGATTAAACTTTTACTACAAAATTTATACAATTCTGTAGCTTAATAAGGAATATTCTTCTCATTATTTAATATCTGCATATCTTTTTCCTTTTCCTCTTAGTTGTTAACACAGATTTTTTTCCGAACTAAGATAAATAAGTGGGTAAAGTGATGAATATTAATGACAAATTATTATATCTGAGTAATATAGAAATGTTGTTTCTAGTTATTTTATTTCTTATATTCTTTCATTTTTCAGTTCCTTCAATCCTCATTATTTTAAGTTTAATTCTGTCTATTCTTCCTTTTTAAATTTGGAATTAATCCTTAGTCAGAATAAATCATGTTATGGACATTTTGGATTATATTAAGGAGAAAAATATAATTTAAAAAGTGTTACCAATGGAAACAGTTTCTAATATTGATTCTTCGTGCATATTTGACTTAACTATAACGATATACAAAAGTACAAAAGTACAAAAGTATTAATTATTTTTACTAGACGTAATATGTTTTTAGACTCATAAATTTTTGTATTGACCTACCAAGAAAATATATTGGAACAATCTTGACTACTTAAAAAATTCGGAACCAAGTTAAAATGCATATATATATATATATATATATATATATATATATATATATATATATATATATATATATATATATATATATATATATATATATGTATATATATATATATATATATATATATATATATATATATATATATACATATATACAGAGAGAGAGAGATGGCAATCGTCACTACCACACAAAACTTAAGCTGTTGGAGGATCGAAGATGACACCTAACGCAGAACAATTATCCTGTTCAAATGATGTTGCAAATGACTCATCAGCGTCGTATCAGACCCACTATACAGATTGCATAATTCATCTCTACCTTACACGCACTCTCTTGTTCTCTGCGTATCATAACTTTACTTTCCCTTCACTGGGAGGGTGGGTGAGCTTTCGGCTAGCACTCTGTTGGCCCAGCGTTCGACTTCCGAGGGGCCAATGAAGGAATTAGAGGAATTTATTTCTGGTGATAGAAATTCATTTCTCGTCATAATGTGGTTCGGATTCCACAATAAGCTGTAAGGTCCCGTTGCTAGGTAACTAATTGGTTCTTAGCCACATAAAATAAATCTAGTCCTTCGAGAGCTGTTAACCAGCTCAGTGGTCTAGTTAAACTAAGATATGTAACTTTCTCCCATTCCAGTATCTTTCCTATCATCTGACCAACTTTTCTCTCATCCTTCCTCAACTCTTAAGTATTATTTACTCTTTATAAACCTTTCGTTCCTTATTCTCTCCACATGACCGGAGTATCTCTGATCACTTATCACTTAAGTTCATTATACCTACATAATATTGCTTCACATATTAAGGAGGGTTAGCACAACTCTTCCATTCGACATTCAACTTTTCCTTTTATAACACTCCAAGCTTCACCTGTTCTGTGACTTATCTATTTTCTCAACTGTTTATTAATTCACAAATGTTTAATCAAAAGAATCGGTTGTAATCTTCCATTCTCAATGCAAACAATCACAGCTCCATCTTCCTGGTTTCGATTTAGCCGCATAAATTAACTTGTCCATGTTTACTCTTAAATTCTTCTTCTTACGAAAAACTTTTCCTGTCTCGTGCACTCCTCATAAAATTTCCCAAGTTCTTCATAACAAATATTGATAAAATGCCATCACCTCTCTCTCTCTCTCTCTCTCTCTCTCTCTCTCTCTCTCTCTCTCTCTCTCTCTCTCTCTCTCTCTCTCTCTCTCTATATATATATATATATATATATATATATATATATATATATATATATATATATATATATATATATATATTATATATATATACAGTATATATATATATATATATATATATATATATATATATATATATGTATATTATATATATATATATATATATATATATATATATATATATATATATATATATATATATATATATATATCCAACTCCATGATTTTCATCATCATATGAATTATATTGCATATCAAACTTACAATACAAGCATATAAGGTTATAGCGATATATTTTATCTAATACCTGATTTTTCTGCACTGACAATTTCGCTAAATGTCCAGATGCTGTACTTCAATCAGTTTTTAATGATACATGGGCCTAAAATTGCACATAAATATAATTTCTGCGGAAAACTCTCATTATATGAGTTATGACACTATCGTACTCCTCTGATTCAGGAACATCAACTCTAATGTCACAACATTTTTGGTTATAACATTTGTAGTTTTGGCAATCAGAGGAATGGAAAATGAGATTATATTTTCGATCTATATATTGCGCTTATAAACATTGTAGCTTTCACGCATGTACGAATTGTTGATATATATATATATATATATATATATATATATATATATATATATATATATATATATATATACACACACACACATGCATGCATACATACACACACACATTTCTTATTTCATTGCTACTTTGGTCCATGAAATGAGTAATATATTAAGTCAGGTTGACAAATTTTCGCTACAAACATTTACTGGTTTACTAAACAAATAAAAAATTATTCAGCTAATGAACATCGCATAAAAAATTCCCAGTACGAAACCAAACTATGAAATTATCAGAATTACCCAGAGATTCGTTCATTTGTGTGATACTTCTCCGCTACGGTACATTACTTTCCTGAAATTTAGACCCATTTTCAATTGCGTTCCATTAACTCTGGACTTGGGTAATTGCATTCACCGTAGCCTAGTACCACAAGGAGCACGGAGCCTCATCATTTACAGTGTCTGCAATGCCTGAAATTAAATGATCTCTAGTGCATTCTGAAAGCAACTTCTGTTACGGTTTGTTTCTGGAATCAAATATGGTTTTGTCGCTTCTTAATCTCTGAGAAACCTCCAATATCCACGAGGGAACATAAGTAGCTTGTTTCTTTGTAGATTCATCGTATGTTTTGCCTGCTCAGTTGTCCGTAAATGCTTGTAGTGAGCTGAATAACATTCTTGTTCTCCCTCAATTTTTTTCAATAGTTCTGGAAATAGCTGCGGTAAAGCGGATAGTCAGTGAAAGACCGTTATATACGAATTTAATGATGCGTGCAAAGGAAAGGACATGCGGTTAAAATTAGAGGGCTTTATTCGGGAACGAACATCCATTTAAAACATTTAAACATACTGAGAAAATGTTATCTCTCCCTCTGTCTCTAAACCATTAGATTTTAAAAAAGAGCAACATTTTTTCGCACACCACTGCCATCAGGACAGAGGCAGTTGTGATGCTGTTGTGCGAAGGTAATTCCATAACAGAACCTGTTATCTCCGTCATGAATGGTGATAACGTCCAGTCAAGCGTCGAGCAATAACAGTAATTATGGCATTGCCGGAAAGGCCATTTCTGTTGCAGACACGCTCTGCTGCTGAGGCATATCAATGTGGTCAGATGCGGCTGGAATTCAGGAATACAGCGTCTTGGACGCAATGTTGAGAGCCCCTATCTATACGGCTCGTTCCCTTAGCAACTCCTCATAGTTCCTCGCAATTGAATGCCACTGAAGTGAACTTGAACTCGGTTGGCGGGAATGAAGAGCCGTCCATCACTTATTTTATTCTGATATAATCGTGAGTGATACAGGATTCCTTCGGAGTTGCCCGCGGCTTAAAGTAGGGTTGCCTGTTTATCTTACTCATGTCAAACGTACGTGTTAATCCGTGTTTTCGTTTGCTGCGTGTGCGAATTTGTGATCGTTTGTCTTGTGTGCGTTTGTGTTGTGAGGGGAAATTATGTCTTCGTTTGTTGTGATTGTGAACTACTAGGCTAGTTTGTTTGGTGGGGCAATTTGTGTGTCCGTTCGTTGTTCAAGTGAATTAGTGTTATTATTATGTGCGAGCAAATTTGTTTCTGTTTTTTTTTTTTGTTTTTTTGAGAGGGAGAGAGAACTTGTGAGGCCATTGTTTTGTGAATGGATATGCGTATCCATCTGCTGTTTTAGCGAATTTGTTTTGCTTTCAATTTTTTTTGAGCGAGTTTATGTGTTCGGTTCTTGTTAGAGCGAATGTGCTAGTTCGTTAGCTGTGTGAACGCAATGTGTGTTCGATGGTAGCCACGTTCACATATTTCCCACAGTTATAGATACTTTCCTGTGGAATCATATATAAATACTAAACAATATTCGTATGAGCACATTAGACACAACATTCTGATATTAATGTTAACGTAGTCCTGGAATTTCCTCGATTCCCACGGCAACCACCTATGATCTTATGTTTAATAACAGCAAAAAGTTTTAATGGGAGAGAGTCTTTTCCTCACTTCTCATTTAATATATCCTTCACATTTCCGATTTTTTTAATAAAACAATAAATGAAACTCACGAGGGACCAAAAAATATTTGGTGGTTAACATCTGATTTCTAGTTTTAGGAAGCTGACACTCTGAATATATTCTTTAAAAGGCCAAGATTTTCTAGTTACTTAATAAATTTAATGGTACATAAAGTCACAGGCAAGGAGAAGCCACTAAAACTCCTTAACAGGTTAATATATCATGCGTAGCTATAATAAGTTAATATGAATATTGGGTCCACACAAAACTGTAGTGATAAATCCGGAGTATAGCCCGAAATATTGGATGCTGTACAGAATCTATAAATCTTTAAAATAGTGAACGGTTGGAGAGAGAGAGAGAGAGAGAGAGAGAGAGAGAGAGAGAGAGAGAGAGAGAGAGAGAGAGAAGCAGTATGATCGGAAAAAATTTCATCTTTCACTCAAAAGGCTGATAAAGTCAAGTTTGCTTAATTGGAAACCTGGTTTGCTGTGAAGGAATGAATCCTGTTATTTTTATTATATCGGAAGGTAATCCGAAATTACAATTTCAAGAAATCAAGTACCTACTTTTCGTATCTACCTATCCAAGAAATTAATTACCGACTCTGTTATTCTAAATCAAAGGAATTTTTATCCCCGAAGAAAACAATGGAATGAAAATTTGAAAATTTCAAATGAGCGCAAATAAAATCATGAAATAAAATCAAATTAAA
This sequence comes from Macrobrachium rosenbergii, assembly GCF_040412425.1. NCBI lineage: Eukaryota > Metazoa > Arthropoda > Malacostraca > Decapoda > Palaemonidae > Macrobrachium > Macrobrachium rosenbergii. Next base: position 13,905,123 of record NC_089781.1, read on the forward strand.
TCAAATTGAAAAGGAATGGTTTATAAGTGGCCATGAAATAGTATATAAATGGATGAAGAATAGAAAGAATAAAATACATGTAGAGCACAACACTCCATTGGCATTGGACGTAAGCAGGACACGTGTGGAAAGGAATGGCCGTAATAAAACATCATTTCACGGTAATATCAGAGATAAAGACAACCCACAATGTTATCATGGACCCTGTGTATTCGAAGAGAATATAAAGACTCCCCTACTCTACAAAATTAAATGTGGCTGTTCTCTCTCTCTCTCTCTCTCTCTCTCTCTCTCTCTCTCTCTCTCTCTCTCTATCTCTATATATATATATATATATATATATATATATATATATATATATATATATATATATATATATATATATATATATATATATATATATATATATATATATATGTATATATATATGTATAATATATATATATATATATATATATATATATATATATATATATATATATATATATATATATATATATATATATATATATATATATATATATATATATATATATATATATATATATATATATATATATATATATATATATAGATATAGGAGTGCCTCTGTGAAAGTCAAGCTCAGAGTGATTGTTGCAGGAAGCGAGACAGATGCCTTAATAGACTGATAGCAAGGAGATTAATTTTCTCAAACACTTATGCAGATTAACACCCAATACGAATACATATCTATGTGGTATTTCATTTATAGGAAAGAGATTTCTTACGTATATATATATCCTTTTTTACATGAAGTGCACAAACTACAATTGTACCCCTGAACGTTACTGAGGCGCCTTGGTTAATTTATCATATCTCCTTGAAGTGCAAAAAGTAACCATTAACTTCTTAACTAATAATGAATTCTGAGTACTATCAACTTCACTCTCTCCTCTCTCTCTCTCTCTCTCTCTCTCTCTCTCTCTCTCTCTCTCTCTCTAATCTAATGGTTCAGTTTTATATCCAATAATTCTTTTACAGTTCATTGCGATGAATATGTCACATAATATGTTGTCTTTATTTGTTTAGTTGTTCAACTATTTGGTTTCTTGTAATGTTTTGTTTTTGTGAATAATACTAAAATTTATGTATTGCTTATAGTAGTTAGCATATACCATACATATAATATAACTAGTGAGCAATTACCTATGCCATTTTGTAAACGTACGAGTGAAAAAAAAGGAAAAAGACTGAATCTTAACTGCAAACAATTTCTCGTGCTCAGACGCTGCTTTAATGTCAACCTGCCATTAAAATCACGATACGTAAACGATATATCACTTTCGTGTTGGTGATGAGATGCAAATTCGGTTTGCGAAATCATGATCATTTGAGTTCTTAGGGTTAATGAGGCCTTGAAGGACCTTGTAAACTTTTTTCTACCTTTAATTGGTTCTCTGCTGGACTGTAAATTATCGTTCGCTGTAAATATTCCATCGAGTTATGGAAACTGCAGTTGGAAAACAATAAAACTTTCTGTTCTATGCAAACAAGAAATTCAAGGCTATGTAACGCTGATTTATACTGATAATGGTATACAGGATTAAATAAAGTTACGAATTAATAAAACTATAGGCCAAGCACTTTCATTTTTTCTTAAGTTTTTCGTCCAAAATATATGGAAGTTTTATGAATGACATTGAAATGCCTACTTAACTGATCCCCAATGAATGGAAAGAATTTCTAATGTGAATATTTAAATAAAACACATTTTAAAACTTCAAAAACAGAAATATAATTTATAAATAAACACTCGACATATATTTAGTTATGTAATGTATGTATGTATGTATGTATGTATGTATGTATGTGTGTGTGTGTGATATATATATATATATATATATATATATATATATATATATATATATATATATATATATATATATATATATATATATATATATATATATATAGCTTTTGGTATCTAAAATCGACCAAAGTCGAAAAGTAGTTAGTGAGCTCAGTGGAATGCCAGTAATAAGTCAGGTCTAAAGTGGAGAGAAATACCATCACTTTACTATATACATCATACTTAACCTGTAACTACCTCACTAGAAAGGAAAGGGAAACAGAATAACTGTATGAATAAGTGTGTGAATGTCTATGCGCATGTTAGTGTTTTTTCGAATATATTTTCATATATGTTACTGTAGTCCTGATTCCTCGTCCGTCGCTGGTTCGACCCCACTTTAGTGGACTTATTATCAACTAAAAATTCCCCTTTGAACATAGATGAAAATATATTATTTCCGAGGTAGAGTGAGATTGGATATTAAAGGACGTTTGTAGCTTTCTGATTGTATGAATCACGGTGATGTGATAAATAGTCATAATTTTGGCTGCGTGCGACAAATGCATAGTCAAGTAATGGCGGTGGTGGATATCGTCTCCAAACGCAAAACACCTGAGTTCGAGGTGAGTTGATGGGAGATGTTATTCACTTATACCTCTCTTGTGGCCGATTTCGTTAGTGTCGTCACTGTAGTCCTGATTCCTCGTCCGTCACTGGTTCGACCCACGGGACGGTGGACTTATTATCAACTAAAAATTCCCTTGTAACATTTATGACTCAAAATAAATTATTTCCGAGGTAAAGTCTGGATATTAAAGGACGTTTGTAGCTTTCTGATTGTATATGAATCACGGTGATGTGATAAATAGACCAATGCTCATCGACAAACACTTTTCGTTAACATGGCAGAGGTGGGTGGAACCTCGTCTCCAAAATAAAAAACACCTGAGTTCGGCCGGGTGAGTTGATGGGAGATGTTATTCAGTTCTCGACCTCTCTTGTGGCCGATTTCGTTAGTACGTCACTGTAGTCCTGATTCCTCGTCCATCGCTGGTTCGACCCTAAATTGGGACGGTGGACTTATTATCAACTAAAAATTCCCTTCAGTAACATATAGAAAATATATTATTTCCGAAGAAGTGGATTTGGATATTGAAGGACGTTTGTAGCTTTCTGATTGTATTTGAATCACGGTGATGTGATAAATAGTCATAATAGGCTACAAAGATATAAAAGCGGATAAACGGTCAACATGGCAGAGGTCTGGGTGGATAATCGTCTCCAAACGCAAAACACCTGAGTTCACGGGTGAGTTGATGGAGATGTTATTCACTTATACCTCTCTTGTGGCCGATTTCGTTAGTGCGTCACTGTAGTCCTGATTCCTCGTCCGTCGCTGGTTCGATACGGGAGGTGGACTTATTATCAACTAAAAATTTAAATGTAACATATATGAAAATATATTATTTCCGAGGTAGAGTGAATGGATATTAAAGGACGTTTGTAGCTTTCTGATTGTATATGAATCACGGTGATGTGATAAATAGTCATAATATGGCTACGTGCGACAAATATATACGGTCAACATGGCAGAGGTGGGTGGATATCGTCTCCAACGCAAAACACCTGAGTTCGACGGGTGAGTTGATGGGAGATGTTATTCACTTATACTCTCTTGTGGCCGATTTCGTTAGTGCATCACTGTAGTCCTGATTCTCGTCCGTCGCTGGTTCGACCCACGGGACGGTGGACTTATTATCAACTAAAAATTCCCCTTCGGTAACATATATGAAAATATATTATTTCCGAGGTAGAGTGAATTGGATATTAAAGGACGTTTGTAGCTTTCTGATTGTATATGAATCACGGTGATGTGATAAATAGTCATAATATGGCTACGTGCGACAAAGCGCACTACGGTCAACATGGCAGAGGTGGGTGGATATCGTCTCCAAACGCAAAACACCTGAGTTCGACGGGTGAGTTGATGGTAAGATGTTATTCATATATGTCTCTTGTGGCCGATTTCGTTAGTGCGTCACTGTAGTCCTGATTCCTCGTCCGTCGGTGGTTTCGACCCCACGGGGCGGTGGACTTATTATCAACTAAAATTCGCCTTCCATAACATATGTGAAAATATATTAATTCCGTCGGTAAAGTGAATTGGATATTAAAAAGGACGTTTGTAGCTTTCTGATTGTATATGAATCACGGTGATGTGATAAATAGTCATATATATATATATATATATATATATATATATATATATATATATATATATATATATATATATATATATATATATATATATATATATATATATATATATATATATATATTCTTTTGACTAAAGTCCAAAAATATTTTGGTGCCCTCAATGGAATGCCAGTAATCTGTTGTAGCTATATTGGGAAAGAAATATCAGCACTTTTATTTACATAATCCTTAATAACGCCTGTATCCACCTCATCAGAATGGGAAAAAAACAGGTGCAAAAATATGAATACATGTCTGTCTGGAGGAGTTTGCGTGTATCAATGTGTTTTCCAAATACATGTAGAGTTTGCATCTCATCTTCATATGTTACCTTTATAATTTCTAACACAAGGTTTTAGTAGAGAGAGAGAGAGAGAGAGAGAGAGAGAGAGAGAGAGAGAGAGAGAGAGAGAGAGAGAGAGAGAGAGATGTAAAATATTCACGTAAACAACAAAGCGTTTCACTCTCGTACTCGGCTGATCTTCAACTGCAGTTTAAGCAAGAATGTATGAAAGCCATGCAGCAGTTGTACTACTAATCTAATTATTTTTGCAACGTTTCCGTATGGTGCAAAATATGGAAATATGTATTCTTGAGTATAAATACATACATTAGCATTTCTCTTAGCTCCAGCCAATATTTAGCTGAAAATGCATATTTCATATATTTTGTCATTTACGAAAGCATTCTTAGTGGAATACAGCTCCTTTTGAAATTTGATTTAGCAGCACTCATAAAATATTTCCATTCAGGCCATTTACCATTTCAGCGTAGTAATGCATCCTGTATTTTCGCTGACACTTTCCTGTTCTCATACCATAGTTTACCCTTGCACTTAGACTCCTGCTATTATTATTATTATTATTATTATTATTATTATTATTATTATTATTATTATTATTATTATTATTATTATTATTATATTAACTTTAACGCTTTGTAGATGGAATGGTACCTCGAGAACAAAAGGAATGATTAAGAGGAAAACAGTGAAAGTACTTTTATAATGTAATGGGTTTTCAGAGTCTAAGGAAATTCATACCGGAGTACTAATTCTGAATATTTTTGCTTTCCTTTAAATGGGGACGAAGCAAACAGTAAAGGCCTTCATTTATCGTTTCACCTTATTCATTTTGAGTATTATGACACCAAGAAATTGCACTTCGTAATTATGCTAGAAATAAATGTATAAGGTTTTTATGGCCTTCTCTTATACTACCGTTATTTCACGGCATAGTTAGGCTACACATAATCACGTGACACAACGCAACACGGATTAATGATCCTCATTACCTAAATACATCATTAAACTTACAATCAGGTTACGGTGATAATATTACCAAAATATTATCCGAAGCACTGTTCTAGAAAAGTCCAGACTAATTAATACGTTCTCCATCTGTATCATTCTATTAAAATAATAATAATAATAATAATAATAATAATAATAATAATAATAATAATAATAATAATAATAATAAATTATTATTATTATTATTATTATTATTATTATTATTATTATTATTATTATTATTATTCTATTAGCATTATTCTAGCAACGCGTTCAGTGACAAGTAAATATTTAAAATACACAATTACACAGTATCATCAAACATCCATACATCTGAGTACTCCGAATGACAATATAACGGAAGGATTATTCTGTACGTACAGTAATAAACATGTAGGAAATTATTCCTTCTACTTATGGATTCATCAGAAAATCTTTTTTTTTTTTATTATTCTAAGAAATGGTGAATTATGTTGGAATAATTGTATTTTTAAATATATGAATAAAATTGTTTTGTTACGCTTACAAATACGAATGTACTAAGTTATATTAATATACAGACCAACTCTAACATGTAACTGAATACTTACACACAGATGAGCGTACCTGCCTTTATACATACTGTACACATTCTAAATCTTGGAACTGATAAATGAAGTAACACACATGTATATACACAGTATATATATGTGTATATATATATATATATATATATATATATATATATATATATATATATATATATATATATATATATATATATATATATATATATATATATATATGTGTGTGTGTAATATATATACATATATATAGATATACACATACAAAAAAGATATATAATATAATTATATCTGTATGTAGGTGGGTGTAGGTATGTGAACCTATATCTGCGTGTGTCCTACTTATTATACCTACTCGAGTTGAAAATAACTCGGTAAATCTTTTTAATCTGCCATAATGATAATATGAATAGAGCTTACAGTCTATTTTTATCATATTTGGTACTGGATTCCAGCTAAAATTCGTTATCATTATTCTCTCTGTACTATTTACTGTTTCATTTCAGGCAAACTCGAAGATAGATTAGGAAACTGTAGGCACTAAATCTAGATTTTACGTATTTTGTACGATTAGCTAAGATTATAAAGTATATGTAAAGACTACAAATGGAATCCTATTTTAATTAAATTTTTTGCAGAATTATAATCGCCAGTTTGTGTGCATGTACATGAAGGCTACAAACGCATTTTGAAAAAGGTTTTCCACACGCGAAAAAAATGGTCTTTTCGTGGTTTTTACTCTTTACTGCTGTTATTCACGGAAAGTAGGAAGACTTTATCTTAAGTGTTTTTTTTAATTAATATGAAATGGAAAAAAAGACCAAAGACATGGGGTGCTTGAAGAATGCGTAAACAACAACTTTAACTCTTTAGTCACTCTCAATGAACTGAAAAAAAACCACACCAAGTAACAAACAAATCTCAAATGGGACCTTTGACCTTTTCATCCTATTTGAAATCCATCTTGGAGTTGTACGTTATTGAGAATCTGATCTCCTCCAGATCCTGTCGGTGTCTCGGGAAAATAAGCATTTTCACCCTTGCACAGATTGGTGGCCATTGCTTTAATGGTTATTGTCAAGGATATTGGACTTACGAGCGTTTTCTCTTTCTCTCCCCGTCTTGCATGTTGGATCTCTGCCAACACCACACAAACACAAAAACGCGCATGAGTGTATTTGTGCATTTCTGCGTACGTGAGTATGTGTTTCTTCAATTGAAACTTTACGCTGTATCTGCATCAATTACTTTATGGCAGCTGTTTTTTTATTTACTTATAAGGCACTGCTGTAAGGAATGTTGTAAGTAAAAGAATCGGGACGATTCTCTTACAAACGTGCCGCTTCTTATCTACTGAACGTGTAATGCTTCTTTCAAAATTATTTACAGTGTTACTGATTTTATTGCAATACCAAACCAAAAGTAGAATAACATCGGAAGAATCTTATCTGAATAAATGAATGGTCATTAATATTCTCATCAATTTTCTCCTTGGTAGCTATGCGTTTAACACTTTGGATGTATTTAAAACTATTATAGACGGGCGAAATTTCTCCTTGATAAACCAATTCTATTCAAATCGTAATGCTCTTATAATTTTTCAAAGCGGTAAAAAATACTTTTTATTTATATAGGATCCGGTCTAATAAAACCACCGCTAATTTCGTGAAACCATTAAATGACATTGTTGTTTTCCAATCAAATGTTAGGTTAGGTTAGGTTAAGTTGGTTAGGTTAGGTTGGGACATATCAATTCTACTGAGCTACGAAAAAAAAATTCACGTTGTAAAAAAAAAAAACTAGAACAATAGTTTTAGCACAGTACGAGTAAAGCTATTAAAACATGGGACTGCTCACATTTTCCCCGGAACATTTCCATTTTTATGTCCCAAGAAGATATGGAAGACCCCTTTGTATGGCCGAGTCACCTTCTAAGAACACAGATGACTTATTTCTGTGTTTACTAAACGATAATTAAATAATTACATCCTGGAATCAGCTGTATAAAGAAGAGATGCATCTTCTTACACATATTAACACTGTTTAATACAACAACAACAACAACAATAATAATAATAATAATAATAATAATAATAATAATAATAATAATAATAATAATAATAATATCATATACAAAATGTATTTTCTATTTTTGTAACGATCGGTTTTTCCTCTTCAGTGATTAAAAGCGATAAATTACCAAGTAGGGCATGCATTATATAAATCATGATATTTGGATACTTATTTCCTGGCGCTGAAAACTCAAATCAAATGAATATATTTTACCGTTACTGGGTTTGAAGTTACGAAGCAAGCTATCAGTTTTTTTTTTTTTTGTTTTTTAGTAGGACACATTAATCCTACTTTCTTTTTGGCGAATAATTCTCTCTCGCTCTCTCTCTCTCTCTCTCTCTCTCTCTCTCTCTCTCTCTCTCTCTCTCTCTCTCTCTCATTATTACAACGACTGCTACAACTGAAAATGTAATGCTACAGAGTATATCATACATACATAAATACATACAAACACACACGCATATATATTTATATTATATATATATATATATATATATATATATATATATATATATATATATATATATATATATATAAATAAGGTTCATTAATATAGCCTGTTTAAAATAACCTTATATGTACTAATAATGTCCTTTTCGTAGCAATAGGGGTACTGAAGTAAACTGTTCTTGATGAGGCTCAGTTAAAGCATTATTGGATTTAATTAGAATATCTACGTGACACTCAGTACCTTTAGAGTATTACTGATACTTTTAGCACCCCTTTTTATAATCTTTGTTCATTATTATATACTGTATACGTGTGCGTGCGTGAGTGTGTGTGTGTGTGTGTGTGCATATATATATATATATATATATATATATATATATATATATATATATATATATATATATATATATATATATGTATATATATATATATATATATATATATATATATATATATATATATATATATATATATATATATATTATATATATATATATATATATATATATATATATATATATATATATATATATATAAATGACTGCTCAAAACTAATAATATAATTTTATAAGCAACCTTTCTTTCACCCCCTTCACCTTCATTTCTCTCTCTCTCTCTCTCTCTCTCTCTCTCTCTCTCTCTCTCTCTCTCTCTCTCTCTCTCTCACTTTGTCAATCTTCTCTTGAGATGATGAGCTTTTGAACTACATATGATTATTTTCGAATATAAATAAAAAAAAAATCATACATTTGGTTCAACTACAAGATTACTGATCTCGTGCAAGCATCCTCTCTGAATCTGCAGTCATTCAAGTCAGTGCTTGCCCTCAATCTTTTCATAATATTATACTCTCTCTCTCTCAACATTTTTCACCGTCTGCGGGATATGAGATCTTCATGAATAGGAAACAAACACAAACACAAAAGAGTGTTTTGTTAACCAAGCTTTTACTAGCTTTTTGTTTAGTTTCTTTAAAAAAAATTACACTTCTTAAAGGAAACGCACATACAGGTAGATATGATGTTTTCTTTTGACTAATGAATGGCAGGGAAACTTCCCCCATTTCTGTAATAAAGTGGCAATTGGTTAATTGATTGTAGAGTTTCAGTCCTTACGATAACATGAAATACTATCCAATTTTTAATGTATGCCTATGGAAGTTGAGATTCCTGCTTCTCATCAGCTGTTTAATTTTAGGATAAAGGATTGAAATACCCTATATATTTCAATTATTGTCATTTTAAATTAGACAATAATAACTGTAAAGGACGACAAAATACATTTAATTTGCGAAATGAAACAAAGCTTTGAAAAGAACTGGACACATGCAAGCATATTAAGTAGTTTCAATATTGATTTACATGATTTTCCAAAAGGAAGGCAAGCGTTAAAAAAATGAAAGCGACAATCTGCATTAACCTTTTCGACTTATATATCAATTTTCATTTGCAAATTACTCAGAAACTGAAAGTAATTCTATATTCCAAAAAATGCACTTTTTCAAAGAGCAAATATAAGAGAGATACAATACGCAGACACATACACCACAAACGAAATCCCTTGAACATGAGTAATCTTTTGTGTATCGTCAAAAACAGTACATTGAATGGCTGCATCCTCGAGGATAAATTTATAAGTATTGCCAGAACTATTTAAAACTTGCTCACTGCGTTATCCTATATCCATCTGCTCGTTATTTAGTTTTTCAAAATGGAAAAACTTCATAACAACGAATTAGGGTTTTACAAAATCTGTATGTACAATATAAGTCTCCTCTTTCCTTATAATTACAATTTTAATATCCTCGTGAATACAAGTAATATTAAGCAAATCTAAAGCCAGTTGACGGAAGCAGAAGACTGAAAATGCTGTGTGTTTGCAGTGCTTTTGGTTTCTTCTTTTAAATAAAGAACAGTAGTCAATATTGACATCTGCTTGTAATATTTACATAAATACTCATTTCCTATTTGTGTACACGTTGGTTTACTTATTATTAACACTGCTGTGTCATGAGTATTTTGTAGGTTTTCTACGCCTCATAAATGTCATGAGCAGTTGGGTTATTTGGTGTAAAGATCGAATGACACCGATCATCCTGAACTAATACTTTTTTTTTTAAATAATGAGGACAAGGGAGTCAGCACTTTAATTATAAAATCTTTTATTCATACAAAAATCTGGGGTCATGTGTGTCTTGGTTATGGAATAATTAACTGAAGGTAAAATAGAACATGACTATAGTTTAATAATAATTTTTTTTCGCACCGTTGTATTAATTTCCACTTTTCCCGGAGCCAGTGACGTGAATTTGACGACATATAGTGGACTAGAACGGGATCACTTCTTTCAATGGTCGTTGTTGTTAATGAAAGGCAAACACTGCTTCGAATATCATTTGAAAGGTTTTAGCATGTACAGTTTATGTTTGAGATCGAACCTTATCCAGCTCCCTTTTGTTTGAGTAAAAAGAAATTATGAAGATCAGGGTCATTTAATGTCACTCACTCACGGGTTCACTTGACTAATAACGGTCTATAGATTTAGTGATTTATGATGGTAAAAAGATCATTGGAGGCAGAACGTAGTATGATTTGATCTTAAATATGCTTCTTGCCAAAACGACGCATCCTGTTTATCTTAAGTATCTTCAGTATCTAAATATTTTCATGAAAGGCTAAACAATATTTTCATCCAAGGAAGAAAGTAACTACATCATGTCAGCTTTAACTGTAGAAGCATAATAAGTGAAAAAAGAAATTCTTGCTCCGCCGAAATATTTATAGTTTTATCTAGAATCCATCTTCATATTCCTCGGAAATTTAGCTGTCAGGTCCACTGCCATTACTTTTGACTATGCAAATTTGTAAGCGTGTCTACTATCTTTTCCAGACCTACGACTTTTTGTACTGTTATTGCCAATGCTATCGCTATAAACAATACTGATATTGATAAGAGTACCGTTGATGGCTATGCTGACGAAATAAATTGAGATAACCTACATAGCAAATAATACACTGCTTCTATTTGGTTTTCAAGTCAAGTCGTTACCGTGAAAGCTTTTTACTTGTTGCCAAGTACAAAGTGAAGGTAATAAATATACCACAAGACATTATGAGTTGCCAATAAATTTCTGGCACATCAGTTTTATTGGAATGAACAAACGAAACCTACAGTCCTCCATGTTCCATAAATTTCGCAGATTGTTCGTTTTTCTTTATCGAAGAATTCAAGTCTGGGCTCTTTCATTTTTATCACCTTTCTCCTCTCTCTCTCTCTCTCTCTCTCTCTCTCTCTCTCTCTCTCTCTCTCTCTCTCTCTCTCTCTCTCCAAATCTGAAAAGGTCATCTAAATTCGAATTCATATAAAAAAAGTCTTCTTCAGATTAACTTAAATTTCCTAACTAGCGTCGAAGATTATGCATTTATGTTCCGCTGGAAGACAAATTCCCCACAAAAATAAATAAATAATTACATAAATAAATACAAATTTCCAAGAAATATAGCCTAAAGGAAGCGTTTTCGTGAAGATTCATTAAAAAAAAACAGCCGAGAACACCACTACTCTGGTCTTGGGCGGCCTATGCGAAAGGTCCCACGCTGGCAAAGACGGGACTAATCTTAACCAACGGAGTGAACCTTCATCGGATATGTATCGGCCCTAGAGTTTGTAACAGTTTCCTAAACTTTGTGCAGGACAGAGGCTATTATTAACCGAAGGCTTGTTTCAAATACCACCTCTGGCAAAATGTCACATGAAAATTCCGAAGATTACTTTTAAACTAAGAAAAAGCTTTTCATACGTTAATTTATTGAAGTGCTAAAAGTTCTTTTTCAACCTCGTTTTATCAAAGTATTGCGTATTTGCTGTGGAATTAAAGAAAATAATAAGAAATAACTTTGTTGTTTATTAAACTATACAATCTATCGGTCGGTAATATATATATATATATATATATATATATATATATATATATATATATATATATATATATATATATATATATATATGTGTGTGTGTGTGTGTGTGTGTGTGTGTGTGTGTGTGTGTGTGTGTGTGAAATAGGTTTATAGGTTTCACGCTGAATGAAACTTAGCTGTCGTCGAGGAATAACAAAGCATTTAGAAAAATATTTTCTTTATATGCATATATACATACAGTACATACATACATACATATATATATATGTATATATAACATATAATATATATATATAGATATATATATATATATATATATATATATATATATATATATATATATATATATATATATATATATATAGGTGAAGTAGGTTTCACGCTGAATGAAACTTAGCTATCGTCGAGGAATAACAAAGCATTTAGAATAAAAATATTTTCTTTATATGCATATATACATACAGTACATATGTACATACATACGTATATATACATATATATATGTATATGTATATATACTGTATATGTATATGTATATATGTAATATACACACACACATATATATATATATATATATATATATATATATATATATATATATATATATATATATATATATATATATATATATATATGAATGAATGTATGTATGTATGTACGTACCGTATGTACTGTATATATGCATATAAAGAAAATATTAAACTTCAACAAAATCATTTAAGAAGTAAGCTTTCAATTTCGATCTCACATAAACCGCAATCCCAATGTAAAACTTAGGTTTGGTTTTCGTTTTTACATCATATGAGGTATTTTTCTTATTGATTAGCAAGTATGTGGAAACGATTTTCACTAAATTTATATTCCACTGTAAGAAGAAAAACAGAAATCTATTTGAATCTAAATAGGGACAATATCTGGATGAATTATTCATCAAATAATATATATATATATATATATATATATATATATATATATATATATATATATATATATATATATATATATATATATATATATATATTTATATATATATATATATATATATATATATATATATATATATATATATATATATATATATATTATATATATATATATATATATATATATATATATATATATAAATTTATATATATATATATATATATATATATATATATATATATATATATATATGCACATATATAAATAAAGAAACAATTATAAGAGTGAGCAGCAATTCAACTCAAAACGAATTTCAACATACCTGAAGGGGGGGTGAGTAAGCAGTTACCCCAAAAAATTTAAAATGTTGTAGGTTCTGACATGACCTCATGAATATTATATGACAGTCATGTTGACCCTATTACGTTCATTTTCTTGTGCTTACTAAAAACAAAGGATAAAATGGTAACCATTTTTTACATATTGAACAAGTTACTGACATATAAATTAATCATGTGTTGCTAAGAATAACTGCGTGAACTGCCAGGTCAGTAATTATAGTAATTTTGTGGATGTCATGAAAGAGTGGCAGAGAATATATACAAGAAAATTCCTCACGGTAATCTCAGACGTAATGACGTGAAAGTTTATAAGCCTATTTCAAATCATATTCCAGTAACATAAACCCGAATAAGATCATACTGGAAGGAATATCATAGAGAACGATCTTCACCTGGTATAGAAATACCTAGAATAGTTACTTTAATGGTTTGAAAGTATAAGAAGGTTAAAACGGACTTGTTAAATTTATAATTCCCTTAAAGACTGACAGTATCATAAACTTCTACCAAGTGTATTCGTAAATAAATGACTCCGATTCAAAGATGACATATTGACGGTGCTATTTCCGCTCTATTTAATTGCAACAATCTAGATATTATTTCGATGACATATTCTGGATAAAAATGGGAGAAAAGTTATCCGAATAACATTCAATGTTTCCTGAACAGAAACAGGTCCCAAGTTTTAGATGGATTCCATCCAAGTTTGATCAGAGGCAGATGAAAAAATTGCTCGTCACTTGTGTGGCATCTTGAAAGCTTTTCATTTGGATCAAAAGTCCTTTGTCAGTTCACAGAGTTTTCACGTAAGGATTAGTAAACACTTTGACTGAGAATATAGATACTGTGAAGAACCCGAGGGGGAAAACTGTACATTTTATGGATTACGTTCTGTATCTTTTTTTACAGCTCAAGCAGCTTATGGTTACATTTTACAGAAGCTGTAAATATAGAATAGGACAGATTCATATGTTGGAGAGAGAGAGAGAGAGAGAGAGAGAGAGAGAGAGAGAGAGAGAGAGAGAGAGAGAGAGAGAGAGAGAGAGAGAGAGACATACTTAAACAGGTAATTTAAGCAATGACACAAGACAGTCATAATGACCTCGCGTGTCCTTTGAAGCTAATTAAAACATCAAGTCCTGAGGAAGGCTTCTCAGGTCCCATTATTTCTTCTTGTGAGAAAATGTCAACGAGTTGTCTACACAAGATCTTATATAATTCACGCCTGAAAAAAACTCCGATAAAAATGGGGAGAAAACGAAGAGTGAAACTTACCAACCTTGAAAAAAAAAGTTTAGGAAAATGAACGAATTTCAGTGTTTACTTGTGCCAAAGGTAAGCAATTTTTAGCAAAATGAAGCTGATAATTTTGGAATATGTTTCCCGTTTTGTAAGTTCTGAATGCACCGCAGAATGGTCTAAAAAGAAAGGATGACTGAATCTGGCACTGTGGTTTATTTAGTTCTGTTCTCAACGATTCGACAAAACATCAACGGCACCTCTAGTTCATAATTTCTGAAGACGTTATAAATAATTACTTTTTTATCATATACTGTGCAGAAGCTAATTTGAGCCTTTCCAAGCTTTCCTGCGTAATGAATTTCTAAACTCTGTAAACATCAGATAAATAAAATTACCGTTTTTAATTCTAGATTAATAAAATGTAAAAATAATGAAATATACAGCCTTGTTACAGCATGAAGGAGAGATGACTTACCCTACACTTGTAACTATCAGCCTCTCATTATTAGATATATACAAACTTTCCTTGGTTATTCACAGCAAAACTGTGTATATAGTAACTGATTCTACAAGCTTTACATGAAGATTCATGGGAAATACTTGTGATTATTTCATCATCGCTTTGAGGATGAAAACTCACTAACAACAAAAACAGCTGTCATATTAAATGCGCTTCCAACCTCATTTAAAAACATGTTAATCAATAGGAAAATAATATCTTAATATAAAATGAAAATGTATAAATGCACATGTCCACAGGGTAAAAGTTAAAAAAATTCCAGGTTTTACAACAATATCAGTTGCTAAAAAAATTATTCATAAAACCTGAAATATACTGTAACTTAATCACGCTCATGTTCAGTACAGGACATATTGAAATTATAATTAAAAACCCTTCGTAATTGTATACACAAGGGTCAATTCTCGAAATGTCAAGCAAAAAAATCAGCGATTATTGTAAAGAAGAACCAAACAAAGAAACAAACGGACGCATTTTGTATTTGTGTGATCATTATTGCTCTGAGATGACTGATAGAAATGCTATCTTTCAGCACACAAGATGAAGCCTTGAAATAATTATTTTGTTGGCAAAGAGACTCTAAAATTACCAGTATTTTATTTTAATGGGCCATCTTTCCAGGGTAAGTGCAGCATAACACTGATATTCAACCATTACCATCCAGTTTATTTTGTGAATAAAAATGTCACTGAAAGATAAAGGGACACACGAACAGCGGTTTACAATTGGTACGAGCTGACAACCCCACCTATGGCTTACAATGCTATATTTAGCCCAAGAATTGAGAAGTGTGTTCACTCTGTTGAATAAAACTCCGCTCCCGGAATGACTTTACTGTGGGTGAGAAAACAAACAGAACAAAGTAATCCACGGAAAAGGACGAAATGTTAATGTTATCCAACGTCCAGGAGGGAGAGTTATTGCGCAATTATCCCATAAAGTCGAGGAATTAAGGAAAGATTAGTTCATCGAGCGAGGAATATGATGAAGCGCAAAAGGGAGGGAGGAAAAGTGTGTTCGTTCGTAAGCTTAGTGTTTTATTCATCAGTGACGAAAGTATAATGGTTTTGCGATGACGTCAGAGACAAAGGAACTTGAACGTAGACACGAAGTCCGAGGAGATACAACTAAAATGTTGGATTGTTAAGTCTAATCATTATCACTGGTGCTTTGGTCTTAATTTTTTTTTTATTATTGAAGTCTATTGTTACTACTGTCAATGGATTTCAATTGTGGAGACTTTCGTGCATTAAGTTTAATAATATTTTCTGTGTATGATCTGATCAAAGTCCGTATCATAATATCTTTTTTGAGAAATATGAACAATATATTGTAAATTTATTGTTAATTTTTCCTTATAATTATGGCCTTAAGATTTATAAAAATGGCTAAAGCAATTTTTAATGAAAAGAGAAATAACGCCCCTCAAAAAATCCACTCACTACTAAGTACATTCGTCATATTCATATTACTAGAGCCAATCAGCTGAACCTTGATATAGTTGATCTAGTGTATACATTAATGGCGATAAAAATGGTAAATTAAATTTTTTGTGTCATAAAATAAGTTACTCATGAAAAGTCTATTTACCTGTTTTTCCGCAAACACACACACGCACACACACACACACACACACACACACACACACACAGAGAGAGAGAGAGAGAGAGAGAGAGAGAGAGAGAGAGAGAATTTCATATCCACCATGTGCATGTGAAATTTCGCAATGAGGAAATGCTAGTTTATGCCATACATTATAACTACCTCGATACTGTGCAAATCGTAGACTTTCTCGTGCAAACGTACTGAGTCTGACTCCCACATGATGAAGACTGATATATGGCTACTACTGCATAACTCCTAATTTTACAAAATCAGACGCAGTATCAGATATTTATTAACTGCTATATTTTAATGCTGTCACTGATATCTTTGAAAAAATATTCGTTCCTCAAATAATTGAAAACTTTGTCATAATGACTAACTTCCTGACATTACTTTGTTGCAGACCTACACACATACAAATATAAGCCCATATAATTAAAAAGCGTTTAAGTTAGAAGGACATAAGTCATTCTTAGGTATATTCATGAAAGTAACCTGTGTATTGTACTGCTCTCTTCAGACATAACTCTAATCGGCATGTCCCTTGATAAAAAAAAAAAATTACAAAAAAAAATAATAATACCGTATCTTTACATCTTACTTCGTTGAATGACAAAAGACCAGAGACTCTGAACAGTAAGCTCTCTTACGCTATTGCCTTGCATAAACGAAACTCCCTTGCGCGAGGCACTCCCAATGGAGTTTCCAGACACATTAATTTCCATCATGTCTGAGGCATCCTTCCAACACGCTGCAACTCTTGCCCGGGCTGTGAGGAAGCGATAAAGGACTCTCCCTCATATCGGAAAGCGCTAGTTGTCCATTTTTAGTTTTCTATAAAAGAAAACTATTGTGCCGGCTTTGTCTGTCCGTCCCCACTGTTTCCTGTCCGACCTCAGATCTTAAAAACTATATACTGAGGTTAGAGGGCTGCAAATTGGTATGTTGATCATCCACCCTCCAATCATCAAATATACCAAACTGCAGCTCTCTAGTCTCAGTAGTTTTTATTTTATTAAAGGTTAAAGTTAGCTACAATCGTGCTTCTGGCAACGATATAGGATAAGCCATCACGGGGTCGCGGCTCATACAGCATTATACCAAGACCACCGAAAGATGATCTATTTTCTGTGGCCTTGGTTATACGCTGTATCGGCTGTACAAAACACTCGACTGCGCCGAAGAAACTTAAGCGCATTTTTTAATTGTTTTTTAATGGAGGTGATTAGGCAAAAGGTGTAAAATTTTTTAATGGAAGGTAAACCCATATGCTAAAAGAAAGCAGCACAGACCAATACTGAGAAAAACTTAAAGTCAGATGGAAGACCTTAGCGATTTATCTTTGTTTGATGGCTTGCACGTTTGTTTTGGTGCCGCTACAAGACATGCGCTCAAGAGAAAAAAGTCACATTTTATTGAAGCTCCTTGACTTTAAAATGAAAGTTATAAAAGTAATGCTATTCCTTTTTGCTATCAAACATATTCCACTGTATGAGGATATTATATAATTATTGCCCATGGACATGCCGGAAATAATAACTATAATAATATTTTTTGCCTATATATATATATATATATATATATATATATATATATATATATATATATATATATATATATATATATATATATATATATATATATATATATATATATATATATATATATATATATATATATATATATATATATATATCTGTAAGTATAAATACATATCATAAATTTAAAGAATATCGAAAGTTAACTGTGGTATTGTACATGGAAAACAAGTAATCACTTACATACTTATAAAGAATGTGAATTTACAAAAAAAAAGTCCCTATATTTCCCATTTAAAAATTAATGCAAAATTAGTTACTGAGTTTGAGGAGCAAATTTTATCCGGCCCAGCAAAAGAAATGCAAGTATGATGAATACAACTGAAAAACAATAACCTTGCTATTGTTCACGATGTATCACCAGTTTCAATAACTGTTGGCATATGAAAGTAACTTTTCGTTTAATATTCAATGTGGTTTTCCAAAATGAATGTAAAATGGAAAGGTCATATAAATCAATGCTGCTTTTACGATAACTAAAAATACAATATATGGCTGCTGCATTCATTACCCTTCCCGTTGCGCCATCGCGTTTCAAAAGAACAGTTCAATATTCATTAGCTACCAATGGTAACAAGGCCATGTAATATTGTTAATCATGAATCATAAGGAACAGTTTGAATGATATTCTTTAGTTTTAGTGTGTTAATACTTTGTATACTGATAATGTGAAAAGTTATTTATTAAACCTATTACCAATGAATAATGCTTTAAATAGCGGGCGGGGTATTGTAGGCAATTATTTCTTTCAATCAATTGCTTAGTGATCAAAAAAGAATGTAGCGTCTGGAAAACTATTTTTGCATTTTTTTTATTAATTCATAATCCGAATGAATGACGGTCGAGAAAGACTTTTACGCCTTTTATATGTAAATGACTGTTTAACAACTAAAAGTAGGAAACACACACTGATATAAATCGTAGTTTTTACAACAATACTTCAGGGAATATAACTCCCCTTTATCAATAACAATCTTTCAGGTTTAGCGTATTCCAAAAGAAAAGAGGAAAAAGCAGACAGGAAACATAACCTTTGTGTTCCTGTCACTGTCAATTTCATTATTAGGTATATATGACGAAAATTAACAAGCACAAGCTGCCTTCCTACACTGAGATAAAAAAAAAAAAAAAGGGTATTCCTTTCTAGCGAATAATGAAGCCTCATGCGGATATTTTAGCTTTCAGCGTCGCTCTTGGCTATCAAGGATCCCAATCGATGTGCACCCAGCTTAAAAGTTGCTTAAAGTCTATCAGATGACATCTATTAAGGAGTCTATCGGGTTTTACAGATCTCATCCGACTTCATCCTCCTTGTAAACCATATAAAAGGCCCAGTACTATTCTAAGACAATGGAAAGGGAACTACTAAAAAAAAAAAATAAGCATTTCAACGCCCGTGTCTTATCGTATTATTGTAATTACATCTAAACTACATTGCTGATTGACATGGCATTGTAAAACAATTCGTTTTAGACCTTCCCCTATTTAGGAAAAATACAATAAGGTATGTACTCCCTCTCGTTGATGAAATTTATATCGATACATTATTAAAAAAACCTGAGTGAAGGCATAGTCATTAATATGAAAATGGGCAACTCAGCCACTAGAGGCGGTTCCAGTTGTATGCTATCGTGACGTATGACTTCTTTCTTTGCCACACCCTCCCATTCATGAGCGACTACTAACGTGTAGTAAAATAGGTTGGCAAGCTTGTTGGTCTGTGGTAAGGTTGAAAGAACACTGATGTTTGGTTTCGTAGGAATAATTCTAAAACTTGAATTCAGTTGAGTTTTTTGCCCTTGAGTAATTAACTGATTTTCCTTTGAATATTTGCAATATTGATGGACCTATTTCAAAACTAAATTATATGTATTTGTCGTTTGAAGGTAGTTATGATATTACTGGGATAATAATACCAACTTTGTTTCTGATTTTTTAGATTCAGATTATTCTTATCTTCCCAGAACCATTAGCTTTGGGGGGCGTACTGTTGCCGAGCTTTTTGGAATGTATTCTCTCGTTTTGTTGAAGCTTCATAATATTATGTATGTATGTATATATATATATATATATATATATATATATATATATATATATATATATATATATATATATATATATATATATATATACATATATATATATATATATATATATATATATATATATATATATATATATATATATATATATATATATATATATATATATATATATACATACATATACATATATATATATATATATATATATATATATATATATATATATATATATATATATAAATTAAATAAAAACAATGCAATACCAACTTCAAAATGAATTTTGCCTCTACAATAAAATTTCGCTAGATATGCAATGAATATTTTTGCCTCTTGAGTTTCTTCGATAAAATCTTGGGATAATGCTTTTTTTTCTATCATGTAGCATATAATTGTCCAAACCTTATAGATCCATTTGTGTCTAAAGTACGCCTTGCAGAATTTATTCTCTGCACAACTTCGGTGTTGATGCCTTTGCTTGTCCGATAAACCGTTTTAAGGATAGAAGGAAAATAACAAAGTATAAATTATCTAAGAGGACGTTTCCCCCGTAATTAAGAATACGCAAGAGTGCTAATGTGGCATCTGCTTGATTTTATGCTAGACATTCTTGTAAACACAATGAAAAGGAATCTGAAATTTTCAGAAAACCTTATTTTATTTTAAGCTAAATATAATTTTTGCCTCTTGGCAACTCCATTACAGGGTGGGAAAGTGTAAAGACGATACCTACCTATTCAGGCTAATCCTCAAACGATTGTTTTCTTGCTCCTTCTTAAAGACGTTGAAGAGTCGCAATATGAGCATATTACGGCAACCTTGCGGACAATTGCTCATTATGTTGGCCATATTGTAAATGCTATTATATTCAGGTGAATACGAATACAGCAAAACACAATGCTCCGGCTAACGTTGCTTCCTGTCAAAGGTCTCGAATCTGACTTGACACCCTTGCTCATAGACTAATCGGTGTTCAGGTGACAAATTGATAATTTCTTTGAACTGATTGCTTAGGATATAATCTCAACTTACTAAGACCAGATATAAATTCATTCTTAAACAGCATAGGCTCAGTATCCTTAAATCCCATCGAATATCAATATATTTTAGTGTACGCACGGGGTCATCCATGAATGGGAGGTGGGGCAAAGGTAAACGTCAGTCATACGTCATGATCCACACTTCACACCTGAGCCGTCTTAGCGGCTGAGTTGCCTATTGTCATATTAATGACTATACCTTCACCCAGCTTATTCTAATGATGTATCGATATAAATTTCATAAACGAGAGGGAGTACATACCTTATTGTATTTTTCCTAAATAGGGGAAGGTCTAAAACGAACTGTTTTACAATGCCATGTCAATCAGCAATGTAGTTTAGATGTAATTACAATAATACGATAAGACACGGGCGTTGAAATGCTTAGTAGTTCTCTTGACTTGTAAACAGAAGGGTCATTGTTGCTCTCTGTATTCCATAAAACTCTTCACCTTCGGCTATTGGCAATTCTGACTCTCTCTAGCACGGTTTAGTAAACTGAGAAACACTGTAAGCACCAAAATAATCTTTCTAGCACGGTTTAGTAAACTGAGAAACACTGTAAGTACCAAAATAATCTTTCTAGAACGGCTTAATAACAGAGAAACACTGTAATCATCAAAATACTCTATAGTACGGTTTAATAAACGATGAAACTCCTGTCATTCCCAAAATCATCTTTCCAGCACGGTTTAATATAACTACCTAAATCTTCTTAGTACGGTTTAATAAGAGGAAAACACCTGAAATTTAACAAATTAATAGTAACTAAAAATAAAGTTTTTTTGAAGTACACAGGTCAGAGTCACAGTTTCAATGAAAGTTCAAGTCTGGTTTATTCAGTGATATTGCTTTCAGGTTGGACAATTCTTAATGTACAGCAAATTCCAGGTGTCATGGTATAATCCTTATTGGCTCATGTGAGTTGTTGATGGTTAGGTCGACTATTTGCTTCAATACTGATTTTATGTTTATATTTACAGAACAGTACATTCGCATGGGTACAAATGTGAGAAATTAAAATCACGTATCACATTTATTCCATAACGTACTATATAAATTTGGAAATAAATTATTTATGGTGGAAATTTTTTTTACCAATTAGGAGGAACAAGGGAATGAAAGGTGACAATTTATGAAATATGCACAGAGAATGAGCGGAGTAATGTGGACTATTATTTTCTTAAACTGTTTAATGAGCAAGAAAGAATGCAGCACTTAGAAAACGATTTTTAGAATTTTACCTTATCTTGATCTGAGTGAAAGCTTGTCAAGTAAGACTTTTATATCTTTTGTTTTCAAACTTAATAAATGAAAATAATTTTCAAAGTGGTCTTTGATATATAACTGGTTGTTCCAGCACCTAAAAGCAGACAACCACAAACTGATACAAAACTTAGATTGTCATAAATATATTCGAAATATTACTTCCCTTTATCAATAACAATATTTCAAGTTTAAAACACTATCAAAAAAATAGACAGCACACAAAAACCCTTTTCAGTTTTCTACTAAAGAAAACAACTGTGAGGTCTTTGTCTGTTCGCCCTTACTTTTTTCTGTACGCAACTTTTATGTCCGCCCTCAGATCTTAAAAACTACTGAGGCTAGAGGGCTGCCAATTGGTATGCTGATCATCCTACCTCCAATCATCAAACATACCAAATTGCAGCCTTCTAGCCTGAGCAGTTTTTATTTTATTTAAGGTGAAAGTTAGCCATGATCGTACATCTGACAACGATACACGACAGGCCACCATCGGGCCATGGTTAAAGTTTCATGGGCCGCGGCTCATACAGCATCATACCGAAACCACCAAAAGATAGATCTATTTTCGGTGGCCTTGATTATACGCTGTAAAGAAAGCTCGATGGCGCTGAAGAAACTACGGCGCATTTTTTTTCTTGTTTCCTGTTACTATCAAAATCACTGGTAGATAGATGATTAAAATTAGCATGCCCATTGAGACGGAAACAAATTGAAATAAAAAAAATCTTTTCTAGCGAATAATGAAGCCTTAAGCGAATGTGTTAGCTTTAAATATCGCTTTTGCCTAACAAGGATTCCGATCGATGTGTACTTAGCTTAAACGGAGCTCAAAGCCTATCAAATGACATCTACTGAAGACTAGCATGTAACAAAGACCTCATCCAACTTCGTCCTCCCCATCAACCGCATCAAAGGACACAACGGAACGGGAACTACTTCCCTTGACTTGTAAAAAGAAGGGTCATTGCTGCTTTGCATACTTCATACTCTGCAACCAATCGCCATCTCTTTAGGTTCAGTGGCCGGCAATGTATAAGAGATTGCAAATGTATAACTTTTTACAACCAAGAGGGTATCATTAAATTTGTCCCTATACAACAGTACACTAACCTCCACTAGAGGTCTATAAAATAATTTAATGAATAAAAAAATAGTTATTAATACTAAAGGAATAATATTAAAACTAGAAATGTATTTCTGAAACATATGCCTCAAAAAAAAATTTTTTCCTTTTCTTTTAGTACAATACATTATTCTGCTTATTCATCCTGGCTTGGGCTGTTTTGGTATGCCACAGTCAAAGGAGAGATTATTCATAAGGCAATACAAATACATGAAACTAAAATATAGTATAGTGTTTTATCACTTGGTGCCAGTCTTAAGGCCCACATTCGGTAAAATTTCTTACAAATCCACTCAATTTTTTTGGCGCGAATCTTCCGGATAGCAGTAAAACTAAGAGACAAATCTAGGAATTGTTTCAATCTTCTTCGTCATGATATCTCTATTAAACATTAGCTAGTGATAATTTTGACCATATCTAGCGCGATTTCATGAATCGAGAAACACTTGCATTTAACACAGAAACAGTAGCTGAATAGAGTTTTCTTCAACACGGCGGGCAGTGTCATGGTTTTCATGAATAGTTCTCCATTAGCCGAGATGGACATAATGGAGGCGTACTTTTAAATCACATGTGACAGGATATATTTCCTATTGTTACACACACAGACACAATATATATATATATATATATATATATATATATATATATATATATATATATATATATATATATATATATATATATATATATATATATATATGCAGTATATATTTTATATATATATATATATATATATATATATATATATATATATATATATATATATATATATATATATATATATATATATATATATACAGTATATATATATATATATATATATATATATATATATATATATATATATATATATATATATATATTACATACCACATGACCACCTCGTATGTGAGTCAGGCAGAGTTTAGATGGCCATAAAATACTTCTTAACAGCCTCTGCTCCAAAACGTGACAGTTTCTTTTAAACACTGAATTGAGATTCAGGCAAGGCCAAAAACTCAATGGCTTTACCCATAATGCAACTGCTTATTCAATAACGAGATAAACAAACTTTGTCAAGAAAAAAAAGAGACTGAATAGGAAAATAGGAAACGGATACTGGCACGTTTTGTACATAAAATTTCAAATGAGGTTTTATAGAAGATGTGATCTTTATGTTGAGCTGAAAAAAAGATTTTCTGCAGCATATCTAAGAAGGAAATTTCCTATTATGTAAACCTTTACAATCTGAACGGAATCATTGTAATTGTCGTAAGACAGAAATCTGAATGGAATCATTGTAATTATCGTAAAACAGAAATAGAAATAACTGAATTTATGAATAATTTTATATCGCTTTTCACCGATTCAGTGAGAATGGCCTAAAGATGCTAAACGACAGTGTTCTCTGGAGATCGAAAATTCAGTTAAAAGAATCTCATCAATCGCCCCCTCCCCTACAACAAAATGACCACTGAGAGTTAACCAAAAGGAGTGTTAATTGAATTCTTCATTCATCTTGTATATAAAATTTTTCTCATGATACATAATATACGACCAAAAATTAACGGTAAATGAAATGAAAATAACCATTGTCCTGTTCATGTATATATTTATTTTGGGTGCACTAAATTCAGAAGTATATTGTTTATCGAAAAGTTTAAAATTCTACTAACAAGAAGCACTGATTTGTATACCATACCAGCCTAAATAAAGGTTTATGAGGCATATTAGTTGAAGATCAATCAACTTTTACGTTCCATAACAACTGAAAAATGTAAGTGTTATTAATTTAGGTGAATTTGAGCAATCACTCTTAGATTGCTAAAAAAAAGAAATTCAATTATAATGTAATGAGGAAAAAATTACTTTGGTACGCGGTACCATTTGCCAATAGTAATTAACTCACGATTGCAACTGAGTCATTATGAGTACCTGTGTTGTCTTATGAGATTGCCGTAGTCAATGCACAGATTCTTAATTGGTTTCGCGGTATGTAATTATGCGCATACTGCAAATTAAATTTCTTTTAGAGATAAGGGGGAGGGGAATTTACTTAATATACAAACATACATGCATACATCACATACACAAAAAAGACAGATATATACACACCTACACACAGAAAAAAGAAAGAAAAAAAGATAAAAATATAATATATAATATATATATATATATATATATATATATATATATATATATATATATATATATATATATATATATATATATATATATATATATATATATATATATATATATATATATGTCCATGTTCATATGGTCATACCCTTCTGTTACCTAAGAAAGTGTCAAGTTTTTTACTGTGTTTAACCACGGACTAGAACAGTTAAACTAACACAGTACACATGTACACATCTATATAAGAATAGTCTTCTCAAAGCTACTTTTATTGTTATGCATCATTCAATCATGCTAAAGAATGTTTCTTTTCCAAATACTGTTAAGATTCCCATTTTTATAGGCCACCCATCATCAGTAACCTTTATTATTACACCTTATCCTGTGTCTAAAAAATTTTTTTCTTTCTGAAAATATTTCTAAATAAAAGTTTATCATAGCCATAATTATGATGTTCACATATTCTCTCTCTCTCTCTCTCTCTCTCTCTCTCTCTCGTTAATTAGTGCTTTCAATTTATCGTATAACTATTTCAAATTAAGCTGACTAAAATGTCACACTGAATTAAAAGGCCCTGTCATTTTCATGATTCAAATAAAGGCATGGAGATTTTTCCACTCCAAATTTAAATCCAGACTGCTTCGCTCAAATTAGTAAACACTAACAACTATATTATATAATATTTTGATCTTATTATTTATGATTACACAAGAGTGAAACCTCGTGGTTTTTTATCATTAACCTATAGCTTTATAGTTTCTGCTAAATTAATAATCCTTTTCATATATCACTGAAAAATCTACCATCAA
Source organism: Macrobrachium rosenbergii (assembly GCF_040412425.1). Lineage (NCBI taxonomy): Eukaryota > Metazoa > Arthropoda > Malacostraca > Decapoda > Palaemonidae > Macrobrachium > Macrobrachium rosenbergii. The sequence continues at coordinate 13,932,123 of NC_089781.1, forward strand.
GTGTAAAAATCAACAGCTCTGTAAATGGAAGTAAATAATGAAGTAATATATTTCACTAAAGACTAAGTAAATGATGAAGTAATATATTTCACTAAAGATTAAGTAAATGATGAAGTAATATATTTCACTGAGGATTAAGTATATGATGAAGTAATATATTTCACTAAAGATTAAGTAGATGATGAAGTAATATATTTCACTAAAGATTAAGTAAATGATGAAATAATATATTGTACTAAAGATTAAGTATATGATGAAGTAATATATTTCACTAAAGATTAAGTAGATGATGAATTAATATATTTCACTAAAGATTAAGTAGACGATGAAGCAATATATTTCACTAAAGATTAAGTAGATGATGAAGTAATATATTTCACTAAATATTAAGTAAATGACAAAGTAATATATTTCACTAAAGATTAAGTGCACGATGAAGTAATATATTTCACTAAAGATTAAGCAAACGATGAAGTAATATATTTCACTAAAGATTAAGTAAATGATAAAGTAATACTTTTCACTAAATATTAGGAAGGTATACATTTTCGGAACCTAGTTACATTGCTTGAGCGTATATGTAGCTAATTACCCTTAGTTATAGCACCTATTTTTCACTGTCCAAGCATGAGTGACCACAGCCATTGCGACTCCAGTTTGATCAAATGAATTATTGAAACCTCTGCTTTCCTTAATTTATAATAATTACCTAACAATTTTGTATGTCTTTAGCCCTGGGTGGATATTTTGAAAGTCCTTCTAACAGTCACCTTCGAGAGTAAGACTCATGGTAATAAATTCTCATTCTTCAGAAAGGAAGAATAAGCGTAATGAACAAACGTTGGTTCTTCCAAATTACCATAAGAATTTATGCAATGAACTTTTGTGAAAACATCCTGTATTCGTTTTTTATGGATTATTTCTTAGAGTGAAAAAGTCTGGTAAATTTATTTGGTCTTGTAAGCCTGTGCGTATCGAAATCAAGTGTGCATGTAATTGTAGAGGAATTTTTTTTATAGAATTCATAATCTACGATATTTGCTAAAAACAAAAAAACATTATAAGGAATTTCATACACTACGGATTTTATTCCTTCTCAAATCAAGTGTTCTATAGAAATGAATCTGGTATATTCTATAGTTAAATAATATAACTTCCAATTAAACTTAAAAGCACAGGGCTGATTACAGCAAACCTTTCTATTAAGAGTTATAAACCTCATTAACTTTTATATCAGTTATAGATTTTCTACAAAGCAGAAAATTCAACCAAAATTCAATTAATTCTACAATAACCCCACATGCTAAAAATCTCCCCTAATTTGGAGTTTGCAATTTATTTGTAATTTCCGCCCGGCTTCTATATTCATTGAAAATGGAAAATAATGAATGGAATATCAGACTCATTATGATCAAAATAATAGAGATCTTATTACAAAGATAAATCATTAGCGGAGTTTAATGGAACTTTCATTGTAATGGTAATGCAACGAAGGCCATTAATTATGACGGCTATTGGACCAATGAATGTTGTTTGTTAAGGAAACGATACTGGAAAAGTGGCTTTGCAATATAATTAACTCCGTTCTAGCTAGAAGGACGGTGAAATCGATCTGATAACCGCCGCTAATGAGCAAGCAGAAATGCTTCAACAAGTCACGCGCTAATTGGCAGTCTGTGTGTTTGTCTGTGTATGAAGAGCATAGATTCTCTCTCTCTCTCTCTCTCTCTCTCTCTCTCTCTCTCTCTCTCTCTCTCTCTCTCTCTCCTCCCAGCCATACATAACAAGATATCTATTACTGTAATTCCGAGAATAGATATAAAAGCAATAGCTAAATGAATTGTTATGAGGTTACCTTTTTTTTTCTACCTAGTCATTTTCATTTATTTCATCGAAGCTCTATCATCGAACACACGAGTAAGATATATATTTTAAGTACTAGAGGACAGAAGTCAAAATTTAAGAATAATAAGAAAATAAACGACGGACAATTATGATAGCTGCAACAGGCTTTTGATTTCATGGAAACGATTGATACTGCCAGTAATAATTAGACGTTTGTTAAGACTCCGAGATCTTTCAAGGCTTCGTAAGTTACGCTGGTATTTTGATTGTTGGAGACCTCTACAAACTGCAATTCGAAGAAAGAAAGTCTGACAATTAAAAAATTAAGGGGATATGAAAGAACCTGTCTAGGGATGGCGGGGGGAGGGGCAAGCAACCCCATTCCCACATATCTTAAAAGATTAGAAAGGTGCACTTTCCTTACACCACGCCATACAGAAAGATGAAAACTTTTTTGGATGGTAATATATATATATATATATATATATATATATATATATATATATATATATATATATATATATAAAAGGTTACACTTCCACATTTAACCGGCAGACAAATTAACGGTTGAATCAGTGTCATCGGAATTAACAGGAGGCTTATGAACATGCCATTCATACCAGATTGTGGAAATCTCATTAGAGAAACTTCATAATGATCATGTTGCCACTTTGGGTATGCCGATAATTAATTACGAAATCAAGTTCAAGGCTCTAATCCAACTGCTTGTATCATGGATCGAGTTCGCGGGAGAAAGATTTTAGGACTTGGTCCATGATGCTAGGATTTACAGGTAACTTAAAAATTAAAGCAACTGATATTTTTCTCTAGGATAATATCAAAATTCAGTCAGAGATTTATCGAGATTCACTGTCAGAATGGAGTGTTTCAGGCTGCAAAAGTCGGGCACATGTACATAAAGATACACTCAAACACACCCTTCTCGGGTCACCCTTTCCAAAAGGGGAAAACTATATTTTCTACGCTCATATGCGAGCCAGCCCATAAACACACACACACGCGCGCGCACACACACACACACACACACACACACGCGCACGCACACACACACACACACATATATACTGTATATATACATACATATATACCGTATGAGATGTAGGCTATAACTGACTTATAGGCCAAAGTTATTCAGTAAAAAAATTATAAAATTTGGAAGGAAAATATGAGGTAAAAGTTAGGTTTTCTGATCAGTACGAGACAGTTTACAACCGGAAAATTGTCTGAAAGTGAAGTTTTATTAATCGGTTTTTACTTATTAATAAAAATCTATGAATGCCTATTTGTGAAAAAAAAAGAAATTGATTCCGGAGTTAAAAACTGGAGCACCTAAACATGAGAAAAGAAATCTATTACGGAGTTAGGAACTGGAGCAAACTCCTCCAAGACCCAGTTTTACAGGTCAGTTGAAACTCTACTATCATACGTGAAAAACACCGTGTTATTTTGGATTGATCGCCTTGTCTAATTAGAAATTAACATTTCTTATCACTCAGCGTTGTATATACTGGGTCCTGGTTTTTTATAATTATACAGAATGAAGAAATAACCAAACTGACAGTTTTCATGTTATGCTGTTTTTGTAGGTTATCTGTTACAACTCTGATAAATGGAAAGACGTAATTACGTCATACAGGAAACAATTTTATGGCATGTTCATACTGTAAGGTAGGAAAAATACATAGTGATTAACGTAGATCATTTTTAAGAATCACCTCAATAGCTTAAATCTTTCAGAGAGAGAGAAAGACACTGAATTAGGCCAGCAGATAGATAAATAAAACTATCAAAGGAATTTTCCTATATATATTCTCCATGTGCTTTGAAATAAGAAAAGAGAGTGGTTTACTGCCCGCCGCAGCATCTCCAGCGAGACAAAAATGCAAACATAAAAATGCTCTTACATTCAGGGCCAAGAAAGATTCAGCTAATGTGTATAAAAGCATCTGTTCATATACGTGAGGGGGCCTACTTTGGCCATAAAATGAGATCCAACTTGTTCCCCCGATGGATTTAAGTTAAGATGCAAATGCATTCGTTCCCTAGGCAATGTCGCTTAGGATTTTTGTGAACATAAAAGGAAATGACCCCACGAATGTATGAGAGGGGACAAAATTCCAAACTTAAAGACAGGCAACATTCGTTACTCGAAATGTTAATCACAGAATCTATATTTACCATGTTTGGTATCCTTTGATTTTTACAGTTTGTATTTAATCCTAGTACCTGCATAATAGACAGTCAGACAGACAGACATATAGACAGGCACAGCCCTCAGCCAATGATACACAGTTAAAATGGGTATCGAAACATTTTGAAATTGCTGCTCCGTCTTCTACTAGTTTTGTCATAAGATCTTAGCAATATTTCAACGCGTAAATTACGTCTTATAAAATTATCCAGCATTTATTATTTCCTCTTTATGAATTGAATACAAAATTCTTTTTGTACCAAAATATACCATTATCATTCCATTGTTCCATTTCTAATTTTGCAAAAATGAGTCACAGTCTTCGTGAAAACTCTCCATACGGCACAGTATCGACCCTCCATCAATTTTCCCCTTTAACCCCAAAATTATTCGTTGTTCTTCACTGGCCTATTCCGATCAGTTACGTAAAAAAACAATTTTGCACAACGTTTCACCTGAGTACAAATTACCCTTTGAAATCTGGAGGAGCGTGACTTCTAGTTACTACTGTAAAGCAAAATTTTCTTTCATATGCAAAACTTCGAGAAGCAATTAAGGGGATTAAAACCTTGAAATTACTATCAATTAATAAAATCAATATCATTTTTCTTACCAATAAATTTAAAGTATAACTGCACTGAGAAAATAATTGCCTGTAAATCCAGGGTTTTTATCGTTGGGCAACTAAATGATTTATTCTGGAAATGGACTTATTATATTGCTTATGCATTCTATATATATATATATATATATATATATATATATATATATATATATATATATATATATATATGTGTGTGTGTATGTACATATAAATGTATATAATATAAATATATATATATATATATATATATATATATATATATATATATATATATATATATATATATATATATATACATATATATATATATATATATATATATATATATATATATATATATATATATATATATATATGTGTGTGTAATCATAAAGCGGCAAATGTCGTTTAATATCCAATTCACGCTACTTCAGGAATATCCCCGATGGCGAATTTTTTAAATGATACATGGATCGGCAGCCGGGTCTCGATCCTTCGACACAGTACCTTCCAAAGACTTCAGTCGATGGTCAAACCACTGCACCGATCCATTTATCGCTTAAAAATTCCCCTTCAGTGATAATTCACCATCGGGGATATTCCCGAAGTAGTGGAATTTGGTATTAACTGACATTTGTAACTTCATGATTGTGTATAAATTACAGGGGTGATAAAAATATATATATATATATATATATATATATATATATATATATATATATATATATATATATATATATATAGAGAGAGAGAGAGAGAGAGAGAGAGAGAGAGAGAGAGAGAGAGAGAGAGAGAGAGAGAGAGAGAGAACAGAGAACTTCAGTATTTCACCTGGATCCAAATTACCCTTTTGAATCCTAGGGGAACGTGACTTCTATTTACAGTTGTAAAATGAAATTTCTTTGCAAGTGAAAAATTTCGAGAAACAATTAAGGGGATTAAAACCTTGAAATTACTACCACTTAACAAAATTAAATTTCCTGGAAGTAAACTCACCTAATTTCATTTTTCTTACCGGCAAATTTAATGTATAATTGCGTCGAGAAAATAATTGCTTATAAATCCAAGTATTTTATCGATGAGCAACTAAATGATTTATACTGAAAATGGGCTTATTA